>NC_053499.1:61114961-61437272 GCF_905171775.1 Rana temporaria
AAGATTTTTTTAAATATACTTTATTATATAGAGTCTTTAATGTTATGTCTTTTTTTTCTTTGCGTTGATTCATTTTTTATATCTTATTTCAAGATCAATTCATTATTGTTTTGATCCATTGTTGGATGGGGCACATAGGCTGGTGCCTACTCTTCCTATTTGGTAATCCGGCACTGATGGTGTGCTAGTGATTTGATTTATGATGTCACCAGTCTCCAGCTGGACACAGGACACATTTATGGCCTTTTGTAAGAACATGTGCGATACGAAATATTGAATGTTGGAACACCATGAAGTCTCCCTTCCTAGCCAGAGAGTGACATCTTGCTGGTCCGGCTAGTGAAGGGGTGAATCCATTAAAGCAGGTAAGTGGTTTGTAAATTATCTTGTCACTGGAGAGCTGTCACCAGTGACAAGTTTGCTCAGTGACAATGGTCTTAAATGCATTGGGCTGCACTGGGCAGCTGTGCCCAACACAATTCCAACGCATAAGCAATTTGTCACTTTATCTTCCACCCTATGCGTTCAGTTCAGTGCAGTGGTGTGCACTGAAAAAAGTAAGACGTTCGCTTTTTTTTCACCACACCACACCACAATGCTACATGTTGTGGTGCACAAAGATGATTGAAATTTTATTTTGGCTTCTCAATAAAGTTGAAACAAAAGAATAAGTAAGATGGGTGATGCAGTGAAGAATGAGCGTCACATTGCCCTGCTCACAACACACATCAGTGGTGTTGTATTACAATGATGGTGTTACCAGCCCTAAATGTAAAAGACGAAATTGTGTCCTATATTGTGTCCTATAGAAAATACATCTAGATTAACAATCGTCTGTGTCCGGGATACAATTAGATGCAAATAATGGCATGTGTAAATAAACAACTTACACTAATGATTTACTACATCACCCAAAGTAAAGTTTGTGTTACCTAGAGCAACAAAATTACTTTCCCAGCCAAATTAAATCATTTGATCATCATCTTTGCATACACAGCTCATTTATTTTCCAAGTGAGTTCTATTTGCATACTAACACTTATGCCGCGTACACACGATCGTTTTTCGGCTTGTAAAAAACTACGTTTTAAAAAAATGTCATTTAAAACGATCGTGTGTGGACTTCACAGCATTTTTCGGGTTCTGAAAAACGACAAAAAAAATTCCAACATGTTCCATTTTTTTAACGACGTTTTAAACGATGTTGTTTTTCGGGTTGTAAAAAATTATCGTGTGTGGGCTTAAACAACGTGAAAAACCTGCGCATGCTCAGAAGCAAGTTATGAGACGGGAGCGCTCGTTCTGGTTAAACTACCGTTCGTAATGGAGTAAGCACATTCATCACGCTGTAACAGACAGAAAAGCGCGAATCGTCTTTTACTAACACAAAATCAGCGAAAGCAGCCCAAAGGGTGGCGTCAGCCGAATGGAACTTCCCCTTTATAGTGCCGTCGTACGTGTTGTACGTCACCTCGCTTTGCTAGAGCATTTTTTTTTAACGATCGTGTGTAGGCAACGTCGTTTTAATAATGAAGTTGGAAAAAACGTTGTTTTTTCTAGAGGCTGAAAAACTTCGTTTTTTACATGCTGAAAAATGATCGTGTGTACGCGGCATTAGGCTCACTTTCTTTAAAAGACAACATTTTTAGTGCCCCATATTCTTTTGATGCCATAAAACTGAGTATTTTTATTCTCACAAAAGGCTGCTTGATTTATCTTTCTGAACAGGTACGTCAATATAGTACTGTAAATACATTTATTAAGGTTTTAAAATATTCTAAAGATTGTTTAGCACATCACAAATCAGCTGGTTATTTTATAAGGTAAACATACAATAAATGAAAATAGGAAATTCAATATTGCTGTAGCTGGTAGATATGCAGCAGTAATTTGCTGAAATTACCATTATTAAGGTTTATGACCTTGTGATCTAATTAGGATTTGCTTTATGAAGTTTTCCAGAATTGCTGTGTGAGTACCATGCAGCATCATATATGTGTACAGTATGTTTAGTGTGTATATCAGTCTGTGTGTTTATTTGTTCTATATTTTTTCACAAATTTCTAATATACATTTTTGTTTTTAAATATCCGTTTTGATTATCCAAGATGGTATTTTTATATGGAAATTCTAGGTATTGAAACACAGTCCTAGATTCTCCCATTTCCATTATCATAACTATATGTACATGCCCTACATATGTTCTGTTCTGATTAAATTAATGCATCTCAGTTTGAAGCAAGGAAACAGTTGAATTTAGAGTAAACACTAATTATGGGCAATTTATTAACAGCTCGCCAGCCCAGTGACTTTGCTTCCCCTTCAAACTCCTAATCAAATTCCCATATTGTATTCTAAATTTCATCTTAAACTAATCACAGGCTGAATATTTAATGCTAAATTATTGCAATTGCTTACTCTTAGGGTTATATGACACGACTGATATTGGTCATTTCAAAGCAATTGTTTCTAATTTGTAGGTACTCGTTAATGACAGGAATAGTCCCACTGGATTGACGCAAGGCCAATGTGGTGCCTGTGTTTAAAAAGGGATCAAAGTCCTTACCAAGTAACTATAGACCTGTTAGTTTAACTTTTATAGTCGGGAAGATACTGGAGAGTTTAATAAAAGAGCACATGGATGAGTTCTTGCTGGGAAAAATGTTTTAAGCAGCAGACAGCATGGATTCATGAAAGACAGAAGTTGTCAGACAAATCAGATTTCTGAGGGGGAAGAGGTAAGTAAAACCTTTGACAGAGGAGTGGCTGTGGATGTGATATACTTGGATTTTGTCAAAGCGCTTAACACAGTTCCCCACACATGGCTAATGTGTACGGTAAAGTCTACAGGCTTGGAAAGTTCAGTTTTTAAAAAACAGAATTCAGAGAGTAGTGGTTAATGATTCTTACTCTGAATGGTCTAAGGTTATCTGCGGTGTACCCCAAGGTTCAGTGTTGGGACCCTTACTTTTTAATATCTTCATAAATTATATAGGGTCTGGGATTAAAAGTACCATTTCAGTGTTTGCTGATGACACCAAGCTATGCAGTGGAATAACGTCCTTACAGGATGTCTCCAATTTACAAGCCAACCTCAATGCGCTTTTTAATTGGGTAACTGTGTGGCAGATGAGGTTTAATGTTGATAAATGTGAAGTTATGCATTTGGGAGCTAAAAACATGCACACATCATACATACTAGGAGGAGAACAGCTTCTGTTAGATTTCAAGCTTAATAATGGCATTCAATGCCAAGCTGCGGTTTCCAAAGTGTGCAAAAACCTTTCTTGTATTAAGAGAGGCATGGACTGCAGAGATAGAGATATCATTTTGCCCCTGTACAAATCATTAGTAAGACCTCATCTGGAATATGCAGTTCAGTTTTGGGCACCAGTTCATAAAAAGGATATCAGGGAACTGGAGAAAGTGCAGAGAAGGGCAACCAAACTGATAAGAGGCATGGAGGAGCTCAGCTATGGGGAGAGATTAGAGGAACTGAATTTATTCTCTCTTGGGGATATGATCAACATGTATAAATACATAAGTGGTCCATATAGTGAACTTGGTGGAGGAAAAGAGATTTAATCTCCAAATACGGAAAGACTTATTCAAAGTAAGTGCTGTGAAAACGTGAATTAAACTCCCTGAAAAGCTGGTTCTGGCCAGCTCAGTAGATTATTTTAATAAAGGCCTGGATGTACATAATATAACTGGATACTAACATTTATAGGTAAAGTTGATCCAGGGAATTGCTTCTTGGGGGATCAGGAAGGAATTATTTCCCCTGTTGAAGCAAATTGGATCATGCTCTATTAGGGGGGGGGCTGCCTTTCTCTGGATCAACTGTGGGTATAGGATTATATATATATATATATATATATATATATATATATATATATGAGAGAGAGAGCTAAAAAAAAAAATTCCCTTTTATTGGTTGAACTAGATGGACTTCCGCCAGACTAACTATGTAACTATCGCTGGTGATAGCATGCTACCACAAAAATGTGCTCTACAGGGCTAAGCAGGGTAGAAAATTACTTACATGTTTCTCCATCACTGGCCAGGTGAGTTCGATTTTCTTTCTAAGCTGGAGACTTAGGCAGGTCATGGGTCGAATTTCGAAAAGAACCTTCTTTCAAAAATGTTATCTAAGTACTTTTGTTCATATTTCGCACCATTAGTGGGCTGCAGCAACAGTCGATTTTCATGCGGACATCGAATTTCAGTAATCGGACACCTTGGAAATTTTTTGAAAAACAAACAATTTTTTAATCAATGAAGGGGTTGGAGTGGAATGGGGAAGAGGAATATCGTTCTGCAGGGAGGGGGTGTCAGGTATCAGTGCTGCACTCATGGGGGGTAGTGCAGGGGTCGGAGTGAGGAGGGGGGAATATCAGCTCCTCCATGGGTGCAATGTGTGGGCTATGCCATACCCTCGCTCCAAATTCTAAAACAATCTCTGAAGCTGGTGTGAGGGGGAGGAGGAAAAGCTGGCTGTGTTGCAGGAAGGTCGATTTCAGTAATAAGGCAGTACAGCTGGTCCTTATGCTTGGCAGGTGCCCCAGCCCCCCTGTTGAACTGAAGGGGGGTTGGACCCAGTACTGGAGGGCAGGCTGCCTTATTGGCAACCCTGCTTGTTTCCCTAGGGATTTTAAAATACTAAGTGTAGCACTACCCCCGAAGGAGCTGCTGGCTTGATTTGGGCGGCACCTCTATTTCTCCGCCATCTAGGGTACTGGATGAGAGCTGTAAGGAAGTCAATGTCCACACTGTAGGTATCTTTTATTGTGCTTTATTACCCAAAGGGGTAAAAATGGCAAAAGTAGTAGTAGGTAAGATGATAAAAGAAGTGGTAGGTAATGGATTCAGGTGTATAACAAGGTTTTGGAAGATGTCCTGCTTCCAGCGACAACTTGCGTCACCACTCTAGCCAGAGTGGGTATAGTGCATCTGGATAGGCCGCTTTCACCGGACTAGCAGCCAGAATGTCACTCGGAACTTTAGCAAAGTCTCTGCCACAGACCTTCCCAAAGGTGGAGATATTCTCGGTCCAAAATCCTTCTCAACACTGGATTAAGCACCCGGATCTCCCTTGAACAGCTTTAACCACTTCTCTACTTTGGGTGTTTTTCAGATTTGGTGTTTACAAGACTAAAACAGTTTTTTTTGCTAGAAAATTACTTAAAACCCACAAACATTATATATTTATTTTTTTCTAATACCCTAGAGAATAAAATGTAAACATCCCTTGTAATAGAAAAAAGCATGACAGGTCCTCTTAAATATGAGATCTGGGGTCAAAAAGACCTCAGATCTTATATTTAGACTAAAATGCAAAAAAAAAAAAAAAAATTGGAAAATGTCATTTTTTCAAATGACAAAAAAAAAAAAATGTTTCTTTAAGAGGCTGGGCGGGACTGACGTTTTGACGTCACTTCCGCCCAGCTGAGCTATGGGGACGGGCGAAGGAGATTTTTTTTCGCGATCTCCTCCGCCGCTACCGACGGCTCCGGTAAGCGGCGGAGGGCGCGGGAGAGCGGCGGGAGGGGGGGGGGGCCCTCTCCCGCCACCGATAATGGCGATCTCGCAGCGAATCCGCCGTGGAGACCGCCGTTATCGTTACCAGAACCGCTGACAGTAAAGATAGATACCTCGGTTGTGGCAGCAGCTGCTGCCGTTACCGAAATATGTATCTTTAAAGTTAGGCCGTATATAGTCGTACAGCGGTCTGGAAGTGGTTAAGTAATCTCGGGACTGATAGGCGACCATTATCCAGCCTCTTAGAAACGATGTGTCCTTCGATGAAGCAGTAGGCCTCTCTTGAGATACCAGCCTTGTGCTTGGTATTTCCCAGACAGGTTCTCCATCGGTCGGCTTCCTCCCTCGGGACGTACAGCACAGGACAACTCTGCAGCTGCAGACTCAGTCTACACACTGAGCCTACAAGGTAGATCATTCGCTCCGGACCAACGTGGTCCCGGAGCCAGGAACACTGAAACACCACAACCCATACATGGGGGAGGCGGGACGACTGCCCAGGCGGATGGCGGTGAAGACGAACCCCGCACCACTGGGGTCCGCCCCCTAAATACCCCTACCCAGCATGCACAGCGAGGCGATTAACCCTCCTGATTGGCTGCCGAGGAGAAATATCCGCACTATCTTGACTCTACTGCTGCCACCTGCCGGTCTGCGGTGGGACCAACTCCCCAGACAACGACAGTGTACAAACACAGTACAGCCAAAGCTGGAACAGAGGCCCTAAATTTAGCCAAATAAACACAGTCAGAGGCAACTAACTCTCTGACCACCCTCTAAATTTAAAGCAGCACCAGCTATGAAAGTAGCCAGGCGCTACACAAGTAAAACCCAAAAAGGAGGTAAATGCAATCAATAAATTCAGTTTGCATGCAAGAATTATGTATTGGACATGCTTGTTCTGCATCTCCAATCTAAGCACTGCAAGTGTTATCTCTATAACTGATCCAGTGACAAGATAGCTGTAACTTACAGTCTCAGGAGAATTAGCAGGCAGTGACTCGATCTAAATAACATATTTCAGATTGTAGAAAGCTTTAATAGAAAAATTTGTGCAGAGCTTTACAGATGAACATAAGATAGGTAAAAAAAATCATAGCGTGTCTAGCTCCAGCAGAATACAGCACATGTGGTGAATGGAAGCTAATGCAAGAAGAAGAAAAAGGGTGGGGCTAAATGCAAAGAGCATCTCCTAGCTACAGAGTGAGGTAGGGACAAAATGATTAAAGGCAAACAAACAGTCAATGCATGTGTAACATAATAATGTTACTGTTTTACTTTCTCTGGAATTCCCCTAGCCCTAGCAGAGAATTATTTTGTCCATCTGGAGACTGCAGTTAAATAATATTGCAGTCTGTAGAAGCATTAGTCTGCCATGCCTCTCTCACCTACCTGTCTTGTTCAAGCTACAAAAGTGTAAACAGCAAAACTCACGCTGACTTAGCAGAGGGCATGTTGGATCACTTTACAGAGACCACTGCTCTAACCCATAAAACCTTGGTCACTAGCTGCAGCCTCTGGACTGGCACCAGTTTTCTTCTGGAGCTCGGGGAATAAATAAACCAACAGTAAATTGTCCAACACTACCCTTAATTTATTGATTACAGTTTAAACATACTACAATTGGGCTTTAATGTGATCATATGCTGAAAAATAGCTTAAAGGGGTTGTAAAGGTTTGTTTTTTATTTTCTAAATAGGTTCCTTTAACCACTTAAGACCCGGACCAAAATGCAGCTAAAGGACCTTGACCGTTTTGCGATTTGGCACTATAAAAGGGATGACACGATCGATGCAGCCACCACAGTGAAGAACGGGGAAGCCGTGACCCACGGCTGGGTACTAGTACAGGACGTACCTGTACGTACATGTGCCCAGCGGTGCCATTCTGCCAACGTATATGTGCATGAGGCGGTCCTTAAGTGGTTAAAGCGGAGCTCCACAGTAAAGTGGAACTTCCGCTCATCGGAACCCTCCCCCCCTCCGGTGTCACATTTGACATCTTTCAGGGGGAGGGGGGTGCAGATACCTGTCTAAAGACAGGCATTTGCACCCACTTCCGGCCACACAGTCTGCGGGTAGACTGCGGGCAGGACGTCAGATCCCCCCCCCCCGTTGTGTTTTGGGAAACACGCAGCTCCCAGAACACAGCGGGGACCAGTGAGCACGGCACACAAAACACCAGCGTTCATCTTTTTTTTCAGCCTGTAAATGCACCTTTACGTTAGTTTTTTTGGCCCTGCACAGATAAGCTTTGACAGGCCTGATAGAAAAAGAGCATTTACAGGCTAAAAAAAATTAAACATCATTCAAACATTCAGAAGGGGGGCTTTTAGGCCAGGGGTGTCTAACTCAATTTCATTGTGGGCCACATCAGCATTATGATTGCCCTCAAAAGGGCCGGTTGTGTCTGTAAGATTAGATGTCCAGTGCATTGCCCTCCCCTTACATTAGATGTCAAGAGCCACCCAACCATCAGAAGTTGAGTCCCCCACTCTGCCTTACATCACAGTGTTCTGATGCTGCTGCTGGGAAGAAGCTGGATGCATTGCTAGAAAGCAGAAATTAAGGGTCTGGAGGAGGACTAGAGGAGGGCTGAAGCTCTCCTGCAACTGCAGGCAGGCCCGTCGCTACAGCACAGGCAAAACAAACAATTGCTTGGGGCCCCGAGCTTGCCTGGGGCCCCCAACTTCCCCTTCCCAGGCTGTAGCGTGGCCAAGCTCCTTTTCCTTACTCCTGGAGTCCTGTCTGTCCGGCCGGGTACCACGTGTGGTACAGGAGATTCAGTTTCTGGTTCCCGGCCACACTGACAGGAAGTGCACATTGAGTGCTCACTTCCTTTCAGTCCGGCCGGGAACACAGGAAACTGGATGTCCTGTACCGTGTGGTACCCGGCCCGGCCCCGGTACTATCTGATAGGGGACTGGGGACCCATAATGATAGAACACCGGACTAAGAGGAGGAAGAGGAGTTTAGCCACACTACAGCCTACAGGGAAGAAGGGGAGGTGAGAATAGAAAAACATAGGGACTAGGGGGGGGGGGGGAGTAAGAACATGGGTGTAAAAAATTTGTGTATCGCTAATGTAGGTTTTGTGTGCGGGGTGGGTGCTTAGGGGCCCCCATTTTGCTTGGGGCCCCCAAATTCCTTCAAACGGCCCTGACTGCAGGAGAGGTGCAAGGGCCACGTGAAATGGCCTGGAGGGACAGATTTGGCCCACAGGCCTTGTGTTTGACACTTGTGGTTTAGGAAGTAAAAATACTTGACATACATAAATGCATGTACATGCATGTAAGTGTGCCTAAACTCGAGACACATTTAGCACTTGAGCATTTATTCCTTCCAATGGCCAGAATAAATTTATATTCTTCCCATTGGATGAAATAAAAGCTTGAGCACTTAATGCGCATGTTTAAATGCATATAGCTGTTTTTTTTGCTGCTAGGACCGAAGGCGTTTAGGAAAAATAAAAATAAAAATTCTTGTGTGCCTCAGGCCCAAGAAGGAATGTAATTCTACTGATAATTCATACAGCCAGTATATGGCTCTAGATGTGGCTCTAGACAACAGGTGCAATACTCTGCTTTAGATATACTGTAAGGGCCAGATTCACAAAAGAGATACGACGGCGTATCTCCTGATACGCCGTCGTATCTCTGTGATCCGCCCGTCCTAACTATGCGGCTGATTCATAGAATCAGTTACGCATAGCTAGCCCTAAGATCCGACAGGTATAATTGACTTACACTGTCGGAACTTAAGGATGCAATTCTATGCCGGCGGCTAGGTGGCGAGGCCATTGCAGTCAGCGTAGAATATGCAAATGACTAGTTACGGCGATCCACGAACGTCCGCGTTACCCGTCGCTCTAACTTTACGTCATTTCCGTCGAGATACGCGTCGTAAAATTAGGGCTGAGCCCTAGTTGTTCTAAGCCATGTTAAGTATGGCCGTCTTTCCCGCGTCGAAATTTAAAAAATCACGTTGTTTGCGTAAGTCGTCCGTGAATGGCGCTGGACGCCATTTACGTTAACGTCTAAACAAATGACGTCCGTGCGACGTCATTTAGCGCATTGCACGTCGGGTAATTTTCCCGACAGAGCATGCACAGTACGTTCGTTCGGCGCGGGAACGCGCCTAATTTTAATGGTGCCCGCCCCATTTGAATTAGGCGGGGTTGCGCCGAGCGGATTTACGTCACACCGCCGCAAGTTTACAGGTAAGAGCTTTGTGAATCAGGCACTTATGCTGTAAACCTGCGACGGTGTAACGTAAATCAGATACGTTACGCTGCCGTGGAGCAACGTAATTCTTTCAGAATCTGGCCCTAAGAAATTAAGGGGTTTAAATAACCTATTATTATCTATTCACAACAATTATCTATTCACAACTGACATTCCATGACTGGCTGAATTTTCACACTTATACAGTATGTTATGAATTATTTCATACTACGGTAGTCATGTATGTGAGCAGCAGTGCCATCTACAGAAACTTGAAATATCGATCAGATTTCAGGCTTTATCCATTCTAAACTGTTTTTTTTTTACAACCTAGGACATCAATCACCAAAGTATCTGCAAACCAAGCTGCCAGTATAGCCTTTAGCAACCAATTATTGAAAATGGTGGAAGAAAAACTATTTGTTGCACCTGCTTCCCACTCTCTGACAAATAAATGAAGACTATTATTTTTTAAATAAGCAAAAAATTAACAAAATCCACAACCAGACCAGAAATGAGAAGCAGGCTTTTCTTCATAGAGGGTCACTGAAATTTGGAAATGATTATGGGCCAGATTCACAGAAGAGATACGACGGCGTATCTCCTGATACGCCGTCGTATCTCTGTGATCCGCCCGTCCTAACTATGCGGCTAATTCATAGAATCAGTTACGCATAGATAGCCCTAAGATCCGACAGGTGTAATTGACTTACACCGTCGGATCTTAGGATTCAATTCTAGGCCGGCCGCTAGGTGGCGATTCCATAGCGGTCGGCGTAGAATATGCAAATGACTAGTTACGGCGATCCACGAAGATCCGCGCGTTTCGTCGCAATCCCGTACGTCGTTTTTTCCCATCGCAAAGTTACACCTGCTTTAACATGGCTTATCTTTAGATCAGCCATGTTAAAGTATGGCCGTCGTTCCCGCGTCGAATTTCGATTTTTTTTTTTTGCGTAAGACGTCCGGGAAATACGAAACGCCGTTACGCACGCCGCAGTTAAAAAAAAACGTCGGGGCGCCGTAATTTCGCGCAAAGCACGTCAGGAAATTTTAACACGGAGCATGCGCAGAACGTTCGGCGCGGGAACGCGCCTAATTTAAATGGTGCCCGCCCCATTTGAATTAGGTGGGCTTGCGCCGGGCGGAATTACGTTACACCGCCGCAAGTTTACAGGTAAGAGCTTTGTGAATCAGGCACTTACGCTGTAAACCTGCGGCGGTGTAACGTAAATCAGATGAATCTGGCCCTTTGTTTTTTACATGGTCTCCAAGCTATTATACTAGCAGACTTTTCTTCATAGAGGGTCACTGAAAATTGAAAAGGACTGCGTTTTTTGCTTGATCTCCAAGCTATTGTACTCTATCTATGTTGCTATCACAATATGACATAGGGCCATTCTCCCATTACGCCCAAGTGTTAAGCGTAACTTTCTTGCACAGTAAAATCTGATATCTGTCTTAAAAATTCAATATGCAGCCAGACAAACAGGACCTGTGGTCTCCTGTGGGTTCCAGAACTCATTTCAGAATCTAGTATAGCCCCCGGGCCTCCCGGTATCAGAGTGACACCTTTATCAGCTTTATCTTGGGAGGATGTATACTGCTTCTTACTCAACATGAACAGGTGGACACGGATTTCAATCTAAAACAAAATTATAGTAGTCACAAACTGGAAAATTTCTGCCATAGGCATAGCCTATCCATGTGCACCTGTTGTGACCCTTCAGCACCTACAACATATATCTCCTGCCTTCCTTGCTGCTGTTACAACTCTATTCTTCCTTTATTACCCTTTTGACATTGCTTGTACACGTAGCTTGATATTGTGCATATCCCCTAGTATTCATGTACTTACATTCCATGCCTTAATTGTGTGCAGATCCTCTCCCCTTCCAACACTCAGATTTTCTTCACTTCAATCCATGACAATCCCATACTGACACTGCCTAATACTCTAGCAGACAGATGCTGTTTTTTTTAGGTTCAAATAAACTGTAACGCATGCCCCCATTTAATGGCAGATATGCACAAATCACATCAGCCAATGGGCTGACCATGATCTGGAGATATCAGTTTTGAGCATTCATGGAAATAATGAATTAATTAATACACAACAATTTGCTTATCTCTATACCCTAGACTAACATATAAAATTCCCATATTCAATATTTATAGGTGCAATTCACTAAACCATTAATCTATCACATTAGGATGGCCTTGGTAACACCTGTTTGGTAAAGCTTTGCAACCCCTCCACTACATATATATATTTTTTTTAATTCTCCTGGTTAATAAATCTGTTATATTGAGTTCTTTTAAAAGGCATTTTTTTTTCTTGGATCCCCAGAAATAAAGCATACTGACAGCTGAGAAGGTGGAGTACTTCTCCATGATATGCTTATGGGAAATATTTTTTATTATACTCTTTTATATGTGTAACATTTGTTGCATTTTAATCCCTTTAGGAAACATTTTCATTATACTGTTTATATATTTGTAACATTTCTGCATTAATGATCCCTATAGGAAACATTTACATTACACTCTTTAAATATTTATGACATTTATTTGCACCTTTGATATTAATCAATCCTTCAAATCCTGTATTTGTTTTTATTTCTAATAAAATCTATATACAGTATAAGGCAACAGGTAATGTTAAGTAGACTATATAAAGAACAAGAATATATATTCTGCCCTAAAAGCTTACATTCTGATAGTCCAAATAGGATTATATTAAGTTATCTCCTGGAATATTCATGATTTTACAATACACATTTTGGACATTTTCCAATTTGCCATATAGATCGTATTTATTTTTATGAAAAAAAAAAAAAAAAAAAAAAACATCAATTAGTCGTCAATTTACTCAGCCTTTATGTATTTATGAATTATTCTTTTTCTCAGCTCTTGTCTCACCCATGACTACCCTGAGCCTTCCATTAACCCAATCCTTACACCCTAATGTTTAGAGCTCTTATCTAGTCCTGGCTTCATACCCCCTGCCATGCACAGCTGTGTGGCTTTCGTCTAATTACCCCCCAGCACCTTCTTCCAGCTGTGTGATCACATACCCACCACACCCAGCTGTCAGTGCCTCTCTGCCCTGCCTTGCAGCACCCCCTAACCTTACTATCCCTTCAAGCAAGGCAGGCAGATGGTATTGTTACACTGAATGGTCACTACTGCCCCTGGATCTAGAAACAATCCAGCATACCAGGCAGCAAAGCACTCAAGTGGAGGGTTGTCACCAGCACAACACACCTAGAGACTTGCCAATAAACCATCAGTCAAGTCCTGTCTCTTCTGAGTGTGTTTTATGGCTTTCTGTCAAGGCAACAAGATCTCAGCAATAATAGGCTGTGATTAAAGCCACCTTCTATAAACTTTGTAAGCAAGCATAGCCTGAGCTAACTGAGAAGGAATCTAACGCATAGAACCTCTTGTGCACAACATGCTACATCCTTGTAGGGTTTATGGGATACTAAGGACAAATATATGATCTCAGTAATAATAAACTGATCAAAGCCATCTTCTGAAGCTTAGTCGGGTCATCCTACAGGCTGGTCCACAGTACATCCTTGTAGGGTTTATGGGATACTAAGGACAAATATATGACCTCAGTAATAATAAACTGATCAAAGCCATCTTCTAAAGCTTAGCCGGGTCATCCTACAGGCTGGTCCACAGTGTGCTACATCCTTGTAGGGTTTAGGACAAATATATGATCTCAATAATAATAAACTGATCAAAGCCATCTTCTGAAGCTTAGTCGGGTCATCCTACAGGCTGGTCCAGTATGCTACATCCTTGTAGGGTTTATGGGATACTAAGGACAAATATATGACCTCAGTAATAATAAACTGATCAAAGATATCTTCTGAAGCTTAGTTGGGTCATCCTACAGGCTGGTCCACAGTATGCTACATCATTGTAGGGTTTAGGACAAATACTGTATATGATCTCAGTAATAATAAACTCATCAAAGCTATCTTCTGAACATAGGTGTGCACAGCCTTTGGCATTAAGGTGTGCACCCCAAAGCTCAAACACACTCTACCGATCACTCACGATGTTCATTCAGAAAGGGAAGGGGCCAGTAAATGGCATATTTACTGGCCCCTTCCCCCACTCATCCTAAAACATCCACAGCAACAACCGGTGGGAGAGGGGGGAAGCCGGCAGTGCTGTGGAGGGAAGGAGAGGGAGCCAGGTCAGTAGGGGGAATCTGTTCTGCACAGGGGGATTAGGGTGTGCCTGGGCACACCTGGCACACCCTGTGTGCACGCCTATGCTTCTGAAGCATAGTCAGGTCATCCTACAGGCTGGTCCACAGTATGCTACATCCTTGTAGGGTTTAGGACAAATACTGTGTATGATCTCAGTAATAATAAACTGATCAAAGCCATCTTCTGAAGCTTAGTCTGGTCATCCTACAGGCTGGTCCACAGTATGCTACATCCTTGTAGGGTTTAGGACAAATACTGTGTATGATCTCAGTATTGATAAACTGATCAAAGCCATCTTCTGAAGCTTAGTCAGGTCATCCTACAGGCTGGTTCACAGTATGCTACATCCTTGTATGGATCACTTAGGACACGTCAGGGTCTCATTAGTAATAGGCTGTGATCAAATCCATCTTCTGAAGCATAGGCAGATATGGGACGTTTAGGGCTCAATAAGATCACAGTAATAACAGGTTGTGATTAAAGCCAAAGTGAATTTTGTAAGCTTAGCCTGATCTAACACTACTTACCACCTTTGCTAACACCTATGCTACTTCTCTATAGGGGTTTTGGGACACCTAGGGAACAATAAGGTCTCATTATTAAAAGAGACATCTTCTAAAGCACAGCCAGATCTATTTAAAGTAACTTTTGTCCACCAAATTCTACTTCCTTGTAGGGTGTCCGGGACACTTAGAACACAACAGGTTCTCATTAATAATAGGGTGTGATCAAAGCCATCTTCTGAAACATAGCCAGATCTAATTAAAATAAAATAAAAAACATATCTTCGCCATATCACCTCTGCTGCATCCTTGTAGGATTTATGGGACACTTAGAACACACCAAGATCTCAGGAATAATAGACTGCCATTAAAGCCATCTTCTGAAGCATGACCGATCTGTTTGAAATAAAAAGATTTCCTTGTGTCCACAATATGCTGGATCCTTGTTGGACACTCAGGACACAGTTATAATAGACTATGAATGATTAAAGCTATCCTTTGAAGCACAGTCAGATCTAATTGAAAAAAAAAAAAAAAACGATCTCACAAATATGACCTCTTATCCACAATATGTTACATCCTATAGAGTTCATGGGACACTCAGGATCCACAGGAGATCCAGAAGTGCCAAGTGGTGACAGCTGCCCTTTACAAGTGCGATGGGTCACACTGGCAATAAGTGACAATCACGAGTCATCGCTCACTAATGTCCCCAATTCACAGGCGACAATCTCAGCCCTCTGATGAAGGAAGACACTCACCTTGGCAATCAGCGAGGCAAAGTTGTCGGAAGTTATAATCCCATAGGTGCCGGTATTCCCATAGAGGTGACTGCATGTATAGGTATGTGTGTACAGCAAGCTAGCGCTGTCCCTGGATATATAGGATCGTGATGTTCGCTGCTGCTCAATGCCCTATATACAGTGACAGCGACTTTCCAAGACTCGCACAGCACGCCAACTTCTTCATTTGCCCCCTAGTGGACGGATAAGGAAACTACAGCCTGGCGAAAGTAAAGAGCTGCAGCTTTGCTGAGGTTATCTTCCATTTCCCCTTCATTAGTACATCAGTACAGAAGTACATTGGACTCATTCATGTCAGAGATTGCTTGCTGCAAGGACCTGCACAAAAAAAGTTCAGCATTACTGAGCTCTGAATGCTTTATATTCTAGAGCTCATTCACACCAGCAGAAAAAACGCAGCGTTTAGATACACACAGGGCTAGATTCAGGTAGATTCATTGTTACGGCGGCGCAGCATATCGTATTTACGCTACGCCGCCGTAAGTTAGAGAGGCAAGTGCTGTATTCACAAAGCACTTGCCTTCTTAGTTACGGCGGCTTAGCGTAAATGGGGCCGGCGCAAGCGCGCGTAATTCAAATGAGGATGAGGGGGCGTGTTTAATGTTAATTCTTGTTGACCCGACGTGATTGACATTTTTCCCGAAAGGCGCATGCGCCGTCCGTGGAATTTCCCAGTGTGCATTGCTTCAAAGTACGCCGCAAGGACGTCATTGGTTTAGACGTGAACGTAAATTACATCCAGCCCTATTCGCAAATGACTTACGCAAACGACGTAAAAAATTCAAAATTCGACACGGCAACGACGTCCATACTTAACATTGCGTACGCCTCCTAATAGCAGGAGCAACCTTACGCCAAAAAAGCCTAACGTAAACGACGTAAAAAAATAGTGCCGGGCGTACGTAAATTTGTGAATCGGCGTATCTAGGTCATTTGCATATTCTATGCCGAAAACGACGGAAGCGCCACCTAGCGGCCAGCGTAAATATGCACCCTAAGATACAACGGTGTAAGAGACTTACGCCAGTCGCATCTTAGGCTAATGTCGGCGTATCTTGCTTTCTGAATACAGAAAGAAGATACACCGGCGTAAATCATTGCTGAATCTAGCCCAATGCGTATAGTTTTGTGCGCATCTAAACCCAGCGCTATAGTGATCATTGAGCCCCTGCACACAGCTTTGTGTACATGCACAAATGTAACTGCCCAGAAAAAAGTGGGTTCACACTTATGTACTGCCAGACATTGCATATGATTCACACTGCATTGTTGTACACACCTGTGCAATGCGAATTCAGCCATAGTTTGTATGCCTGAAATCGCATCGCTTTCGCACCAAATGGTCCAGGACTCTTTTTTTGGTCCGCACTGGAATTGTTTTTTCATAGGTGTTCAGACCTATGCGATCCGATTCCACAGTTCACACTACGTTCTGTGAACCGATTTGGAGGTGTCATTAACTTCATTTTGACACCCACAGCGGTTCACAGATGTCAGTGTGAACTGCCTGCGACTCAGATTTAATGCGGGAACCTGCAAAGGAATTGCACTGGTTCCCACATCACACCAGTGTGAACCAAGGGTTTGCACGGATCGATAGATTTTTAAGCGAGTACGTGCATTGAAAGCACCTAATCACGCCTAAACACATACGCACTTCAGCTTGGTTCACACTTGTGGGATGCGGAAACCCTACAAATCCACTGCGGATTTCCACATCGCACCCGACTCGCACAGCAGTTCACACTGCCGTATGCAAACTGCTGGGGAGTGTCATACAATGTTAACGACACCCCCATTTCAGCTTGCATATTGCACTGCGAACTGATAGTTCGGACATGAATTGGATCGCATAGGTGTGAACACCCATGCAATCCGATTCTGGTGCGGACCAAATA
This sequence comes from Rana temporaria, assembly GCF_905171775.1. NCBI lineage: Eukaryota > Metazoa > Chordata > Amphibia > Anura > Ranidae > Rana > Rana temporaria. The sequence continues at coordinate 61,132,160 of NC_053499.1, forward strand.
AAGGGTCTTGTGCGTGTTTTGTCCGAATTTGATGCGATTTCAGCCATACTATCTGTATGGCTGAAATCGCATTGCACGAACATCGCATGTGATTTGCACTGCAGTGTGGTGCTAATCACATGCGATTTTGCACCAAGTAGCAGTTTGAACTGGCCCATAAGGCCTCATTCACACGAACAGAAGAAACTCTGTGTTTTGATGTATTTGTTTTATGCCCATCTAAAAACAGCGCTATAGTAATCATTGAGCCCCTGCACACAGCTGTGTGTAAGGATTAAGCTGCCCAGAAAAAAGTAGCATACAGTAGGTGCACGCGATATTGTGTCAATCTTGCTCCCTTTCTCGGCGAGATTGAACACCTACGAGCCCCATCGCGGGAGCCAGCGCCGAGCTGGCCAGCTGCGATGGAGACAAAGCCGTCATAGAAGCGACGGGAGATCCGACTTGGATTCCCGCCAATTCTACACGTGTGCGGCGTTTGTTATGAATCCTGAAGGGGAAGTCCCCGCCGGATTTTAAATAAAAATTCGGCATGGGTTCCCCCCTCAGGAGCATACCGGGCCCTTAGGTCTGTTATGGGTTGTAAGGAGAGCACCCCCTACGCCGAAAAAACGGCGTAGGGGGGTCCCCCTACAATCCATACCAGACCCTTATCCAAAGCACGCTACCCGGCCGGTCAGGAAGGGAGTGGGGACGAGCGAGCGCCCCCCCCCCCCTCCTGAGCCGTACCGGGCTGCATGCCCTCAACATGGGGGGGTTGGGTGCTCTGGGGCAGGGGGGCGCACTTCGGCCCCCCCACCCCAGAGCACCCTGTCCCCATGTTGATGAGGACAGGGCCCCTTCCCGACAACCCTGGCCGTTGGTTGTCGGGGTATGCGGGCGGGAGGCTTATGGGAATCTGGGAGCCCCCTTTAATAAGGGGGCACCCAGATATCGGCCCCCCACCCTAAGTGAATGAGTATGGGGTACATCGTACCCCTACCCATTCACCTGCAAGAAAAGTGGTAAAAACACAAATAAACCACACAGGGTATTAAAATATTTTATTAGTCTGCTCCGGGGGCCTCCCCTGTCTTCTTTAGCTCTTTTACCAGGGGAGGCTTCTTCTTCCGATTTCCGGGGGTCTTCTCCTGCTCTCCGGGGTCTTCACCGCTCTTCTGTGACGTCTTCTCCGCTCCGGGGGGTCTTCTCAGCTCTTCTGTGACGTCTTCTCCGCTCCGGGGGTCTTCTCAGCTCTGGGGGGGTCTTCTTCTATGTTCGCCGCTCTCCGCTCTTGACTCACCCCGGTTCTTCCTCCCGCTGTCCGGTTCCTTCTCCTTCAGGGCTGCCCGCCGCCATACTGGCGGCGGTCAGTCTGCTCTTCAGTGACGTCATCTTCTTCTCTTCTCGTCTTCCGTCTTCTCCAGATGTTGACACGCCGGCCGGCTCTTCTCGCTGCAATGACGGGTGCGCGGCTTGCGTCAGATTTATATAGGCCTTACAGTCCCATCATGCTCTGGTACCTACCCATGTGATATCTACCCACGTGGTACCTACCGGAGCATGATGGGACTGTGAGGCCTATATAAATCCGACGCAAGCCGCGCACCCGTCATTGCAGCGAGAAGAGCCGGCCGGCGTGTCAACATCTGGAGAAGACGGAAGACGAGAAGAGAAGAAGATGACGTCACAGAAGAGCGGACTGACCGCCGCCAGTATAGCGGCGGCCAGCCCTGAAGGAGAAGGAACCGGACAGCGGGAGGAAGAACCGGGGTGCGCCGAGTCAAGAGCGGAGAGCGGCGAACATAGAAGAAGACCCCCCCAGAGCTGAAAAGACCCCCGGAGCGGAGAAGACGTCACAGAAGAGCTGAGAAGACCCCCCGGAGCGGAGAAGACGTCACAGAAGAGCGGTGAAGACCCCAGAGAGCAGGAGAAGACCCCCGGAAATCGGAAGAAGAAGCCTCCCCTGGTAAAAGAGCTAAAGAAGACAGGGGAGGCCTCCGGAGCAGACTAATAAAATATTTTAATACCCTGTGTGGTTTATTTGTGTTTTTACCACTTTTCTTGCAGGTGAATGGGTAGGGGTACGATGTACCCCATACTCATTCACTTAGGGTGGGGGGCCGATATCTGGGGGCCCCTTTATTAAAGGGGGCTCCCAGATTCCGATAAGCCTCCCGCCCGCATACCCTGACAACCAACGGCCAGGGTTGTCGGGAAGGGGCCCTGTCCTCATCAACATGGGGACAGGGTGCTCTGGGGTGGGGGGGCCGCAGTGCGCCCCCCTGCCCCAGAGCACCCAACCCCCCCATGTTGAGGGCATGCAGCCCGGTACGGCTCAGGAGGGGGGGGGCCGCTCGCTCGTCCCCACTCCCTTCCTGACCGGCCGGGTAGCGTGCTTTGGATAAGGGTCTGGTATGGATTGTAGGGGGACCCCCCTATGCAGTTTTTTCGGCGTAGGGGGTGCTCTCCTTACAACCCATAACAGACCTAAGGGCCCGGTATGCTCCTGAGGGGGGAACCCATGCCGAATTTTTATTTAAAATCCGGCGGGGACTTCCCCTTCAGGATTTATAACAAACGCCGCACACCTGTAGAATTGGCGGGAATCCAAGTCGGATCTCTCGTCGCTTCTATGACGCGCTTGCTGGAATGTGCTGTCACTATTCCAGTGAGTGCGAGATGTCGGCGAGATCTCGGCACCATGTCGCCGAGAATCAGCGCGATGCTGTCGTGCTAAAAACACAATATCAAACACCTACTGTACCTCTGCATTCAGGCTGGGTTCCCACTTTCGTGATGCCAGACATCACATATGATTCACACCGCATTGCTGTACACAGATCGGCAGATTTTTACACGAGTATGCGTATAAAGGCACCAAATCACACCACAAACTCTGTGTTTAGATGCCAGATGTAGACGAATGAAAGGTTCTTTCTGGAAGAGCTGTGTAAAATATGTGCCCTAAATACTGATATTTGTGATCGTTTATATACGTTTATGCACACACACATGCCTAAAATCTGCAAATTTACATACTTTTGTCCTACTTTTTTTGTACACGGCTAAACGCAGCACACATTTCTGTCACTCTAACTGAAAAGTGCCAATTCAAGGAGCTTGAGTTTAAATAGACTTTGCCTGACCCAAGAAGGCTGCTGGGGGCACTAGCATCCAACCGGACAGCTGTCTCCCCATGACCACAGGAAGTCATAGAGCACAACTTCCTTCCCCTTCTACATTGCCACTTCAGTTGAGCGCCACCTGCAGTGGGGAGTACAGACTGCACCTGCCTATGTGCATGTGCCTGTGTGATTGAGGCCTTAAAGTGAAACTTTACTCTTCCTACCTTTCCTAGCAACTTTAAAGAATTTTCCTCTCTCCACACACTACTGGTGGATTTGGACATTATTATAATTTTTTGGGGGGACGGGGACGGGGGGGAACCTATGGCAGACATAGATGTTGGCTTTTGCTCTAACATTCTAACCAGAGGAGCAGTAATTGTTTGGTCTAGTTTGTTTGCTTCCCCCTGCCTGTAGATGAAGTGTCTACAGCTTAGGGGGAGAATTCATATGCTCAGCTTATTTTAAACAAAGCCTATCCAATCCCAGGGAATGTGCTCAGTTGGTGGCTGGGATGCTGTTAAATAGTCTGGAGCCCTTAGGAGATTGTCCTTTTACCTCTTAAGGGAATACATCATTGAGCTGGGGGGGGGGGGCAAAGTTTGCTTGCCCCTGGTGCCCTTTGGACTGGATTCTGGGTTTCTTTTTAAGAGGATGCACCTATAAACTGATCTTGCTCCAGGATTTTGTGAGTCGATTTCTCCCCTCTCCTCTCACACTGTACCGATCGGAGAGAGAAACCGGACATGACGCTGGTTTGTTTACAAGTGATCGCTCCGTCATTTGACGGAGCAATCGTGTGATAAATGGGCGCTGTCAGCGGCCATTTACCGTGATCCGTGATGAGGACCTGGCGATCCTGGGAGGATGTCAATGTACGCCCTCCCAGAGTTATCGAGCCGCTATGCAGCCGTCATTCGGCTATAGCGCGGTTGTTAAGAGGTTAAAGCACCCTGTCTCGCTGAGTTTACGCACAGAAGCGAACGCATACGTAAGTCTCGCCCGCATTTGAAACCACACATATGAGGTATTGCTGTGATCGTTAGAGTGAGCGCAACAATTCTATCTCTGGACCTCCTCTGTAACTAAAAACTGGTAACCTGTAGAAATTTTTAAACGTTGACAATGGAGATTTTTAAGTGCCAAAGTCTGTCGCAATTCCACGAGTGGGCGCAAAGTTGAGGCGTGACATGATGGGTATCAATTTACTCGGCGTGACATTATCTTATACAATACAGAAAAAAATGGGGCTAACTTTACTGTTGTCTTATTTTTTAAACTCAAAATATTTGCACTTGTAAGACCTCAGCGCAAATACGGTGTGACATAAAGTATTGCAATGATCGCCATTTTATTCTCTATGGTGTCTGAAAAAAATATATAATGTTTGGGGGTTCTAAGTAATTTTCAAGCTAAAAAAGATTTTAACTTGTGAACAACAAGTGTCAAAAAGAGGCTCGGTCCTTAAAGCGGAAGTTCACCTAAAAAAAATATTAAAAGCCAGCAGCTACAAATACTGCAGCAAACAAGAAGAAAGAGAACGGCGCCCTCTAAGTGCAGCATATTTAAAACATCTTTAATAAAAAGGTATTAAAAACACTCACATTTGAGTAGAGATAATCAGGCATGTCAAGGGTTAAGTGTGTTTCATCTGCATTAGTCCTGGTGGAGTGTGTACGTACACACTCCACCAGGACTTTACTGGTCCCGTTTTCTCCTGGGACCAATGTGTTTCCCAGAAGACAGACGGGAAGGGTAGTGACTCCCGCAGGAGTCTATTCCCCGAAGTGGGTGCAAATACAGTGGGGATCGAAAGTTTGGGCATCCCAGGTAAAAATTTGTATTAATGTGCATAATGAAGCCAAGGAAAGATGGAAAAATCTCCAAAAGGCATCAAATTACAGATTAGACATTCTTATAATATGTCAAAAAAAGTTAGATTTTATTTCCATCATTTACACTTTCAAAATTACAGAAAACAAAAAAATGGCGTCTGCAAAAGTTTGGGCACCCTGCAGAGTTAATATCTTGTACTGCCCCCTTTGGCAAGTATCATAGCTTGTAAACGCTTTTTGTAGTCAGCCAAGAGTTTTTCAATTCTTGTTTGAGGTATCTTTGCCCATTCTTCCTTACAAAAGTCTTCCAGTTCTTTGAGATTTCTGGGCTGTCTGTCACGCTCTGCTCTTTTAAGGTCCATCCATAGATTTTCGATTATGTTGAGGTCAGGAGATTGTGAAGGCCATGGCAAAACCTTCAGTTTACGCCTCTTGATGTAATCCCCCGTGGATTTTGAGGTGTGTATTTAAACTAGACTTGAGGGGGGAGGGTGAACTAGAATTACATCGGGCACACAGGTCAGTTAGGGGTCAGACATTAATGGAGAGTGGAATGGGGATAGATGGGGGGAGGGTTATGGCAGGTGACAAGAAAGTTCCCAGGTTGCAAACAGCCATTGAAAATTTTAGTGACATTTTTAATACTAAAAATGATATGAAAAACACCAGAGAAAAATGTAATAATACATTTAAGTGTTTGTTCACCAATGCCAGAAGTCTGCCAAGCAAAACAGGTGAGTTGGAAGCTTTGGTGCATGACTTGGCTTCAATCCTCACATGACTGGGCTATTAATATTCCTGGCTATGCTCTCTTTCGGACTGACAGGGTAAAAAGGAAAGGTGGAGGAGTCTGTCTCTATGTGAGAAGTGACCTCAAAGCAAGCGTGAAAGAGAACCTGGTTGATGGAGAGTGTGATGAGGCTGAAGCATTATGGGTGGAACTGCATACAGATGTGCCTAGTTCAAAGTTGGAGTTTGTTATAGACCACCCAATGTTAATGAGGAGGTGGAGACTCAGCTCCTTGCACAGATGGAAAGGGCTGCAAGGGCTGGGACGGTGATAATAATGGGGGATTTTAACTACCCAGAAATTGACTAGAACAATGGCACTGCTGCGACAGTTAAAGGACAACAATTTTAAAACCTATTGCAGGACAATTTTATGGTGCAGTTTATTAAGGCCCCAACTAGGAATGATGCTCTGTTGGACCTGGTAATCTCAAACCATGCAGAGCTTATTACTAATGTTCAGGTAAAGGAACACCTGGGTAGCAGTGATCATAACATGATTTCATTTAATGTTAACTATAAGCAAGAAATACACACAGGAAAAATAAAAACACTTAATTTCAAGAGAGCAAATTTTCCAAGAATGAGGGCTGCTCTCCAGGACTTAGACTGGGAGGGAATATTGGCATCAATGGACACAGAACAGAAATGGGAATTCTTCAAAAAGACTGCTTGGGACCTCACTGCAAATTATATTCCCATGGGCAATAAGTTTAAAAGGCTAAAAATAAAACCTATGTGGCTCACGCTCAAACGGTCAACACTGAGGACAAGGGGGCACTCTTTACGTCTAGAGGAAAAGAGATTTCATCTTTAAATACGGAAAGGTTTCTTCATAGTAAGAGCTGTGAAAATGTGGAACAGACTCCCTACAGAGGTGGTTCTGGCCAGCTCAGTAGATTGCTTTAAGAAAGGCCTGGATACTTTCCTAAATGTACATAAAATAACTGAGTACTAAGATTTGTAGGTAAAGTTGATACAGGGTAATTCCGATTGCCTCTCGGGGGATCAGGAAGGATTTTTTTCCCCTGCTGTAGCAAATTGGATCATGCTCTGCTGTTTTTTTTGGCTTCCTCTGGATCAACTGTGGGTATGGAGTTGGGTGTATGGGATTGTACTGTGTTTTTTATTTTGTTTGTTTATTTATTTTTTGTGGTTGAACTGGATGGACTTGTGTCTTTTTCAACCTGACTAACTATGTAACTATGTAACTATGTGTTTAGGATCATTATCCATTTGTAGAAGCCATTTTCTCTTTACATTAGCTTTTTCACAGATGGCATTAAGTTACCATCCAAAATTTGCTGACATTTTATTGAATCCATTTTTCCTTCTACTCGTGAAATATTCCCTGTGCCACTGGCTACAATACAACCCCCAGAATATAACAGGATATGTAAAAAGGAAATCAAGGATGCAAAAATTCAAAACGAATGACAGATTGCAAAAGATAGTAGGACAAACCCCCAAAAATTCATTAAATATATTAATAGTAAAAAGGTCAGGTCTGAGCATGTAGGCCCCTTACAAAATAATCTAGAGTGGGTGACTGGGGACAAAGAGAAGGCTAATTTATTAAATGCTTTCTTCAGCTCTGTGTATACAATGGAGCATGGGGGAGCTCATGTCCATAATGGGGGTGGGAGTGACACAGCCCCAAATGATACACAATGGCTCAAAAGTGATATGGTCCAGAAATATTTAGACAGAATAAAGGTGGATAAAGCACCTGGACCTGATGGCATCCACCCACGGATCCTAAAAGAATTGAGCTCTGTAATTTCAAAGCCACTGTATCTAATATTTAGGGACTCATTAATGACAAGAATTGTACCACTGGATTGGCGCAGGGCCAATGTGGTGCCCATATTTAAAAAGGGAACAAAGTCTTTACCAAGTAACTATAGACCTGTTAGTTTAACTTCTATAGTTGGGAAGATACAGGAACGTTTAATAAAAGACCATATGGATGAGTTCTTGCTGGAAAAAAACTACTTAAGCAACAGACAGCATGGATTCATGAAAGACAGAAGTTGTCAGACAAACCTGATTTCCTTTTATGAAGAGGTAAGTAAAACCTTGGACAGAGGGGTGGCTGTGGACGTGATATATTTGGATTTTGCAAAAGCGTTCGATACAGTTCCGCACACACGGCTCATGTGTAAGGTAAGGTCTACAGGATTGGATATATCAGTTTGTAAATGGATAGAAAACTGGCTGAAAGACAGAATTCAGAGAGTCGTGATTAATGATTCTTACTCTGAATGGTCCAAGGTTATCAGCGGTGTACCCCAAGGTTCAGTGCTGGGACCCTTACTTTTCAATATATTTATAAATGATATTGGGTCTGAGATCAAAAGTAACATTTCTGTCTTTGCAGATGACACCAAGCTATGCAGTGGAATAACGTCCTTACATGATGTCGCCAATTTACAAGCCAACCTCAATGCTCTGTCTAATTGGGCAACTAAGTGGCAGATGAGGTTTAATGTTGATAAATGTAAAGTTATGCACTTAGGGAATAAGAATATGCATGCATCATACATGCTACGGGGAGTACAACTGGGGGGATCTGTAGTGGAGAAGGATCTGGGGGTTTTTAGTTGATCATAAGCTCAATAATGGCATGCAATGCCAAGCTGCGGTTTCCAAAGCGAGCAAAGTCCTTTCTTGTATTAAGAGAGGTATGGACTCCAGAGACAGAGATATAATTTTGCCCCTGTACAAATCATTAGTAACACCTCATCTGGAATATGCAGTTCAGTTTTGGGCACCAGTTCTCAAAAAGGATATCGGGGAACTGGAGAAAGTGCAGAGAAGGGCAACCAAACTGATAAGAGGCATGGAGGAGCTCAGCTATGAGGAAAGATTAGAAGAACTGAATTTATTCACTATTGAGAAGAGAAGAATAAGGGGGGATATGATCAACATGTACAAATATATAAGAGGTCCATACAGTGAACTTGGTGTTGAGTTATTCACTTTACGGTCAACACTGAGGACAAGGGGGCACTCTTTACATCTAGAGGAAAAGAGGTTTCATCTTCAAATACGGAAAGGTTTCTTCACAGTAAGAGCTGTGAAAATGTGGAACAGACTCCCTACAGAGGTGGTTCTGGCCAGCTCAGTAGATTGCTTTAAGAAAGGCCTGGATACTTTCCTAAATGTACATAAAATAACTGAGTACTAAGATTTGTAGGTAAAGTTGATCGGTAATTCCGATTGCCTCTCGGGGGATCAGGAAGGATTTTTTCCCCTGCTGTAGCAAATTGGTTCATGCTCTGCTGTTTTTTTTGGCTTCCTCTGGATCAACTGTGGGTATGGAGTTGGGTGTATGGGATTGTACTGTGTTTATTATTTTGTTTGTTTATTTATTTTTTGTGGTTGAACTGGATGGACTTGTGTCTTTTTTCAACCTGACTAACTATGTAACTATGTAACTATGTGTTTAGGATCATTATCCATTTGTAGAAGCCATCCTCTCTTTACATTAGCTTTTTCACAGATGGCATCAAGTTACCATCCAAAATTTGCTGACATTTTATTGAATCCATTTTTCCTTCTACTCGTGAAATGTTCCCTGTGCCACAAAGCATGATTGATCCACCCCCATGCTTAACAGTTGGACAGAGGTTCTTTTCAATAAATTCTATGCCCTTTCTTCTCCAAACGTACCTTTGCTCATTCTGGCCAAAAAGTTCTATTTTAACCTCATCGGTCCACAGAACTTCTTTCCAAAATGCATCAGGCTTGTCTATATGTTCATTTGCAAAGTTCAAACGCTGATTTTTGTGGTGAGGACGTAGAAGAGGTTTTCTTCTGATGACTCTTCCATGAAGACCATATTTGTACAAGTATCTCTTTATAGTGGAATAGTGTACCACAACTCCAGTGTCTGCCAGATTTTTCTGGAGGGATCGTGCAGTCAAACGTGGGTTTTGAATTGCTTTTCTCACAATCCTGCGAGCTGTTCTGTCTGATATTTTTCTTGGTCTTCCAGATCTTGCTTTAACTTCCACTGTTCCTTTGAGATTGACATAACCTGGTCTTCCCAGATGATGATTGAGAACAATCCATGACACTGGCAGGTCTCAGCTTTGCAAAGGGGGCAGTGCATGCTATAAATTCTGCAGGGTGCCCAAACTTTTGCAGACGCCATTTTTTTGTTTTCTGTAATTTTGAAAGTGTAAATGATGGAAATAAGATCTAACTTTTTTTGACATATTATAAGAATGTCTAATCTGTAATTTGATGCCATGTGAATGAAGTGTTGCTGTGAGCCTGGCTGACTCGGCACTGTTTTAGAAAAGAACCGATTAAAAATTCAGAGGCTCCTTCGGAGGTAGCGCTACACTTTTTCATACCTTTTTTTGGGGACTCCTTCCTGTACTTCCTTATTTCTAGCCTAGGCCAGAATGAGGTGTACTATGCCCACAGCCTCCTGGGATACCCAAATCATGGAGGCTGTGGGGTACTCATATACAATATGCAACATCATTGGGACAGGGGGGTTGGGGGGGCTCTGTCTATTCATGGTTTATACATTCGCTGCCACTGCTGTTGCAACACAAGGGCACTCTAATGGGGCAGCTGCATGGCCTGGTAGAGACAGCCGCCCTCCCTGATGATGTCAGATGATGTCAGATGGAGATGGAGATGTGGTACCAGCAGATACATCTTAGGAATACCGATTGGCTGCCTAGGAGGAGGAGAAGCCATCCTATTGGCCGCCTAGGAGGAGGTGGGAGGAGATGCAGGGGGAAGTTGCACTGTTGTGAAGCCGAGGAAGGATGACCTGTCTAGGAAGTCCACGACCTAGATGGGGTAAGTGCGGGGAGTGGGGGAGGGGGGGTTGGAGGAATTGCCACCCCCCAAAAATATACTACCAGCCGCCACTGATCCAATCAGAAATATGACCTAATAAGATTGTTCGGTACACCACACATTTAAAGATCGAGTCAATCTATCTACTTTTACACAATCAAATTTTCTGCCCAGACCGATCAGAATCATTTCAATTAAATTGATCAGTTTGGTTTGGATTTTTTTTTGATAATTCATATATCCAATCATATTATGTGATTCTGTGAAGAATTGTTCAATCAGATTGTTGAACAGTAGGCTGTCTATACACTACACCAGGGGTCTCCAAACTGTGGCCTGAGGGCCAGATGTGTTCCTTTGCCAGCCTTTATCCGGCCCTTGGGGCACTATTCCTCCCACTGATATGAGGCAATATTTCTCCAACTGACACCAACAATGGGGCACTATATCTTCCACCGATACCAATGATGGGATACTACTCCACTTCCTATTGACCACCAGCCCTGGGGCCATATTTATTTTCACTGATGCTGGGCCATGGACATCTATTGCCCCTGCTGGCCACAATCCGGCCCTGCTAAAGTCTGAAAAACAATAAACTGGCCCTTTGTTTGAAAAGCTTGGAGACCCCTGCACTACACAATCTGATTGTACAGTACAATGTCCTTTAGATCTACCATCAACTAGATAGAGCAAGAACCTGTCTGATGTGTTATTATTTACATAGATTGTTTAGGTTTGTCATCGTATTACATAGAAGTGGTAAAGTAGATTGTATAGTGTATGAGCAGATTTACATAAATCAGACCCACTGTGTACTTCACTCTTATGTAAACAAGAAGAAAGGAGTAATGCTGCAGCTAAAAAATCAATCATGCGGTTTGCAGGTCAAATTAAAGGGGTTGTAAAGGTAAAACATGTTTTCCCTAAATAGCGTCCTTTACCTTAGTGCAGTTCTCTTTCACTTACCTCATCCTTCGATTTTGCTTTTAAATGTCCTTATTTCTTCTGAGAAATCCTCACTTCCTGTTCTTCTGTCTGTAACTCCACACAGTAATGCAACACTTTCTCCCTGGTGTGGAGAAAGCCTCTTGAGGGGGCAAGCAGGAGTGTCAGGACGCCCACTGACACACAGCTCCTTTCTCTATCTGCAAAGTAGAGAGTGTCCCGACCCTCCTGCTCGACCCCTCCCCCCTCAAGAGGCTTTCTCCACACCAGGGAGAAAGCCTTGCATTACTGTGTGTAGTTACAGACAGAAGAGCAGGAAGTGAGAATTTCTCAGAAGAAATAAGGACATTTAAAAGCAAAATGGAAGGATGAGGTAAGTGAAGGAGGACTGCACTAAGGTAAAGGAAGCTATTTAGGATTTTTTAATTTATTTTTTTACCTTTACAACCCCTTTAAAGCCAAAAATTGTTCATAAATCTTCTGTGCCCAAATGGCTTGGCTAAATGGGGTTATAGTATATTAATGAAAAAAGAAAGGCTGTACCTTCAAAGCAGTAGCAAAGATACACCTTCAAAGCAAAAATGTAAACTACAGTCTTTTGATCATTTGAAAGCGTCTAATACTATTTCAGCAAACACTGCAACTTGGCAAAATTTGGGAAGTATATTTATTTTCCTTATCTTAAAGTAGAACTATATGCACAACTTTTTTTTTGTATAGACCTAGGAAGGGTTATAACCCCTGTCAGTTTTTTATTATTATTTTTTTGCCATCTGCGTCCCATTGCTGAGATTTGCCTTCATTTTCTGTCCCATAACCAAACAAGAAGTGAGAGGAAATCCCTTCAAATTAAGGAAATCCCTCTGGGCCCCCCAGGTCACAAGAACCAGTGTCCCCATTGGAAGATTTTGCCTCATTACTTTTCTGGGGACCACCCAAAATGTGGGATTTTCCTTTACTTTCACTTTCAATGATAATGGTAAACAGGACAAATAGAGAGGGTGAATCTCCTTAAAGTGTAAGTCCAGGTAAAACCTAACTCTAAACCTGCTCTCTGCCACATTCTAAACCTAATCTGTCTAACCCTGAAAGCAAAAATCGCTGTACTTACCTATTCTGAAGCTGATCCGGTCCTATTTCCAGTGGTAGAAGCTGTGTGCAGGAGAGGACCGGCAATGGCTGGGAAATGCCTGGGAAGTGACGTTACCCATAGAGCTACTATGGGGCTTCCATTGTCAGCTGCCTCTCCTGACAGCTCAGCATTTGACTGGACCGAAGTGGCAATAGGTAAGTATAGCGATTTTTGCTTTACAGGGCTAGATACAGTAGATTAGATTGAGAATGTGGCAGAGAGCAGGAAGGAGCCTGCATTGGCAGTGGGTGTGTTTGGGAATTCTTCTCCTACATGTTGAGGTTCTCAGATTACCAGACTAGCAATGCAATGCCTGGAATAAAGACTGAACTACTGGACAAGTAGGCAATGCTGCTTGTATGCATCATAGGGTTTCATTTTCACCTTTATGTAGCTGGGCGCTCTGCTGGCTCTGCACCACTCTCCCCCCACCTCCCTCATCCCACAGGATGTGTAGCTGCGGGCTCTGTGTAATCCTTGCTCGCCAACGGTTCTCCCTTCCTCCTTGGCTAAGCAGCAGAAGGACCAATCAGCAAGAACTAGAGGAGGACACTGGTATATGTAGTTTCCTCATGAGCACTATGTAATGGAGGCTATGGGGCTCTGAACTCCAACTCCAACAGAGCTCTGTCTAAAAGAGGCAAATTTGCCTGGCAAAGTTTTTCACCAGAGAATCAGTGCAGTACAGGCAGAAAGAGAGAGTCTAAGCCACTGGAAACCACTACAGTGTGGGGAAACCTGAAAGGACAGAGCTGTGACCCGAGTGCGGAGGGATGGAGCCACTGCCAGGATATAGACTTTGCTGTGATGTCTACCGGAGCCTCCCCAGGCAACCCAGACTCGAGTCAGCTAACACCTTATCAGGGGGGCCAGTGCTGCTGTGTTGCTGGATCTAGTTGGAGAGCCTTGCGGTCATCACTTGTTGTTACTGCAAGAGACTGGGCCCTTCGGAAATACCTAAACAGCTACCTTATAGCTCTATTATTGCCTGCAGGCCTTGCTGACTGTGTGCAAGCACGTCAGCAGTTATTGGGCCCCAACATCTAGCGAGCTAAAATGTCAGGACTAAAGAATGGCCCTTAACATTTGCTACCCAGAGACTTTTGCCCCTTATACTTAGCTAAAGAGGCACCTCTTAGACGATGCTACACTATATCCTAGCCAATTCATTAGCATGCACTCTAGTACAGTATGGTATTATTGCTCATACTGCAGCTAATGTTTATTTGCACCATGTCAATATATTGAGTGCATTTACCACTAAACAGGTGTGTCTATTTTCTGATAGTAACCCACAACCAGTTTAAAGGTATTCATACCTGTGTCTTCATATGTGCCTGGGGTGACTTTTATTGAACCAGGTGTATCAGAGGGACTGAGGTTGTACTTGGAGTCGAGGCGCAGGACAGAGGACCTAAAATTACCAAGCAGCTTATTCGGGGTTGTGCTACATTTTAAATAAAACACTTATATTAAATATGTAGGGTTCAGCTTATCATGCCTGTCACTCCAGGTGAATGAGACTCCATTAGTGTATATTTTTCTTCTTGTTTGGGACCAGGACTCATCCTGTCTCAACCTCTGAGGAACCTTTGTTAAAACTTCAGGGAACTGAGGAACCCTTGCTAAAACTTTAGGGAACCCCTGCGAAAATTGAATACATATACAGCTGATAAAACATTAGTGTCATTTTATGTAGTATTTATCATATGTTGTATTTATAATAAAATAATAAATTAGTTGATGTTCCAACAGTATTTGACACTCAAGATCAGTCGCTTTTGGTGGCCTATATGAGGAAGAATGCCCCTTTACATTTGCGGTCTTTGGGAAAAGTGTCACCCTTAAGGCTCATGTACATAGTTATATAGTTAGTCAAGCTAAATAAAAGACACAAGTCCATCTAATTCAACCAACAAAAAAATAATAATATAAATAAATAAATAAAAAATACTTGATATGCAGAATCATATACCCACTGCTACCCATTGTAGATGCAGAGGAAGGAAAAAAAAACCTGTAAAGCACCAGATATTCCCTGAATCAACAATTTGCATTTAGGAAAGTGCTTATCCCTTTTTAAAAAACAATCTACTGAGCTGGCCAGAAGCTTAGCATCTCTGCACTGAGAACCGAGCCACTGAACACCGCTGATGGCTCGGTTCTCACTTCTCCCCGAGCAGAGCGATGCTGACAGCATGACGCTCTGGTCCGCTCATTGAAGTGCTGAGCTGTGGAGGGGCGGGGAGAGGCCGTCTCAGCCACTCGCTAATGTTAGCCTGATTTTCTTTTAAAATGTGAAAGATGATGTTACGCCGAGTAAATTGATACCTAACATGTCACACTTTAACCACTTTCGGCCCACCCACCGTTATTATATGGCGGCTCTTTGAAGTGGAATATCACTGTTATGGCAGCAGCTAGCTGCCATAACACCATCAGGGGGGTACAGCAGTTACAACTCTAAGGGGCCCCGGGGCCCAAGGGGCCTGCCCGGGCAAGAAGAAGGCATGATGGGTGAAGGAGAGCCGTGTTGTACATAACAGAAACGATCTTGACTGATTCTACTCTCTGTGGCATTGAGCTCAGACATCAAGCTCTTTAGTGCCACCGCTGGCTACTATGTGCATGTGCACCCCTTGTGTACTACTGGTTTTTTTTGTGCCAGCAACAGCAACATGTCAGTTTTGTGAAATGAGCTGGGACCAGGTAAGAATATCTAATTTACAAGTATGGGCTGTGAAGGAAATGGAGGGGGGCTGTTTGTATACAGGGAGGGGCCAGAGCTTTGTGTGTTTACAGATTTGTGTATATGTGGGGCTGCCATATATACAGGTGTGTGGTTGGGGGGGCTTACATATGTACAGGTGTGGGGGGCTGAAATATATACAGGTGTGTGTGGGGGTGGCATATATACAGGTGTGGGGGGGGTGGAATATTTACAGGTGTGGAGGGGGCTGACATAAATAGGTGTGTGTGTGTGGGGTGGCATATATACAGGTGGTTGGGGGCTGACATATATACAGGTGTGTGTGGGGGGCGACATATAAACAGGTCTGGGGGGGGGGGGCAGACATATATACAAGTGTGTGTGTGTGGGATATATACAGGTGTGGGGGCAGACATATATACAGGTGTGTGTGGGGGTAAGGGGGGCAGACATATATACAGGTGTGTGTAGGGGTGGCATATATACATGTGTGGGGGGGCAGCTAACATATATAGGTGTCTGTGGGGGTAGCATATATACAGGTGTAGGTGTGGGGGGCTGGCATATATACAGGTGTGTGTGGGGGGGCTGACATATATACAGGTGTGTGGGGGGCTGACATATATGGAGGTGTGGGGGGCTGACATTAAGGCCCTTTTCACACTGAGGAGTATTTCAGTTGTTTTAGCGCTAAAAATGGCGGAGAATTTTTTTTTTCCTGCAAGCAGCATCTTAGAAACGGTGAGAGGAGCGGTGTGTATACCGCTCCTTCACCGCTCCTTGTTATCAAAAACAATGGGACACCGCGGTAATACTGCCTGCAATGCGCCTCTGCAGTGTGAAAGGGGCCATATACCGGTGTTTGGGTTGTTGGCATATATACAGGTGTGTGTGTGTGTGGGGGGGGGGGGGCGACATATATACAGGTGTGTGTGGGTGGCTGACATATATACAGGTGTGAGGGGGTCTGACATATATACAGGGGTGTAGGGGGCTGACATATATACAGGTGTGAGGGGGGCTGACATATATACAGGTGTGTGGGGGGCTGTCATTAATACAGGTGTGTGGGGAGGCTAACAAATATACAGGTGTGAGGAGGGCTGTCATTAATACAGGTGTGTGGGGAGGCTAACATATATACAGGTGTGTGTGTGGGGGGGGGGGGGCTGAAATTTATATATATATATAGGTGTGGGGGGGGCTGACATGTATACAGGTGTGGGCTGAAGTGGTTTAATTGTATTCAACCTGTAAATCTTGTACTGATGCCAGGAAGCTGGAGACTATTTTTTACTGTGGGGTGGCATATACACAGGTGTGGGGGGGATGAAATATATACAGGTGTGTGTGGGGGTGGCATATATGCAGGTGTGGGGGGCTGACATATATACAGGTCTGTGGGGGCTGGCATATATACAGGCATGTGGGGGGCAGACATATACACAGGTGTGTGTGTGTGTGGGGGGGGCTGATTATATATATATATATATATGTAGTGCTACCCCCGGAGGAGCCGCTGGTTGATTTTTGGGATCGGCCTACTAAGTTACCCTGGCGTTGTCTAGGGTGTAGTTGTGAGAGTAGCGGTAGTGAGCGAAGGTCCAGACAGCCAATAAAGGGTTTTTCAATGCTTTATTGTCCAGGCCAAACACGGCAAACATCAACATAAATTGGAAAGGTCAAGGTTGATGAAGGAAAGAAAGAGAACCTTGCGGTATCAGGCCTGGATATCAAATGGAGCAGTCAGTACTGCTCTGTATAGCACCAATTTTGTAACTCGTCGCCACTCTGCTTGGAGTGGGTAAAGTGGGTAAAGTGCCCCCGGACAGACCCCTATGATAGGCGTCACCAGGGCCGTCTTTACCGCAGGGCAAATGGGGCAGGTGCCCTGGGCCCTGTCACTGTGGGGGGCCCAAAGCAACCCCCTTTTTTTATTTATTTTTAAATAATTTTTTTTTTTTTTTTTAATATATTTTTATTTTATTTTTTATTAAAGGGCCAATTTATTTTTCTAGAGGTCTGGGGGTCCCCAGGGTCCCGTAGTTCCCCAGGTCCCTGGATGACAACCCCCCTTTTTTTATAATTTTTTTTTTTTTTTTTATATATTTCTTATATATATATATAATATAAATGTTATTATTATTATTATTATTATTATTAAAGGACCCAGAGGTCCCCGGATGGCAACCCCCCTTTTTTTTATAAAAACATTTTTTTTTATATTATTTTATTTCTTTTTTTTCTTTTTATTTATTTTTTATATATATATAAAGCTCATTCTATGAATAAGTCAAATTTTACGACGAAACATGTCGGAAGCTTGGTTATCATCTGATCAGTGACCAATTGCTAACGTGAGAAGATAGGCCAGTTGCGTGTTTGTTCGCCAGTGACCGGCGTTCGGTTTTTCGTTCACGCCAGCTTCAATTTCACTTCCAACACAGTGTGGGGATCGAGTGGTGTGAGTTGCCTGGGTTTTATTTTCTGGGTCCGCCGAGACCATTGCATTTCAGCCGCACAATACAGAGGAATCTTTGCTGTGTATTTATCACGCTTTTTAATTTTGGCATTGTGTGAGTGCATCTTTTGAAGATTTTGCTTGTGGTTTGTGATTAAATTACTTTTACGGTTTTACACTATGTCACACTTTCTTCATTTATGAGGATCTTACTTGTCCACCTGTCTGGGAACGAAAGCTCGCCTGCTGATGTAAACTACCTATAACAAAGCTACTGTGCCAAAACACGAGAGTGCTAGGCATATAGTTCCGGTGAGTGGCCATTTCTATTGGTGGAGGATTCACTATTTTTTCACATCGGGTGTGGTGGAAGATTTCTTTGAATATGTTTTGAAGATTTTACACCTTGAAGGAGAGAAAGAAGTGTTTTTCCTTTTCGCTCTTCCATGAACTTTATGTTTTTCTATGAACACTTTTATCACAGGCTTTTGACTCATTTGCATTTATATTTGGATTATTATTATTTATTATTCATCACAGTGTGGATCACACACACTTGAGCGCTGTTTTATATATAATTTTTGGTTTATTGGTTTAAACACGTTATATACACTTTTTCATATATATATATATATATATATATATATATATATATATATATATATATATATATATATATTTTTAATAAAGGGCTCAGAGGTCCCCAGGGCCCCATGTGGCAAACACCCTTTATTCTTTTTTATATATATTTTTTATTAACCACTTGACCACTGGGCACGAAAACCCCCTTAATCACCAGACCAATTTTCAGCTTTCGGTGCTCTCACAATTTGAATGACAATTACTCAGTCATACAACATTGTACCCATCTGAAATTTTTGTCCTTTTTTTCACACAAATAGAGCTTTCTTTTGGTGGTATTTGATCACCTCTGCGGTTTTTATTTTTTGCGCTATAAAAGAAAAAAGACTGAAAATTCTGTAAAAATAAAAAAAAAATTCTAGTTTCTGTCATATTAGCAGGTTATTTCTCACACACATCATATGCATACTACAAATTACACCCCAAAACACATTCTGCTATTCCTCCCGAGTATGGCGATACCACATGTGTGAGACTTTTACACAGCGTGGCCACATACGGAGGCCCAACGTGCAGGGAGCACCATCAGGCGTTCTGGAGCACCCAGGCCAATTCTGACATTTCTCTCCTACATGTAAAAATCATCATTTATTTGCTAAAAAATTACATAGAACCCCAAAACATTATATATGTTTTTTTTTTCAAATACCCTAGAGAATACAATGGCGGTTGTTGCAACTTTTTATCTTGCACAGTATTTTCGCAGCAATTTTTTGAACGCGTGTTTTTAAAAAAAAAACTGTTTTGTGCTTAAAAAAAAAAACAGTAAAGTTAGCCCAATGTTTTTGCATAATATGAAAGATGAAGTTACGCCGAGTAAATAGATACCCAACATGTCACCCTTCAAAATTGCACACGCTCGTGAAATTGCGGCAAACGTTGCTACTTAAAAATCCCCATAGGCGACGTATTGCAAGGTATTGGAGTATTGAGGGTATTGCGGAGTATTGGGGGGGTATTGCAGAGTATGGGGGGGTATTGCAGAGTATGGGGTGGTATTGCAGAGTATGGGGGGGGTGGTATTGCAGAGTATGGGGGGGGGGGTATTGCAGAGTATGGGGGGGGTATTGCAGAGTATGGGGGGGGGTGTTGCAGAGTATGGGGGGGTATTGCAGAGTATGGGGGGGGTATTGCAGAGTATGGGGGGGTATTGCAGAGTATGGGGGGGTATTGCAGAGTATGAGGGGGGGTATTGCAGAGTATGGGGGGGGTATTGCAGAGTATGGGGGGGGGTATTGCAGAGTATGGGGGGGGTATTGCAGAGTATGGGGGGGGGGTATTGCAGAGTATGGGGGGTATTGCAGAGTATTGCACTTTACTTTAGCGATTATCATTTTTTTTTTACTGCAGAGTATTGCGCAGGGATGGCTGGATCTGTGACTGCAATTGTCACAGATCCAGCCCACAGTGCGGCGGCTGCTGCTGCCGCCTGATCCCCCCCCCCCTCCCTCTCCTCTCACACTGTACCGAACGGTACAGAGAGGAGAGGGAGGAACCGGCGTCATTACATGACGCCGGTTTGTTTACAAGTGATCGCGCCGTCATTGGACGGCGCGATCACGTGGTAAGGAGCCGCTTCCATTGGCTCCTTACCGCGATCCGTGTTGCTGCGGGTCCCGTGGACCCAGCGAGCGCCGGTGATCGCGTGTGCGCGCCCGCTCGGGCGCGCAATTCTGACTCTCTGGGAGGACGTATATTGACGCCCTCCTAGAGTTAGGGAACCGCCTTGTAGCCGTATTTCGGCTATAGGGCGGTTACCAAGTAGTTAAAGGGCCCAGAGGTCCCGGATGGCAACCCCCTTTTTTTTGTAATTTATTTTTATTAAAAAAAAATATTAAAGGGCCCAGAGGTCCCCAGGGCCCCAGATGGCAACCCCCTTTTTAAAATATATTTTTTATATATATTTTTTATTTCTTTTTTTTCTTTTTATTAAAGGGCTCAGAGGTCCCCAGGGCCCCGGATGGCTACACCCATTTTTTTTATATATATTTTTCTTTATTTCTTTCTTTATTTCTTTTTTTGTAAAGGGCCCCCCGCTTCTAAATTCGCGGCAGCCCCCCCCTGCTTCTCAATTTCAGGCGGCAGCACCCCCCCATCCCGATTCTCTGCTCCAGGGGGCCCATGCCTGATGCTGTGTAAGTGGCCCCATAATTCCTGATGGTGGCCCTGCCGCCCGTTAAGCCCCTGTGCTGCCCACAAATCAGGCTGAAAATCATCAGCGGCACGCAGCCAGTGACAGTACTGCTTCCCTTCCCAGTGTTTTAAAATGTACAGCACCCCTGGCTTCCCTTTAGACGTGCACTTCTCCCTTCCTGCCACTGGGTGCTGCTTGTATATAAAAGTGAATTAGAATGTGATTTTATAACATCCCCAGTTTGCTCTTCCCGAGGCTGACTTCTTCATGTCCTGCTCCTCAAGGTATGTCACTGTTTGCTAATCTATATTGTAAATAGAAGTTTTCTGTAGAGTGTGCCCAAAGTCTTTATAATATTTGATGATTCACTGCAGGTCTGGTCAGTGTTTTAAAAAGTTCCTCTATTTTACACATGGCATGGCATGGGGGTCACAGCACCGTCTGTCCATTCAGCTTTAGCACCATGGGACCCCATGCCATGCCATGTGTAAAATAGAGGAACTCTTTAAATCACAGACCAGACCTGCAGTGCAGGCTGAGTAAGGCCTCAGAGCACATGGCATTACTGTCTGTATTTAACTGCTTGATGGGCTTATTTTGGGCCTGGCTGGTTCACATGTATGTGTTTTGGAGGCCCACATTTGCACAGGCACAGCAGCCCATTCATTTGAATGGGCCGCCATGCCTGCGTTTCCTGCAAAGAAAAGCGCATGCCTCATGTAATAGGCTGCGCACACGGCACGCCTATGCCCATCAAGCACTGAAATACAGCACTGTCTGTCCATTCTGCTGTCTACTGTGACTTATCTGCAGTTCCCGCACTGTCAAACTTGCTGCATTTTTAGACGTTTAGGTCAGGCAAGTAGCATGGTGCAAAAGCAGAATGGATTTCAAGGCAACTGTATTTTTAAAATGCTGAATGCACCTTTTTCTGCAGGAAACAAAGGCATGGCAGCCCATTCAAATCAATGGGCTGCTGTGCCTGCACATATGAGGGCCGCCAAAACATACATGTGAACCAGCCAGGCCCAAAATAAGCTGGAGGGGGGGCCCAAAAAAAATGTTTGCCCAGGGCCCAAACCATATTAAAGACGGCCCTGGGCGTCACTCTGAACTAGCTGGGAGGAACAGGTCTCTCTCACAGACCTGGCTCTAGGGCCTCTGCCACAGGCCAATTTCAATAAAGGAATTAGGTGAATAAAGAGAGCGAATCCTCCCAGTTGACTTTTCCTATATAGGCCCCCGGATGACAGCAAGCATACCTGTCAGTGGTCCGGACACCCGATCCCAGATTGGGATTTTCTCAACAGGTCCGGGAACCCAGTGAAGCACTGGGGTCCCCTTTTACCTCTGAGGTTCGAGGCAGTTTGCAGCTTTGGCCAGGTGGGTCGCGCCGGCGGGGTCCATAGATGTGCGTACCCTGAAGGTGGATACCGCACCTGGGTACCAGCGAAGATTTCTTAACACATGACCCCTGTCACAGATATACTCTCCCCCAGCATGCCCCGCGAGGGAAAAACTCCTCAAATTGGCTGCTGGGGAAAACTCGCTCTGCCAGAACCCCTCTGGTGCCAACTGCCGGCCAGGGGTGGCATTGCACCCCTGGACCACAGACTGACCCAGTGGACGTTTCTGGAATGACAGAAGTCCCAAAATTTAAGCAAACCATGAATGCAAACCATGCAAGGTAACTCTCCCATTCCCCATTCCCCATTAACTTTAGTGTAGCGCCCATGCTGAAAGCAGAGGGGCGCTACATATATATATACACAGGTGTTAGGGGGTCTGACATATATACAGGGGTGTGGGGGGCTGACATATATACAGGTGTGAGGGGGGCTGACATATATACAGGTGTGTGGGGGGGCTAACAAATATACAGACTCCCTGGGAAACACTTAACCCCTACAGCGCCACCTACTGGTTAACCCCTTCACTGCCAGTGTCATTTTCACAGTAATCAGTGCATTTTTATAGCACTGCTCGCTGTAAAAATGACAATGGTCTCAAAAATGTGTCAAAAATGTCTGATGTATCCGCCATAATGTCGCAGTCACGATAAAAATCGCTGATCGCGACATTACTAGTTAAAAAAATATTAATAAAAATGCATAAAACTACCCCCATTTTGTATATGCTATAACTTTTGCACAAACCAATCAATATGCTTATTGCAATTTTTTTACCAAAAATATGTAGAAGAATACGTATCGGCCTAAACTGAGGGAAAAAAAATGTATATATTTTTTGGGGATATTTATTATAGCAAAAAGTTAAAAATCTTGCATTTTTTTCAAAATTGTCGCTCTATTTTTGTTTATAGCGCAAAAAATAAAACACACAGAGGTGATCAAATACCACCAAAAGAAAGCTCTATTTGTGGGAAAAAAAGGGCGTCAATTTTGTTTGGGAGCCACGTCGCACAACCGCGCATTTGTCAGTTAAAGCGACGCAGTGCCGAATCGCAAAAAGGGGCCTGGTCCTTTAGCAACAAAATGGTCTGGGGCTGAAGTGGTTAAATTGTATTCAACCTGTAAAGCTTGTACTGATGCCAGGAATCTGGGGACTACTTTTTCCTGTGGAGGGATACAGCAGCTCCTGCTGCATAAACCAATTTATCTTTAGCTAGACCCGGTGATCTGCCGATATGGTTCCGGCTAACGAGATGGTTCCTGTAAGGACTGCGCAGGGGCAATCCTTGCCGACAGAAATCTCCGAACCTCGGCCGGCATCCAGGGCGACGTGGAATTTGAGGAAATGGCCAGTCGGCCTCACGTCCTCGGTTCGCTCGGCCTCCTGGCTCTTTTTTTAACATCCTCCAATCCACGGGGATGTTAAAGAATGAGCCTGGATGCCAGCGGAGGTTCGGAGATTTCCGTCGGCAAGGATTGCACCTGCGCAGTCCTTACTTACAGGAACCATCTCGTTAGGGGAACCTTAACGACAAGTCACCGGCAGGCAGATTTCAGAAGCAGATAGATACTGCCTCTTTGCTGCCTTCTCAGCCAATAGGGAAGTGCTGAACCCGCCCCCTTCTCCAGCCTGCCTTCTTTCATTTGTGAGATGCACAGAGAGGACGTGTCGGCAGCCAGACTGGAGGGAGAGGAGAGCACAGCTCAGGAAAGCCCACTACACTACAGGGGATAGAATAGAACAGAGATTCTCCAGCTCTTGGCTGCAGTGAGTGAGTTTTCCCAACACTTGGTCTAAAGAGAGAGAGGAAAAGCTTGAATGCTTGTTTCTGCAGTGTGGCATAGTGGAAGTAAATAGGGCAGCTCCAGAGATTAAGGCCATCCAGGCTGTATTCTGACACCAGCAAGACTTTTGGTAAAGCTCCTCCATGGGGCAGACAGAGCACACAAATCCTGCAATTTTCCGGCGGATCGGACAGGTTTCCAGCGGACAAATGTTTCTTAGCATGCTTAGCCTGTCCGTCGGACATGTTCGGTCGTCTGTACAGACTCACCGGACATGTCCGCTCGGCCGAAAGCCCTCGCATGCGTCAAAGTGATTCGACGCATGCTGGAAGCATTGACCTTCCAGGGCCGCGCACGTCGCCGCGTCATCGTCGCGGCGACGGCGTGGCCACGTCACCGCGTATCGTGTCCGCGCGGATTTCTGTCTGATGGTGTGTACAACCATCAGACAGAAATCTCCGAGCGGACATGTCCGCTGAAAACGGTCCGGCGGACCGTTTTCAGCGGACAGTCCGTCCGTGTGTACGAGGCCTTACAGAGACTCTGACAGGGAGAAAGGAATACTGGATCTCTGTGTGTTCTGTCCATCCATCCACCCATTCATCTGCTTCCATTACCTTTGACATAAACATTGCTGGTGTCACAATACAAGATAAATCGATTGAAAAAAGGATTTTGTTTCCTACTCTTGAAACAAGCCAGGTTTCTTGCAGACAGTTTGCTGAGCCCATTCTGTGAAATTGCAGTTGCATTACCTCCATCCAGGATGCCCTGGTGCAGTGTACAGCCTGTCATTGACATGAATGATTGTATGCTTCTGTACTCTTTTATACAGTGATGCCATCACAAACATAAATACAGCAGCATACAACCATTCACCACTGCAATTACACAATGGGCTCAGCCACCTGTGTTCAAGAGACATGAATCACAATAAAAGTAACATTAACTTTCCCTCTGTACTATCTATCCCTCCTCATGCCATGTGCACTCAATGTAGCACACTCCTGAACTCTGCACATAGCATCCTCCTGAACCCTGCAATAGCATCCTCCTGAACCCTGCATGTATCATCCTCCTGAACCCTGCAACCTGCAATAGGATCCTCCTGCACCCTGCATGTAGAATCCTTCTGCACCCTGCATGTAGCATCCTCCTGCACCCTGCATGTAGCATCCTCCAGAATCTGCACATAGCCTCCTCCTGCACCCTGCACGTAGAATCCTCCTGCAACCTGCACGTAGAATCCTCCTGCACCCTTCACGTAGCATCCTCCTGCATTTAGCATCCTCCGGCACCCTTCACGTAGCATCCTCCTGCACCCTTCACGTAGCATCCTCCTGCACCCTGCACCTAGCATCCTCCTGCACCCTGCACCTAGCATCCTCCTGCACCCTTTACGTAGCATCCTCCTGAACCCTGAACGTAGCACCAGCATTGGCTGGAGCCGCCCCTGCCTGGATTGGATTTGAAGTTTGCCGCCCCATCCCTCCCTCCAAGTTTTCCTCTATCTTATCTTCTTAACATTTGGTTCTAAGAAGTATCTTTTTTTTTTTTTTATCTCATGAGCGAAATGTGAGAAATAACATATATATCATACAATCATTCCATAAACACATACACTGCATATATCATTTGAGAACAATATGCTTATAAAATAGTTTGCTATTTTCCAATACAAAGAAAATATGTCCGAGGATTTCATTTTAAAAATCTGGTCACCTTAGTGTAAGGGGCCCAAAAAATGTTGATGGCTGCCCTGAACCCCAGTATCCACTTCTTCAGCGGGCGGTCCGCTTTCAGATAAAAGTGGTCTCAGTGGCGGGGTTGCTGCAAGATCACTTTTATCGGTGGCGGGATAGGGCCCCCCTACCACTGCACTCCATGCCCTCCGCTGCTTACCGGTGCCGCCAGCAGCGGTGGAGGAGATTGGGTCCTTTCCCCTGCTTGGCACGGAGATAAGTAAGGGGAAGATGGCCCGCACCCGGCTCCATAACATTGCAGGGCGGAAGCGATGTCAAAAACTTTACTTCCGTCCATAGCTCTTAAGGTAGATTTTTTTTTTTTCAAACGATATTTTTTTTATTATTGCACTTTAGTTTAAGGCTCCATGCACACTAGAAGCTAAAAAAAAAAGCTATAAAAACGCCAGTAGCTTTGCAGGGAGCTTTTCAATGATTTTTAGCGTTTTTCCAATAGGTTTTATTAGCGTTTTTCTGTGTAGCTTTTTTTTTTCAATGGATAAAAAAACGCTTAAAAACGCTGGTGAGCTGTGTTTTTGAGCGTTTTTCGGCGTTTTGCGGTTTTTAGCGCTTTTTCAGGCCGAAAAACGGCAGTTTGAATGCAAATTTCTGGCATTCAGAAAAAAGCCCATAAACTCCACTGCTCATTAACACTAAAAAATGTCCATGTGTGCATGGACACATAGGCAAACAGAGTGCAGTTTATGGGCTTTCAAAAAAAAAAAGACAAATGCCAATAAACTGCAGTTTATCAGCTTCTGTGTGCATGGAGCCTAAGGCCCCATGCACACGAGAAGCAAATGCAAACACATGTAAACTCAAGTTTTCAAAGGCAAAAACCGGCATTTAAAGCGCCTGTTTTTGCTGCAAATTTCGCTGCGTTTTGCCGCGTTTAGCGTCGTTTTACCACGTTTGTGGCTATCAGCATTCATAACAAAGACATTGTAGACCCTCCCAAAGCTTTGAAACGCAAAAACGTTTGCATCTGAACCCAAAATTTTGCATCTGAAAAAACGAGCCTAAACTCAACTGCTTTAAAACCCCAAAAAACGTGAATGTGTGCATGGACACATAGGATAACATTAACTGTGTTCAGTGGCAGTTGAAAAAAATGCCCAAATGCCTCTGAACTCGAGTTTACCAGCGTCTCGTGTGCATGGGGCCTAAATATGAGATCTGAGGTCTTTTTGGCCCCAGATCTCGTATTTAAAAGGTCCTGTCATGCTTTTTTTCTATTACAAGGGGATGTTTACATTCCTTGCAATAGGAATAAAAGTGACACAATTTTTTTTTATAAAAGAACAGTGTAAAAATAAAAAATATAATAAATAAAAAATGTTTTAATGTGCCCCGTCCCGACGAGCTCACGCGCGGAAGCGAATGTATATGTGAGTAGCACCTGCATATGAAAGCGGTGATCAAGCCACACATGTGAGGTATTACCGCGATCGTTAGAGTGAGAACAATAATTCTAGCCCTAGACTGCCTCTGTAATTTTCTAAACATTGCTTATGGAGATTTTTTAAGAGTAAAAGTTTGTCACCATTCCACGAGCGGACACAATTTTGAAGCGTGACATGTTGGGTATCAATTCACTTGGCGTAACATCATCTTTCACAATGTAAAAAAAATTGGGCTAACTTTATTGGTGTCTTATTTTTTTATTCAAAAAAGTGTATTATTTCCCAAAAATGTGCGCTCGTAAGACCTCTGCGCAAATACGTTGTGACTGAAAGTATTGCAATGACCGCCATTTTATTCTCTAGAGTGTTCGAAAAAATTTATAATATAAGGTTTGGGGGTTCTAAGTAATTTTCGAGCAAAAAAAAAAAATGATTTTAACTTGTAAACAACAAGTTTGAAAAATAGGTCTGGTCCTTAAGTTGTTAAAATTGCGCAAACTTGTGGAATGGCGCCAAACTTCATCACAATTTTTTTTACAGGTTACATGTTTAGAGTTACAGAGGAGGTCTAGTGCTAGAATTATTGCTCTTGCTCTAATAATCGCGGCGTATGTAACCTGCGTGTTTCTGGCTCCGATACTAGCCAGTGCCTCACCAACCACTGACTTCACCGCACGTTCCTGGTCTGTAAAGGTGGCATTCTGACCACCAATGTAAGGGGAGCATTCTTTCTACTGCCCATTTTTCCCAGTGACCCCTAGTGAACTGGTTTTAACAGGGGTTCCCTGATATCTGAAAATTATCGGTTAGGTTGAGAAAAGATGTTCTATTTAGAGGGTCATATAGCAGAATATGTTACATCCCTATTATATACTCACTGGCTGTACAAAAGGTGAGTGTGGGTTCACCAACACAAATCTCTATGTTAAGAAGTGCGGCTGAAAAAGGCATTTGATTGTAATTTCTAGTTTTATGTGAAATTAAATATGAAACACAAAATTAGAGCAAGTTAGGCAGTCCGGTTTCAACAATTTGAAAAGTGCTAATATTGCATTGCGTGTCTACATCTGATAAATAACACGTATAATTGCTACACAATCTATTTGGAATTTAATTATATTAAAATTAGCATCTCATTTCAGACTGCAGTCAAACATGATTTTCTTTAACAGCCAAAAAATGATTTTCCTTGCAGCCATGGGCACAGCGTGAGTTTTATAGACAGGATTTCCCATAATCCTTTTCTTTCTGCTCATGTAATTGGCTCACTTCTCTACCAGCAGTCTGCACAGACCTTGAGGTCACATTACAAGCAGAGAAAATTACATCTTTGGTAATCTCTTACAGCTAAAGTTTAGCAATTTTGTTTTAAACAGCACCAGGGTCGGTACTTAAAGGGGTTGTAAAGGTTTGTTTTTTATTTTCTAAATAGGTTCCTTTAAAGCGGAGGTTCACCCTAAAAAACATCTATATACCATTACATCCAGCATACTTTCAACATCTACAGTATGCGATTTTTTTTTTTTGCCGTACATACCGTTTTATTGTTATTTCCCCCCCCGGCTTCCGGGTTCTGATTCCCGTGGGACTGGGTGTTCCTATTCAGAGGTTAGATGATTGACGTCTGGTGAAAAACTTCCCCTGGCGCATAATGCGCATCACCAGTTTTTCGTAACTAGCCGACCTGCGAGTCGGCTCTATACGGCGCTATACGGCGCCTGCGCCCACCGTGTAGAGCTGACTGTGCAGTCCCGCGGGAATCAGAACCCGGAAACCAGGGGGGAAATAATAAAATGGTATGTACGGCAAAAAAACAAAACAAAAAAACAGCATACTGTAGATGTCGGAAGTATGCTGGATGTAATGGTATATAATTGTTTTAGGGTGAACCTCCGCTTTAAAGGGTAATTTTTTTTGGCTAAATAGCTTCCTTTACCTTACTGCAGTCCTGGTTTCATGTCCTCATTGTTCGTTTTTGCTCTGATGTTGCTGTAATCCTTCTCTGTTCTGGACACTTCCTGGTTGTCTGTTTCCTGATGACCACAGTACTGGGAGATTCTAGTTTCATTTTCCAAACCATCACTGCTCTATGGCTCTGTCTAGCACAGAGGCAGGATAACATGCAAAAACGAAACTAGATGCAAAAACGAAACTAGAGGTACATTATATGATTGATTTTTATCTATTTTTAATCAATTTTAAAAGGAATCAGTTAACTATTATGTCTCTATACCCTGTAAACAGTCATTTCAGCAACAAAAAAAAAATTCCTTTACAACTCCTTTAATCTAGTGCATTGTTGGTTCACTTACCTTTTCCTTCCATTTCCCTTCTAAATGTTTTTTTTCTTTGTTTTCTTTGTCTGAATTTCTCACTTCCTGTTCCTCCTCAGTAAGGTGTTCAGTAAGCTGTTCTAAATTACTTTCTACTACTCAGATGATGGTGGAAAGCTTACTGAGGAGAAACAGGAAGTGAGAAATTCAAACAAAGAAAAAAACATTTAGAAGGGAAATAGAAGGAAAAGGTAAGTGAACCAACAATGCACTAGCTTAAAGGAACCAATTTAGAAAATAAAAGACAAACCTTTACAACCCCTTTAAATTAATGAAAAGTGTCCCATGTACTGGTGGCTGCTCTATTCCTTGAAATATTCATTTATCTGCCCCCGGATAGCAACAAAACTGTGATCTTCCAGGGCTGCAGGGGTTAATATGAGTGTCTCCAACCATCACAGGCACTTGTCAAAAGTGCAGACTGTGTCCACCCTTTCCACCCACTTGTTTCAATCATAGGTGTACTATCAGTTCTCACAATGAAAAGCACTCTATGAATGGAGGATGGGTGAATGAATAAAATATCTGCCTTCTCCATTCATAGAGCATAGTCTTGATTGAACACAAGGACACCAAAAAAGTCCACCTGTCAAAATGTATGGGAGCAATCGTGTAAGAAAAACTATATTTTCTAGTACCCTAAATCTAAATGAGTGTTGCCAGGTGCTGGCATAGGGTTCCTTGAGTAGAGACTAACTGTTTGCATCAACCACTGTGGGACAGCAAGTCCTAGCATGTCGGCACATTAAATTCTCATTGACTTCCATTGTCCCCTCCTGATTGACTTGGCCCTGATGCCAAGGGGAGGAGAGTGTTAAAGAGAAGAATCATCAGATATCGGTGGAACTGTTCTCTGCTGGGAAAGTGACTACAGATTTCAGGAGCATTTGCAACCAAGAGGGAGACTTTAACAGAGCTACCTGGGAAAACTAGGGGCATTTGGTGACAGAGGGGAGTCAAAGACAGAGGAAAGCAATGTGTACAGTCTGCGGCCCCAGTTTCCTCTGCAGCTGGCAAGGGGCCTGCCCAGTGATACAGGAAGTGATTGTCCATTTGTTTGCAGTCACATCCGAAGTGCACAGCCTAGACGCAGGTTCATCATCTCTATAGTGTTCTAGATTCGCACAATGGAACCGCCGGTCTACTCGCAGACGTAGGTTATAGGGACACCGATTGGGTTGTGGAATAAACGTGAGTGCACAGAAGACCCAACCAGGTCCATCCAAGGTCAGTGCATCAGCATATGAGGAGCCCATTCACTGACAGGACCTACTGCTGAGACACAGAAGCTGGTGAGAAGATTGCTAACTCATACTTTCCATTGTTTAACAGATACTGACACTTAAGGTCCGTACACACTATAGGATATTCCGACAACAATTGTGTGATGGACGTGTTTTGTCGGATAATCCGACCGTCTGTATGCTTCATTTGACAATTGTTGTCAGAATTTTCGACAACAAATGTTGGATGGTCATGCTCCCAAATTGTCCGACAACAAATGTGTTCCGTCTGATTATACAATCATGTGTACACAAGTCCGTCGGACTAAAATCCAAAGTACAAACACGCATGCGCCAAAACAAAGCTAACCATAAGACAACATTAGCAGAATTTGCCCAAAAGGTGGTGCTAAAGAGCTGAAAAAACACGTAGTTTCGTGAATATTGGCGGAAAAAGTTAAGCCGTCTGTATGCAGAACAAGATCACGGCAACGCCCTTCGGACAAAAATCCACGGATTTGTCCGATGGAATCAGATCATGTGTACGAGGCTTTGGTTTACCACAATTTTCTTTTACCATCCTTTCAAAAATCAAACCAGCTAATCAGGCCACCTGCAGACAATTGCATTGACTTTGTTAGTTCACCACCTGAACCTTCACATCATTGCAGGGATAATACCTCTTTCTCCTCCCACCCATTTTCCCCTTTTCACTGAATTTACTGTACTACTGAATCCGACTCCAGTAATCTATGTAAGCCTGATAGTTTAATCTTATTATAGGCCTTCTGACTTTTTAAAGGAGAGAACTAGCAAACTCTATTAGACGTGCACCATCAGAAAGAACCCAACCAAGCCAACAAAATTATAATTGTTGTCCTCTGTCAAAATTTTTATTTTTTCATTGTTCCATTGAGGATATGATTAAATTCTGGTATTCCTACATGGAGAATTTGTTATCTATTGCATTGCAAAGACCTGCAGGCAGACTTCAGGGGCACGTTAGGGGGACTCGGTGCTGGTGAAGTCAAACAGGGGTCTTGTTTCTACTATCTGGCTGTCACAACTGTCTCCTCAGTGTCCCTGCTACAGTTAAAGCTGATTTAATGATTGATATCAATACCCGGGTCCAGTTGTTCGTTATCTCTCCTGGTACTACTAGAGTAGTAGGTTTCAGTATAGAGTAGGGGTGCAACGGATCAAAAAACTCACGGATCGGATCGATCCTCGGATCAGGAGTCACGGATCGGATCATTTTCGGATTGCCCCCACATTAGTAATACTAGCCACTAGCCAGTAGTTTAACATTGCCCCCACATTAGTAATAATAGCCAGTAGTTTAACATTGCCCCCACATAGTAATAATAGCCAGTAGTTTAACATTGCCCCCACGTGACATTAGTAATAATAGCCAGTAGTATAACATTGCCCCCACATTAGTAATAATAAATTCAAGGTACATCTATAGCCACTCAGTAGTATAACATTGCCCCCACATGACATTAGTAATAATAGCCAGTAGTATAACATTGCCCCCACATTAGTAATAATAAATTCAAGGTACATCTATAGCCACTCAGTAGTATAACATTGCCCCCACATGACATTAGTAATAATAGCCAGTAGTATAACATTGCCCCCACATTAGTAATAATAGCCAGTAGTATAACATTGCCCCCACATTAGTAATAATAAATTCAAGGTACATCTATAGCCACTCAGTAGTATAACATTGCCCCCACATATTAGTAATAATAGCCAGTAGTTTTTGCATTGCCCAAAAATCATGATTCAACTCACTGTACTTGCAGTCTTGCAGATGCATTCAAAATAGATTGCGGCGCGCGCTCTGGTAGGAATAGCAGAGGGGTGATGACGTCAGCGCGCACCGCCGCCGGGTGTACCAAGATGGCCGACCGCTCCGGAGCTAGGCCGAAGCCGCGGTCTTTCCTAAGGTCGACCCGTTCGGATCGCGGATCGGGCACGATCCGTTGCACCCCTAGTATAGAGTTATGGGTTTGTACAGTCCTGATAAAACGTTTAAGACCACTTGAAAAATGGCAAAAAATCATATTTTACATTGTTGGATCTTAACAAGGTTCAAAATAGAGCTTCAACATGCAACAAGAAGAAATGAGAGTGAGACAAAAATTTTTTTGAGCATTCAATTTATTTACCTAGCACATTTTTTGTTTAATTTATTATTAACTTGTTGAAAGGGGTGCTTGTGGGGGTCTGCAATCCCAGGTCCCTTTTTTTTCACTTTTATTTATTTGTGACTAGTTCCTCTGTAATAGGCTGCTGAACTTGCTGATTTTTTTTTATTGCCTGCTGACATCCTGTTTGTGAGACCGCTGGCTTCTATCCATCTCCTCAGCTCAGCCAGCAGTCTGGCACTCCCCCTTGTAGTCCTCTAAAAGCCAAGCAGGGAGTTCTATTTCCTGTATTGGGCGGAGAAGGTCTCCCAGCCCCCAGTCTGTGCCGCCCATGGAGGAGGTGTCCTCCTTCTTCTCTCTTCTCCTCTCTGCCCCCCTGCCGCCACCGCCCCCGCCTGCTATCTCCATGCAGAGCGGGAATTATTATCAGTAATCAGTTGTATGACACTGTGGGGATCTCCCACTTTGTCAAGTATAGTATACAAGAACATAGATCGCTGATGCCCCGCCTCCCGCCGTTATGATTGACAGCACACTGTGCCAATTGTGCCGTTATTAGCACAGTGTGCTGTCAATCATAATGTCAGGAAGCGGGGGATCAGCGAGCGGTGTTCTTGTATACTATACCTGACACAGCGGGAGATTCCCGCTATGTCATACAACTGATTACTGATGTGAAAAATCCTATGTGCCTGGCTGTGCAGTGTGGGGAATCCCTTACTCACCAGCCGCTCCTGCCGGGATAGCGTTATACCCTACTCCAGGGGTGTCCAACCAGTGGCCCTGGGGACACATTTGGCCCGCGGAGCCTTCTGATGTGGCCCGCGACCTCCTGCTTTGGGATGGAATAGAATAGAATACTGTTATTAAAGGTCAGTTTATTATTAAAATCACAGTGTATATATGGGCATATCTGTTCTGCAGTGGTTACTGGGCTGCTTTCAAACCGATCCGCAGGTGCAGAGCAGTTTACCTGTGGGTTACCTGCACTGAGCCATAGATTTTTGTTATTATCTGCGAGTTTGTTGAGCTTTCTGAAAGTGCACCAAACCTGCAGAATATAATAGAAGTCTATTGCAAAGTACAGGAAAGCCAAAAGGTACACTGCGGTGTGGGGAAACCACAGCGAATCAGTGTGAAAGCAGCCTTGGGCCCTTTTACATGATCAGTCCGACCAATTGGACCCTCCATTCACCTCCAAGTAGTGGTAGAAATAAACCGACTTGTGTCATACCTCCAATCCCATCCCATGGGCTGTGTCCGTGTCCGCTCTGCATATGCAGAGCAGACACGGAAATGCCATCCACCTGCTTCATTCATTGTGGCCCGCGACCGGTTACCAAGTCGCTTAAGTGGCTCTCACTCTTCAAAAGGTTGGGCACCCCTACCCTACTCTATTAAAAAAAAAAAAAAAGGTAAAAATAATTTTGGATATACATACATTTTACCGTAAGTCTGACCATAAACTATGCAATTACTGCTAATCCTGACCGAATCAGAGCATGTCTAACATACAAACCATTATACACAGTAAGTACCAGTCTTTATTCTGTAAATTCAGACAACCATAAGGACTATTCTTTTGAACCTGTAGGCTTTAGCAGATATCAGATCTTTTGTTATATCTGCTGAAAAATATGACAAAATACGGCAGTCCTAATGGAATCTGATTTGGATTTTGTTGTTTACTTACCTATACAATTATAGAAATATTGAGACTGGCTCATTTTGCAAAGCAAACAACACATCGTGTTCTCAGGTTTGGCCTTAAGAGTAAAGAAAAACTACATTTAACGGATTAAGAATCATGCCCACGTAGAAACAAAACGGCCTGATTAGTTAGTAACATCAGCTTTCCCAAGGTAGTGTAAACTTTCTCAATGTCAAAGACTTGTTTACTGGCTTATAGGCCCTAATGTACATAGTAACAGAGTGGGTTAATGGCAATGGCACATTTAAAGGATTAGACTTCGTCTTAGGTGGAACACAGTTCTGGTAATTGTCATCATTTTTTATGGTCATGTACACGCTGTGTTTCATATTCACAATGGACTTATTACATAATATGAGCTTGCATTTTACTCTTAGCCGTTACAGTTGACATAGATATAAAGAGGCCTTTACAAAGGGCACAAAACTGTCTGATTTTGTTTAAAGCTTAAATGCAAATAAATTTGATCGTCATTTAATACCGATATGAATTCATTATTATTAAGATGTATTCCGAATGACTTAAAGCGGGGGTTCACCCTAAAACAATTATTTTTTCTACCATGCCATCCAGCATACTAGCAAGAGCTACAGTATGCCTTTATTTTTTTGCGCCGTACTCACAGTTTAATCCCGTAGTTAAGCTTCAGATTCCCCGCAAGGAGTAAGCGTTCCTATGCAGAGGGGAACATGATTGACGGCCGGCTATGGCGCGTCAAGCTTCCCGAAAATAGCCGAAATAGGACTTGGCTCTTCACGGCACCTGCACAGTCAGCTCCTAGTCTGTGCGCAGGCGCCGTATAGCGCCGTGAAGAGCCGAGTCCTACTCCGGCTATTTTCGGCCGGCCATCAATCATGTTCCCCTCTGCATAGGAACGCCCATTCCCCGCGGGGAGTCTGAAACTTAACTACGGGATTAAGCTGTGAGTACGGCGCAAAAAAATAAAAATAAAGGCATACTGTAGCTCACGCTAGTATGCTGGATTTCATGGTAGAAACTTGTTTTTTAGGGTGAACCACCGCTTTAAATGTTATATAAGGGCTCATTTACATGGGTTCTCAGCCCATAACACAGGCTTGCATGCATGTAATGGACATGGATTGAATAGCAGTTCACGCCGAGCTGTAATAGGTCCTGGCCCGCTTCTTCTCTTGATAGGGAACAGACATACCTATCTTTGAGAGAGACTCCATGATTTTGTGTCACTGTCACTCAAGGCCTGAGGCCAACCCTTGATTGTCCACTTACAATGTTTTTCAGCAGTTTACTGGAAACATTTGCACAGCATTACAGTCCATAATATGACTGTTTTACAGTGCAGAACAAGAAAATAGTTCCTCCTTTACAAAACTGCTAAACAGTAGTCTCAACAGTGTGGAGCACTTAACTGCAGCTATTACGAGCCAATGTCTTTGACATTGAGAACGTTTAGGCCGAGTACTCACGGCAGGACATGTCCGATGAAAACGGTCTGCAGACCGTTTCCATCGGACATGTCTGGCCGGGGACTGCTCGGGGACTTCTGTTCGATGGCTATACACACCATCGAACAGAAGCCCGCGCGTAAACATTACGCGGGGCGTGTCCGCGGTGTCGCCGCGTCGATGACGCGGTGTCGCCGCGACAATGACGCGGCGACGTGGGCGGGCCGCCTTAAAAATGCTTCCACGCATGCGTCGAAGTCATTCGACGCATGCGAGGGATGCGGGCGGCAGGACATGTACGGTAGGTCTGTACAGACGACCGTACATGTCCGGGCGGACAGGTTTCCAGCGGACTGTTTTAAAACAAGTCCGGGAAACAGTTGTCCGCTGGAAACCTGTCCGATCCGTCCCAAAATGGTCCGCTCGGGCCAACACACGGCCAAACATGTCTGCTGAAACTGGTCTGCGGACCAGTTTCAGCAGACATGTTTGGTCGTGAGTACGGGGCCTTACACTACCTTGGGAAAGCTGATGTTACTAACTAATCAGGCCGTTTTGTTTCTATTACGAGCCCATTGAGTCCAGCCATCATTTCCCTTATGCTGCGTACACACGATAGGTTAGTCTGATGAAAATGGTCTGATCACCTCACACGGCTTCACTTCCGCAGCCCAGTGAACCTGGACTAAAATATGAATCCATGCAGTGGTGGGATATAGAATTTGCCAATACAAATTATAATCTCCAAATTAAACCTAGAGGCCTTAAATGCAATTTTCTCAATTTACAATGGCTGATCATCTCCACCAAATGTACTCTAGAATGACTGAATGTCATTAAGGAACAAAGACAAAGAATGTTATTCAAATGTCAAGCGGAAATTGATGGAAGGATCATGAAAAATTTGCTGATCTGGAACTGAGATTGCAGAAACATTTACAAGATAATGAGGAGCAGTCGATAGTGAAAAAAAACTGGGAAACTCGAACAGAATTTTACAGTGGTCTAGAAGAGACAGACATACAGCCACCTCTGAAGAGCGAACAGATATCATCCAAGCGAGATCCCAATCCTCCCCAGGCAATCATAGAACTACTTCCAGTTCAAAGTCAAATGATCCCCTAGACACCCCACATCCAACAGATATCCCAACAACAAGCCCAACACCCGACCCAAGCCCCCCAAGGGTCACCCTGCCAAACATCCCAAAAATGGTCAGACCCATGAGAAGTCCCATCCACCTTCACATAACAATAAAAGACATGATATCAACCAGACCAACAGATCAGTGGACTCCAAGAAGATCCACGATTCTTGAGGCGCAACAGGGGGGACATTTTCCAACAATCCCCAGATGAGAAAGAACCACACTTCTACTCAGAATAAATCAAGGTTGCAAAAAGGGCCCGATACGAAAGAATCTTCAACCTCACATCCACCTCCCTGACCCCCTCGGAAATCATTCTATTACAGAAAGGCCTGAATTTTGCCCCTTTCACAACACCCACTGGGCCAGATTCAGGTAGATCCGCGCAATATTTGCGTGGGCAAAGGGCAACGATTTTTGCTCTGCGCCCACGCAAATATTTTGATTTGCCCGCGATTTACGGAGCAGTAGCTCCGTAAATTGCGCGGGCGCTATGCTAAATAGCCCGGCGTAAGGGCGCCTAATGTAAATGATCCCGCCGGGGGCGGAAATCATTTAAATTAGGCGCGCTCCCGCGCCGAGCGAACAGCGCATGCTCCGTTGGGAAACTTTCCCGACGTGCATTGCGGCAAATGACGTCGCAAGGACGTCATTTGCTTCTAAGTGAACGTGAATGGCGTCCAGCGCCATTCACGAATCACTTACGTAAACGACGTGAAATTTAAATTTCACGAGCGGGAAGGGCGGCTATACTTTAGCATTGGCTGCCCCTGCTATTAGCAGGAGCAACCTTGCGCTAAAGTCGCCGTACGGAAACTCTGTACCTTGCGTGCGCAGGGCCCGCGCAACTTTTGTGAATCGGTGGTAGTATGCAATTTGCATACTATACGCCGATCACAATAGCCGCGCCCCCTAGCGGACAACGCAAGAATGCAGCCTGAGATATGAAGGCATAAGGAGGCTTATGCCTGTCATATCCTAGGCTGCAGTCCGCGTAGCGATGTTCCTGAATCAGGGGCATTCGCTACGCGGGAGCAAAACAGCTATTGCGCCACGCAACCTATGGTTGCGCGGGCGCAATAGCCTCTTGAATCTGGGCCAATGTCTTTAAAATGTTTAAAGATCTGAATAGGTTTAACTGCGCTATCTCCATTATCAGATACTACTACAATAAGAACACCAAAGACAGAAAATCGGTCCTTCAGTTAGCTGACATCGAAGATGGTTCCCCTGTTCTTTCCAAGCCATTGGATACTCACATTCTAGGGACCTTTACAGGGAATTGTAGATAGAGAGTGCCTCTGATGACCTTCTAAGCCTTACCTTCATGGACATCATTAATTCCATGCCTATGGTTCAAACTGACTTAAAACCAGGGACGTGCAGTGAGGTCAGAGGCTGGTGAGGCACTGGCTAGTACCAGAGCCAGATACACACAGATTACATACGCCAGGATCATTAGAGCGAGAGCAATAATTCTAGCACTAGACCTCTGTAACTCTAAACATGTAATCTGTAAAAAAAAATTAAAGCGTCACCTATGGACATTTATAAGTACTGAAGTTTGACGCCATTCCACAAGTGGTAAGGATTTAAGTGCAGCACTAGTGATATATGTAATAATGCAAATATATAAGTGACAGTGCACAATTTAACATACATTAATGACATTGCCTGCAAAGCAAGACTAGTATGCAAAATAGTGAGACAACATATACATAAACATTTTGAGAACCTAAATGTCCATTAAACGGTGTGAAGAGATGCTTAGATGAAAAAATATTATTTTTCAAATGGTGAAAATTAAGTGGATATTCAGACTTTCAGTCAAGGTTGACCATCAGAGGTGTGTGCTCAATTCAGCAAGGAAACAATATTCACCATCAAATGTGCTACCACCACCAGTGAAGGTAAAATGGTACACTTACCAAATGGTGTGGGCTACCTGCCAGCAGCAGAGAGCCAAACAAGCAAAACTGATGGGGTCTTTAACGTCACAGAAACCAGCATGTGGATTGTACAGCAGTGCAGATTCAACAATCATGCTTTCTTGATGTTGGTCCCTGAAAGCTTAACGATCCAAGCTCAACATATAGAGACTCATGGGCTCCACCAGTCAACAGGAAGGAGTCATACAGGAAAAAAAGATTGCCACATAGCATAAAATCCTTGGCTAAAAATGTATTAAATTAAGTATTGCACTTACATCAATGTAGATAAAAACTGGCCTTTGTATAATGTGATCACAAGGAGAAAAACACAGTATTGTGGAGCCATCGCGGTACGTCCCAATGTTTCGTTTACCAAGACATAATCTGAGGTCTTCCACAAGTGTGTGCAGTTTTAAAGTGTGACATGTTAGGTATCTATTTACTCGGCGTAACATCATCTGTCACATTATACAAAATAAAAACGGGATAACATTCGTTTTTTTTTATCTTATTAACCACTTAAGACCCGGACCAATATGCAGGTTAAGGACCTTGCCCCTTTTTGCGATTCGTCGCTTTAACTGACAATTGCGCGGCCGTGCGACGTGGCTCCCAAACAAAATTGGCGTCCTTTTTTTCCCACAAATAGAGCTTTCTTTTGGTGGTATTTGATCACCTCTGCGGTTTTTATTTTTTGCGCTATAAACAAAAATATAGCGACAATTTTGAAAAAAATTCAATATTTTTTACTTTTTGCTATAATAAATGTCCCCAAAAAGATATAAAAAAACATATTTTTTTCCTCAGTTTAGGCCGATACGTATTCTACCTATTTTTGGTAAAAAATCGCAATAAGCGTTTAACGATTGGTTTGCGCAAAATTTATAGTGTTTACAAAATAGGGGATCGTTTTATGGCATTTTTATTAATAGTTTTTTTTTACTACTTATGGCGGCGATCAGTGATTTTTTCCGTGACTGCGACATTATGGCGGACACATCGGACAATTTTGATACATTTTTACAGCAAAAAGTGCTATAAAAATGCATTGATTACTGTGAAAATGACAATTGCAGTTTAGGCGTTAACCACTAGGGGGCGCTGTAGGGGTTAAGTGTGACCTCATGTGTGTTTCTAACTGTAGGGGGTCGGGGCTGGACGTGTGACGTCATTGATCGTCTTTCCCTATATCAGGGAACAGACGATCAATGACACTGCCACTGTGAAGAACGGGGAAGGTGTGTTTACACTCACCTCTCCCCGTTCTTCAGCTCCTGTGACCGATCGCGGGACACCGGCGGCGATCGAGTCCGCGGGTCCCACGGCCACGGAGCTTTGGACCGGGTCGCGTGCGCGCGACCCACGGCTGGGCTCTTAAAGGCGACGTACCTGTATGTGCCTGTGCCCAGCCATGCCATTCTGCTGACGTTGATGTGCAGGAGGCGGTCCTTAAGTGATTAATGAAACCGCCCCCCTCCCCCCCCCAAAAAAAAGTGTTTAAAAAAATTGCTGTGTAAATACCGGGTGACATAAAAATGTGCAATGACCGCCATTTTATTCCCTACGGTGTCTGCTAAAACAATATATATAATGTTTGGGGGTTCTGAGTAATTTTCTAGCAACAAAAATTTGATTTTTACATGTAGGAGAGAAGTGTCAGAATTGACCTGGGTGGCAAGGGGTTAATCGCCATAAGTACCGTATTTATCGGCGTATACCGCGCACTATTTTGCCCTGAAAATCAGGGCAAAATCGTGGGTGCCGATATACGCCGATACCCGCTTTCCCGCGCCGAGTTTGAATACTGCGCCGACATATACCGAGCGCAGTACACGCGTGTATAGTCGGGCAGTCTCGGCTACACTCGCGCTCACGTCCTGTACGTCCAGGACGTCAGCGCGAGCATTGCCGACTGTACTGCGCTCGGTATATACCGGCGCAGTATTCAAACTCGCCGCGGGAAACGAGCGAGGAGGACGCCGCAGAAGGATGCCAGACCCGACGAAGAGGACACCCGAAGCCGCAGACGGACGCCGGACCCGACGAGGCCGCCAATGGACGCCGTGCAAGACACCAAACTGTAAGTACAAAAATCTTTTTTTCACAGGAATTTCTGGGCAAATTTAGGGGTGCGCGCTATACGCGGGAGCGCGCTATACCCCGATAAATACGGTAATATACAAATAATTATTATATTCTGTTTTTAAGGTAATTTATTATATTTTCAAAATCGTTCCGTTGTCCGTTAAGCAGGTGGCTTAACGGACAAATTAGTGAAGTTTGAAGTTATAACTTCCAACCAGTAATTTCACAGTAAATAGATAAATAATACATTATTACGTTATAACATATAGCATATAAATATATGATTTAGCTTGAACAGTACCCTTTCAGAATCAATTTCTCCCTCTTAACTGTGTGAGAAAAACATGGCATTGTGGGTAAATCTTATGCAGTATCTCACAAAAGTGAGTACACCCCTCAAATTTTTGTAAATATTTTATTATATATTTTCATGTGACAACACTGAAGAAATTACACTTTGCTACAATGTAAAGTAGTGAGTGTACAGCTTGTATAACAGTGTAAATTTGCTGTCCCCTCAAAATAACTCAACACGCAGCCATTAATCTCTAAACCGATGGTAACAAAAGTGAGTACACCCCTAAGTGAAAATGTCCAAATTGGGCTCAATTTGCCATTTTCTCTCCCCGGTGTCATGTGACTCACTACTGTTACAAGGTCTCAGGTGTGAATGGGGAGCAGGTGTGTTCAATTTGGTGTTATCGCTCTCACTCTCTCATACTGGTCACTTGAAGTTCAACATGGCACCTCATGGCAAAGAAATCTAAAGATCTGAAAAAAAGAATTGTTGCTCTTCATAAACATGGCCTAGCAGTGGCGGTTCGTCCATAGAGGGCGCTGGAGCGCCGCCCCCTCCGGCTCTCACCGCCACTGAGTCTAATAACATAGATTCATGCATTGCACGAATCTATGTTATTATCGCCGCTGTTCTATTCAGATGGTCAGCGCTCATGTCCGGCCATCTGAATAACGGCTCTGATAGGCTTTCCGAGTACAGCCCTCGGGTCCCGGAAGCTTATACAAGAAACGCACTAGGGATGCGCTCCTTGGATAAGACTGACAGGTGTCTCAGCCAATCAGGTTGGCCGATTCTGGCTACCGGTAACCTGATTGGCTGAGACGCCTGTCAGTCATCGAGGGCGGTAGAAGACTTTGAGGGACGTGGATGGCTGACTCCAGTAAAGGTAAGTGCCGGGCGGGGGGAAAGGGGCACTTTACAGGGCACAGCGGCGATGAAGGGCACAGTCAGTGACATCAATGGGCACAGTGGCGACAATAGGCACAGTGGGGACAATGGACACAGTGGGGACAATTAAAGGGCACAGCGGTGACAATTAAAGGGCACAGCGGCGACAATTTAAGGTCACAGCGGTGACAATGAAAGGGCACAGCGGTGACAATTAAAGGGCACAGTGGTGACAATTAAAGGGCACAGCAGTGACAATTAAAGGGCACAGTGGTGACAATTGATGGCACAGTGGCTGTGTTTGATGGCTTGGCACAGTGGCTGCGTTTGATGGCATGGCACAGTGGTGACAATTGATGGCACAGTGGCTGCGTTTGATGGCATGGCACAGTGGCTGCGTTTAATGGCATGGCACAGTGGTGCGAATTGATGGCACAGTGGTGCGAATTGATGGCATGGCACAGTGGTGACAATTAATGGCACAGTGGCTGTGTTTAATGGCATGGCACAGTGGTGACAATTGATGGCACAGTGGCTGCATTTGATGGGCACAGTGAGGCTGCAATTTTTTTTTTCGTTTGCGCCCCCCAAAGATTTTGAGCAACAGGCGCCACTGTGGCCTAGGTTATAAGAAGATTGCCAAGATCCTGAGACTGAGCTGCAGCTTGGTGGCCAAGACCATATAGCGGTTTAATAGGACAGGTTGCACTCAGAACAGGCCTCGCCATGGTCGATCAAAGAAGTTGAGTGCACATGCTCAGCGTAATATCCAGAGGATGTCTTTGACGTATTAGTGCTGTCAGCATTACTGCAGAAGTTGAAGGGGTGGGGGGGTCATCCTGTTAGTGCTCAGACCATACGCTGCACACTGCATCAAATTGGTCTGCATGGCTGTCGTCCCAGAAGGAAGTCTCTTCTAAAGATGATGCACAGGAAAGCTCGCAAATAGTTTGCTGAAGACAAGCAGACTAAGGACATGGATTACTGAAACCATGTCCTGTGGTCTCATAAGACCAAGATAAAAGCAGGGCTTTTTTTCAGCAGGAACGCGGGGGAACGCAGTTCCGGCACCTCCCGAACTGAATATATGTAATGGAAAGAGGTTCTGGGGTGTGCTGGAGAGTCTATTGCTGGCTGCTGGCGTATCTATTGTTGCTGGAGGTGATCTATTTTGCAAAGAAAGGGGGTCTATTGTTGCTGGGGAGTTCTTCTGTTGCTCGTGGAGAAACTATTGTTGCTGGGGGGGGGGGGGTCAGTCATTGCTAGGAGGGATAAACTGTTGAAGGAGGGGTCTTTGTTACTTGCTGCTGGAGGGTCTATTGATGCTGGCTACTGAGGGGTCTATTGCTGGTGGGGGGATCTATTGTTTCTGGGGGTGGGTCTTATGTTGCAGGGGGTCAATAGTTGCTTGGAGGAATCTGCTGGCTGCTGGAGGGTCTATTAATGCTGGCTACTGGGGAAGCTATTGTTGCTATTTTACTTCCTTTCTTGTTATCATTAACAAATTC
Source organism: Rana temporaria (assembly GCF_905171775.1). Taxonomy (NCBI): domain Eukaryota; kingdom Metazoa; phylum Chordata; class Amphibia; order Anura; family Ranidae; genus Rana; species Rana temporaria. The sequence continues at coordinate 61,175,788 of NC_053499.1, forward strand.
TATACAAAATACACCACAAAATGATACTTGTTTCTGTATTCTCTAAAAGGAGTGGTACTTGGAGGTGGATAAGGGGTGGAACAAGGAACGGTGCTCAGAGGTGGGTAGGGGGTGGAGTCAAGGGTGACTTGGAAGGGAGGAGTTCCTGCACCTATTCTCTGAGAAAAAAAGCCCTGGATAAACGTATATATGGTTTAGATGGTGTCAATCGTGTGTGGCAGCAACCAGGTGAGGACAAGTGGGTCTGGGGCTGCATGAGTGCTGCCGGCACTGGGGAGCTACAGTTCATTAAGGGAACCATAAATGCCTCCCCTGACTGACTTAAAACCCCCTTCCAGACTTAACCCTTGCCACTATGGCTAAAGGTCCATAATTAGAGACATTTTACTCTCTTGTATATGATGAACTAAAAGTAATCTGTGCACATGACTCCTATCACCCTAAAGAGAATGAACTGCCCTATCTCAACTCCAGTCCAACCCTGACATTGTCATCAGACAGGCAGATAAGGGAGGTGGAATAATCATCTTTGACAAAAAAGACTACCTGGCCAAGGCATTCAGGCTCCAGTCTGACACATAGGGCCGCCATCAGGGGGGTACAGCCATTTCAACTGTAAGGGGGGCCCCGGGGAAGAAGAAAAAGAAGTCGAAGGCAGGACGGGTGAAGGGGAGCCATGCTGTACATTACAGAAGCGATTTCACAGCGTTTGCTCTCTGTGGCATTGAGCTCAGACATCGAGCTCTTTACTGCCACCTCTGGCTACTATGTGCATGTGCACCCCTCGTTTACTGGGCTCTGTGTCAGCAACATGTCAGATTTGTGAAAACTAGCTGGGACCAGGTAGGAAGAAATTCTTTACAAGTAAGGGCTGTGAAGCAAAGGAAGGGGGGCTGTTTGTGTACAGGGAGGAGCCAGAGCCTTGTGTGTTTACAAATTTGAGTATGTGTAGGGCTGACATATATATATATATATATATATATATATATATATATATATATATATATATATATATATATATATATATATATATATATATATATATATATATACAGGGAGTGCAGAATTATTAGGCAAATGAGTATTTTGACCACATCATCCTCTTTATGCATGTTGTCTTACTCCAAGCTGTATAGGCTCGAAAGCCTACTACCAATTAAGCATATTAGGTGATGCGCATCTCTGTAATGAGAAGGTGTGTGGTCTAATGACATCAACACCCTATATCAGGTGTGCATAATTATTAGTGAACTTCCTTTCCTTTGGCAAAATGGGTCAAAAGAAGGACTTGACAGGCTCAGAAAAGTCAAAAATAGTGAGATATCTTGCAGAGGGATGCAGCACTCTTAAAATTGCAAAGCTTCTGAAGCGTGATCATCGAACAATCAAGCCTTTCATTCAAAATAGTCAACAGGGTCGCAAGAAGCGTGTGGAAAAACCAAGGCGCAAAATACCTGCCCATGAACTGAGAAAAGTCAAGCGTGCAGCTGCCAAGATGCCACTTGCCACCAGTTTGGCCATATTTCAGAGCTGCAACATCACTGGAGTGCCCAAAAGCACAAGGTGTGCAATACTCAGAGAGATGGCCAAGGTAAGAAAGGCTGAAAGACGACGACCACTGAACAAGACACACAAGCTGAAACGTCAAGACTGGGCCAAGAAATATCTCAAGACTGATTTTTCTAAGGTTTTATGGACTGATGAAATGAGAGTGAGTCTTGATGGGCCAGATGGATGGGCCCGTGGCTGGATTGGTAAAGGGCAGAGAGCTCCAGTCCGACTCAGACGCCAGCAAGGTGGAGGTGGAGTACTGGTTTGGGCTGGTATCATCAAAGATGAGCTTGTGGGGCCTTTTCGGGTTGAGGATGGAGTCAAGCTCAACTCCCAGTCCTACTGCCAGTTTCTGGAAGACACCTTCTTCAAGCAGTGGTACAGGAAGAAGTCTGCATCCTTCAAGAAAAACATGATTTTCATGCAGGACAATGCTCCATCACATGCGTCCAAGTACTCCACAGCGTGGCTGGCAAGAACGGGTATAAAAGAAGAAAAACTAATGACATGGCCTCCTTGTTCACCTGATCTGAACCCCATTGAGAACCTGTGGTCCATCATCAAATGTGAGATTTACAAGGAGGGAAAACAGTACACCTCTCTGAACAGTGTCTGGGAGGCTGTGGTTGCTGCTGCATGCAATGTTGATGGTGAACAGATCAAAACACTGACAGAATCCATGGATGGCAGGCTTTTGAGTGTCCTTGCAAAGAAAGGTGGCTATATTGGTCACTTATTTGTTTTTGTTTTGTTTTTGAATGTCAGAAATGTATATTTGTGAATGTTGAGATGTTATATTGGTTTCACTGGTAAAAATAAATAATTGAAATGGGTATATATTTGTTTCTTGTTAAGTTGCCTAATAATTATGCACAGTAATAGTCACCTGCACACACAGATATCCCCCTAAAATAGCTAAAACTAAAAACAAACTAAAAACTACTTCCAAAAATATTCAGCTTTGATATTAATGAGTTTTTTGGGTTCATTGAGAACATGGTTGTTGTTCAATAATGAAATTAATCCTCAACAATACAACTTGCCTAATAATTCTGCACTCCCTGTATATATATATACAGTATATATATACACAAGTGTGTGTGGGGGGCTGGGCTGGCATATATACAGACAGTGGCAGTGCGCCCATTAAGGGCGCACAGGCACCGCACCCTCTCTCCAGCCACCCACTGGGATGGATAGATTCATGCATTGCATTGCATGAATGTATTCATGGCCACTGTAGCCACCCCCTATTCAGGTGTCCAGCCCCTTTTTGGGCGCCTGAATTACAGCGGCGGGCGTGTATTTTTGAAGCACCTGATTAGAGCCATAAGCTCTAACAGGCTTCAAAAAAGGTGTTTTAAAATAGCGAATAAATATTCGCTTTTCTAACACTGAACCGCCTCTCCACCAATCAGGAAGCATGGGTGTGTTACCCGTCACCTGATCGGCTAAAACGACAGGTGCTGTGATTGGATGTCTATCAGGAGGAGGAGAGGAGATGCATGGAGGACACAGCTCATTGCCGTCAACCGCTGCCCCGCCGGTTCACACTGTTCACTTTTTTTTATAAATTATATTTTTATTGAAAATTTGTTGGAATACATATAAAACATGTCATACATATTGATATCAGAGAAAACAAACATAGAATAAAAGAAAAAGAGGAAATAAACAAAGTAAGATTTTTTTTAAATGGAAACGAAAATATTTTGATCATACTGCAGGCAAGGCTATGGCCAATGACCTTTGGATGTTGGCCAAGTATACATCAGGGGCATAAACCCAGGGGATGTGTAAGCAATGGGGCGCTTTGTGTGACCAGGTCCACAGAGGGACAGGGAGGATGGGCGTTGACAGGGCGACAAGGGGCAGTATATGGGATATGTAGGAGTGGGAGTCCACTGAAAGTAATTGGTATAGAGCAGATATTAGTCGTGTTTGGTGGGAGCCTTGAGAGCGGATGAGTTTGAAATGTGTTGGTTTGGTAAGGGTAAGAGATGGGGAGAGTTTTGATAGGTAGTGGGTTATTTGCAGATAGGAATATGACATATGTTGCAGGATTTGACATTTGATTGGAGATCTGAAAAAGAGCGGATTTTACATGAGACTGGGTGCACAAAATTACGAAGTTGGAACAGGCCAGCCTGTGCCCAAGGAAAAATTTGGAAATGGGATAAAGTGTCGGGAATTAAGAAGTTGAGGAGTACATTAGAGGGGGAGGGGCATGGGGAGGAAAGGGAGAATTTGGTGTAACATGAGCTCCATATCTTAAGTGAGAACAACATAGGGCCCAAACAGAGGTCATGGAGCTTGGGAAACGAGAATAGTGCAGGCGACCACACAAGGGAGCATGGGTGGGCCGGAAACAACAAACCCATCTCTATCTCTGTCCACCTGTTCGGTGATCTTAGACTGGACCAGGACACCACTGCACGAAGGTGAGAGGCCAGGTAGTATTTGTATATGTCTGAGGCTCCCATACCTCCTTGATCCCTGGGGGAGAAGATCACTGAGCTGGCCACCCTGTGAGCCCCGTCCTTCCAAATAAAATTAAGAAACCACCGTTTAACCACTTTTTGTTGAGCCATAGGGATAGAGATAGGTAGGGTTTCAAAAAAGTTTTGGCATAATAGACATTTTCAGCACATTAATCCTACCTATCCAAAATATTGTGAGGGGATTCCAATGAGTCAGCATTGCCTTGATATCCTTGAACAGAGGCATATAATTGGCCGATTATAGGGAAGGATATGAGGGTGTGAGTTGTCCCCCTAGGTACTTGAGGGAAGAGATGCACCAGTGGTAAGGGTTTGAGTTTTGAAGCGATAGGAGGTCAACAGGCGGTAGGTGTAGCGGTAAAGTATGCAGGGATGGAAGGGATATATGAAGATTAGTGAGAGTCAGAAGCACATCATCCACAAATAAAGACAGTTTATATTCCCTATGGCGCATGAGAACCCCCCGGATGTCGGGATGGGATCTTATAGCCTCTGCTAGGGGTTCTAGGCATAAGATAAAAAGAAGTGGGCAGAAAGAACAACCGTGTCTAGTGACATTAGACATTGGGAAGGAAGCAATTTGGACCTGTGATGAGGGGTTGAAGTAGAGTGTTTTTAGGGCCGAGATGAAGGAACCATGGAGACCAAATTTAGTAAGGGTAGCAAACATGTGGGGCCAACTTAATCTATCGAATGCCTTTTGGGTGTCGAGGCTAAGGATCAAAGCAGGTCTACGTACTCTGTTCAGCAATGAGGTCAATAGTGTGCCTAGTGTTGTCCCCCGCATGTCTAGTGGGAACAAAACCCACCTGGTCCCTATCTTTCAGTTTTGTCAAAAATCAGGAGACAGTTAGCCAGGATTTTTGTAAATAGCTTGTAATCTGAGTTTAAAAGTGCTAACAGTCTGTAGCTATCTGGGGGTGATGGATCTTTGTCCGGCTTAGGTATAACCGTGATATAGGAGTACAGAAATTGTTGGTGGGGAGACTTACCCTGAAGGAGAGAGTTATATAGGGATACTAGATGAGTAGATAGTATTGAGAGGATAATCTTATAGTAGGAGTATGTGGGGCCATCTAGTCCGCGGGATTTGTGGGATGGGAGGCTCCTAATAGTATTAGCTAGTTCCTCCTCGGTAATGGGGGTGTTCAATGAAAGTACATCAGACTTGGTTAGTTTGGGAAGCTTAATGTCCAACATAAATGCCTCGAAAGCCATCTGGTCTAATGGGGGATGGAGGTTGGGGGTAAGGCAATTGTAAAGTTTATTGTAAAATTAGCCAAAGATCTAGGTCATGGTCTGTGGGCAGTGAGTGGGGTGCCATCTGGTCGTTTAAGGTGCTCCAGGAAGGAGAGGGAGGGCCTGGGGTTGAGCCTAGAAACCAGCTTTCTATGCGGCTTGTTTGAAAATTTGTAGATTTTTTGTTTAGCCTATAGGAGGGACTTGTCCATGGCTGACATGTCAAGAGACTTTATTTGGTTTCATAATGAGGTTACTGTGCGCAGCCGGCCCATTGTGGGAGAGCAGAGTAAAGAACGCTCTGCGGCTAGCAGTTCAGATAGTAAGGAGGACCTCAGGAGGACTGCCCTCTGAGGAACGCCTTATAAACCTCCCAGAGGGTGGACGGGCTGGTCACGGGAACCTGTATTTAGCTGAAAATATTCAATTAGCATGGCGGAGAGTTTATCTTTGCTTCCGGAATATTTTAACAGAGATTCATTGAGTCTCCAGTGGCAATTCCTGGGAAATGCAGCTGAGAGGGAGAGATCTAAGGTCAAGGGAGGGTGGTCCGACCATGTGATGGGGCCCAGGTCAGATGACACTGTGTGGGGCAATAGAGGGGCTAACACTAAAAAATAGTCCAATCTAGAGAACATCTTATGAGGGGGAGAGTAGAACGAATATTGTTTAACAGTAGGATGTTTAATCCGCCATGCATCAAACACACGGTGAGTTTGGTTAAGTTTGCGAAAGGAGGTGGTTAGAGATTGTGGTATGGCTGATAACGTAGCATGAAACAATGATTTTCTATGCAGGGTGGGAGAGAGGACAGCATTCAAGTCTCCCCCTATCACCATAAAGGGCTGAGAAAAGCATTGCAACCGTTCAAATGCATCAGTAAGGAACTTAATCTGACCTGTATTAGGAGCATAAACATTCATTAGCATTATAGGATTAGATAAGTAGGTACCTTGTAGTATTATATATCGACCGTGGGGGTCTAAATGGGTGGACTTGATCTAGAGAGGGCAGGAATGCCTAATCAGCACTGCAACACCAGCCTTACCAGATGAGTGAGACGCAATATAAGACACCAGGAAATGTTTAGAGGCAAATTTCAAAGATCCTCCAGCACGGATGTGGGTCTCCTGTACCAGGATCACATCTGCGCCTGAGGTTCTGAAAGCCTTTAAAGCCATCAATCGTTTCTTGATGGAATTCAGACCTTTCACGTTATATGACAATAGTTTCAAAGCCATAATAGAGCTCAGAAGTTAAGCCATAGAACATTCAATATATTGGGTGACATATTATAAAAGGTTAGTGCAGCGCATACAATTCAAATGATGCATTAAATGTATAGGTGAAAAAAACCTGCGAAAAAACTGAGCCAAAAAGTCAATCAAAATCAAAATTAAATGTGAATAATAGTCCAAAGAATTATGTGACAAACAAATTCCAGAATCCGCTACAGGATTCACCAGTGACGTAGATTCCAAACAATAAGTGATCCCTCCACCAATTTAGGATTGGCCACTCTCACCTTAAGGCATGGACTCCTGTGTTACCAGGTAGTCATGCAAGCAGATAACATAAATGCAGATACACCCGATGGCAAATTGTCTTATCAGGTCCCTCAGTAGTCCGCAGCAGGATAATATACCATGTATGGAAGAAAAATCGATCTAAGTGCTCTCCGTTTCAAAAATGCTAAAATGTATTGCATAAGCATAAAACTACTCACAAAGATTCGAACGATCAGTAGCATAAAACAAACAAACGACTTTTGTTTCACAAAAGGACGGCAGCGAGCGACGTCTGTATGCTCCTCCCCCGGTGGGCAAAACCCTTGCACAGAGCAGGTAAGTATGACATGTTTGTTATTTTAAAAAAAACAGAACATTTTACAATCACTTCATGCACCCCTGATTGACACTAGCTTCAGCACAACCAATCGGCAGTGTTGAATATCAATCAGGCAGCAGATGGCGCTGACACAACCAAAACCATGTTCACAGAAACAAAAGCAATGCTGTATTTTGCAACCAGTAATGTTGATAATTTTGCATGGTTTCTCTTGTACTTTGAAAATACTTAATTAAAAATATATTGAAAGCGAAGAAAAGTTTAAAAATTTGTAAAAGCAAACAAAATATATACTTGTTCCTTTTTGGATACGGAGTTAAAAAAAAAAAAACACTTCCATATACAAAAACTTCCACATATGATGCAAAACCAGGAAGGAGACATGGCGGGTAAATGAATGGCGGGCAAGCCTCGCTACCTTCTCTCCGTGAAAAAAAAAAAAAAATATTGAAAGCGAAACTTGTCCACAAAGTCACTTTCAGTACTATACTGACCAATTAGAAACTTATCCACAAAGACACAATCAGTACTCTACTATACTGACACAACAGAGTGTGACAGTAGGAGCTACTGTCAAGGTAAAATGGACAGTTTGCTGGACACAGAGTATGCACATTTGCGAGGTGCAAAACTACAGAGCGTGTCCAAAATGACGACCGGATGTGACGCATAGTAGAGGAGCTCCGTTGCCATACCTGCTAAATATCCTGTTTCCCTGCGGATTATCCTGTCCCAGACGATCTGGGAGTATAGCTGATTGCCCCCTGGGCTGGTATGCCCTATAAGCGGAAGAAACTCACTTACCAGAAGCCATCTCCAGCCCGTGTTCACTCTGGTGGCGGGAAGGCCGGACCCCTCGTGGTATCCAACATGGCACCCCAGACTGAGGAAGCGGACCCGGCGATACGAGATCAGGATCACTTTGCTGCCCTGATGCAAGCCATCACGACCTGCCAAACTACGCTGACTGAGAAAATCGACACCATGCAGCTGGAGATGGGTTTTATCCGGAAGGATATGGACAAAATCAGGACCCGGCTGATGGAGGCCGAGCGCCGGGTGGGAGACACGGGGGACATGCTTGGGGACCATGCCTCCTCTATCCGCACCCTCACCACCAAGGTTAGAGCCCTCGAACACTGCACGGAAGACACGGAGAACCGCAATAGGAGAAATAACCTCTGTATCATCGGCCTCCCTGAACGAGCGGAAGATCCTGACCCCACTGCTTTCACTGAGCGCCTCCTCCGCCAGGCTGCCTCCTCCCCGTACTTTACTGTGGAGCAGGCCCACAGGATGCCGGCTGCTCGGGGTCCCCCTGGGGCCCCCCCACGCACGTTCATCCTTCGCCTTCTGAACTTCCGAGACAGAGATGCGGTGCTGCGGGAGAGCAGGAGGACTGATGCCTTGCGCTTCGAGGGATCCCGCCTGATGATCTTCCCTGACTTCTCCGTGGAGACGCAGAAGCAACGAAAGTCATTCGACCAGGTGAAGCAGGCTTTGCGCCAAAGAGGTCTTAAATACAGTATGCTGTTCCCCGCCCGGCTGCGGGTCCAGGACGGGGAGTCCCATCGCTTTTTCACAGTCCCTGAGGAGGCGGCTGCCTGGCTGGAGACCCTCCCGCGACACTGAGCTCTTGGAAACGGGACCATTGTGCTTTCATTTTTTTTGCTGGATGAGCCCCCTTTCCTGTCCATCCCGGTCTGTGCTTCCTACCTCCCCGATGCCCTGTTTCGGATTGCCCCCCCTTCTTCATCAGGTGAGAGCTGCTGCCCCTGTCCTTATTGTTGTCAATGGGTGAGGTGTCTCCCATGGCACTCTCCCTGATACTGACTAACGTATGACACTACATGGCCTCGGTGATCCCTACTGTGTGGGGTAGCCCCTCCACCCTCGAGACGCTGACTGAAGACTCACCTGTGAGTATAGGGGGGTACCTGGAGATGTAGCTGCTCTGGCGATCGTTACCCCCTGGATCGGTGGACAGGGAGGGTTTCATCCATTTGGGGAAACTATTTTGTTTTTTGCTTGGTTCTACACTGTTGGCGTGCCACCACATGGTTCGCCGCTACAAGAATGTGCCCCCAGTACTGACTGGGTGAATGACTTCCCTCGCAGGGAAAATGTAGATTTCAACTTTTTCTCCGAATTTTTCTTTTCTTATTTCTTTAACAGAGCGGCTGGCAAGGATGCTGGTTCGTTTTGTGAGCATCCTCTATTGGGCCTCCTAGGCGCCCTGTTGGTGCATTGCCTCCCAGAGACTATTAGTCATGAACTGTTTGGGTTATCAAACGCACCCAAGGGGGTTTGAATTTTTTTTTCTGTTATTGGTACGGCCTTGGTTTATTCAGTGTTAAGTATGATTACATGTTCTACTTATTCCTATTATCTCTGATGAGTATGGTGTGGCTGCTGGATGGGATGTGTCTGTGCTATCTGCTTGCAGGGCTGGGCAGGGGTCCGGATTGCGGTGGAGCGATGCCTATTCCCCCCTTGTTGCTATGGCCCCCTTGAGAGTACTATCTTGGAATGTGCAAGGGTTAAATTCTTAATTTAAAAGATCCCTGGTATTCTCCTACTTGAGGAAATACCACCCGCACATATGTATACTTCAGGAGACCCACTTCGCTGGGTCCAGAGTCCTCTCTCTTAAAAAACCCTGGGTGGGATCTTATTTTCACTCCACCCATTCTTCTCATTCCCGTGGGTTTAGTGTTTTAATTCATAAGGCGCTCCCATTCGTTCTCCTGGACCTCCGCCTAAACCCGGATGGACAATATGTCATTATCCATGCTCTCTGTGATAGACTCGAAGTAGTGATCGTTGGTTTATACCTACCCCCCTCGACAGGTATGACAGTGTAACTTAAGGTGCAGGCTGCTGTTGCTGACTACCCCTCATCTAATGTAATCTGGGCAGGCGACTTTAATATGGCCCCCAAACCCAATATTGACAGATTGAACCCTGACCAGTCGGCTGACTCGGCACTGTCTCGGTGGGCAGAGGTATACGGTTTGAGCGATGTGTGGAGATGGAAATACCCGTATGACAAACACTTTACATGTCACTCTGCGACCCACGCGACAATGTCCTGTATAGATTCGATCTATGTTACTGATCCTCTCCTGTCCAGGGTGGTGGCGGTGTCTCATCTGCCACGGGGAATATCGGACCATGCTCCGGTTAGGTTGGATCTCTCCACGGACTCGGCCGCTGCGCTGGGACTGTGGAGACTCTCCAGATATTGGATCACAGATGAAAAACTAGAGCCGTTAATGCTCTCGGAGCTTGGGGATTACTGGACCCACAACGATCATTCGGCTTCCCCCGAGGTGGTTTGGGACGCTTTTAAAGCCTATGCCAGAGGCAGATACCAATTTAATATCTCCAAGGTAAGAAAGGAGTCCAGGCTGGAGCTATCAGAGGCCGAGAAGCGGGCTACGAGATTAGAGAATAGATACGCAGACTCACCTGACCAGAGCTCGCACGCTGACATGCTTACTGCTTACAGGAAGTTGGCACTCATCCGTGCTGCCTCATATCGTCGTTTCCTTCTCGCTCAGACCCAGCGAATATTTGAGCAGGGGGAGCGAGCGGGTAGAATGTTGACTTTGTTGGCAACTGAGCGGTCGGATAACTCATGTATAGCGAATATAAGAGATGAGGACGGTACCTTGATTTCGGACCCTATATTGATTAACGCCAGATTTGAGCGATATTACCGAGAACTCTACACGTCCAGGGCATCTTATACCCTGGAGGAGCTAGACACATTCTTGCACGCTCTGGAATTTCCTTCCCTAACTTCCACGGCTAGCCGAACGCTTGAAGCCCCCATCACGTTGAAGGAGGTCCAGGGGGCTATTAAATCTCTACAGGCAGGCAAGACCCCTGGTCCCGACGGACTCCCCACGGAGTTCTACAAAACCAACCTTGAGGTGATAGGCCCCCATTTCTACTCCACACTCACTGCAGCGTTGAAGCGACAAAGCCTCCCGACTTCCATGATGGAGGCGGTGATTGTGGTGATACCTAAACCTGGGAAGGATCTGGAGCTGTGTTCGTCCTATCGGCCTATATCATTACTCAATGTGGATGCCAAAATCCTGGCTAAAATCCCGGCCAATCGGTTGAACACAGTGATCCTCTCACTGGTGCATGGCGACCAGATGGGATTTATGCCAGGAAAGGGTACAGACATAAATATTCGCAGGCTCCACACCAACATAGTGCTCTTCTGTGAACAGAACACTAGCGGGTCGGTGGCCTCACTCGACGCAGAGAAGGCCGTAGAGTGGGACTTCCTGTGGCGAGTGTTGACTAAATTTGGGTTTGGTCCTAAGTTTATTAACTGGATCAGACTGCTGTATGGGTCGCCTATGGCCAGGGTGCGCACCGGTGGTACCGTCTCCCCCCCATTAAACTTGTGCAGGGGGACGCGGCAGGGTTGCCCACTGTCTCCAGGGCTTTTAGCCCTGGCCATCGAGCCCATGGCTATCATGCTCCGCTCGACGCACAAGGTGAGGGGCCTGGAGGTGGGACCGTTGACTGAAAGGGTGTCGCTATACGCTGATGACACTCTTTTATATCTTGGTGCTGACTCTCAGTCCCTGGTGGCAGCCCTCTAGATCATTGACAGGTTCGGTAGGTTTTCTGGGGTTCGAGTCAACTGGGGTAAATCTAGTTTATTCCGCTTATCTGACCTTGCCCCCCCCTGCAGCGGATTTGACACCGCTGAGTAGAGTCTCTAAGTTCCGATATCTCGGGATTGATATTAGCAACAATCTGGATCACTACCTGAATGACAACTTATACCCGGTGCTACAAGCCCAAATTGTAAAATGCCAGGCCTGGAAGACGCTCCCCCTGACTCCAGTGGGAAGGGTGAATTTGTTGAAGATGGTGTTCCTCCCTAAATTGCTCTACATATTCCGAAATACCCCGGTCCCTATCCCTGCCTCCTTCTTCCATAAGCTAGATGGCGTAGTCTCCTCATTTATTTGGGGTGGGGAGCTCCCAGAATATCACAGCGCAAGCTTCAGCTTCCCCTTACCCTCCTTTAAGAAATATTACTGGGCGGCAGTTTTAGTCACGGTACAATGGTGGTTCCAGCAGACTAGGTCCAATCCCGCAGTGAACCTTGAGGCTGCTATTCAGCTCTTACTAATTTGGTCTATAGAGGACCCAGGGCTGCTCCACAGGTTACCCTCCCAATGCGCACCACAATTCAGGTCTGGGAGAGGGTCACTGCGGCTGTTGCGGCCCCTAACTCCATCTCGCCTCATGCCCCACTATGGGGCAACCCAAGGCTTTCGCATTTTAGATCTATCCCGGACCCCAGTGTCTGGGCCAGGTATGGAATAGTGAAAATACAACATATTATGCCTGCTGGGACGCTGCTCTCTTTCCCAGAGCTGCGTGCAACATTTAGGCTTCCTTCATGGATGCTGTTCAGGTATATGCAGCTGAAACATGCGGCGTAGGCACAGTTTCCCAGGGCAACTTCAGTTGAACCACATAGGATAGAGAGGTTCCTTTTCTCCCATGGGATTGATAGAATAGTATCCTCCACTTACCTTCGGCTCACATGTGAAGACTTGAGAGGGGAGTCCCCCCTTCACCGAGTTTGGAAGATAGATATCCCGGACCTCTTGGAGGACGTCTAGGAGTCCGCACTGTCCCACTACATACCGACAGTAATATCTGCTAGAGACAGATTTATCCAACTAAAGTTTATACACAGGGCCTACTAAACCCCTCAACGGCTTGCCCGGATATTCTGTACTCAGTCAGACCAGTGCCCAAAATGCCAGGGGAAGACGGGAACGTTTTACCATGTCATCTGGGATTGCTTAGTCATCCGGGGCTACTGGGGTGGGGTGGTGGCAAAAATCAATGCCGCTACTGGGCTTCAGGTGCCACTGGACCCTAAGGTTCTCCTTCTGGGTATCACGGTATCTGGGTATCAGGGAGGTACTTTCTGTATTGTTTTTTTCCTTTTTTTTGTATTAATAAAAACGTTTCTGTTAAAAAAAAAAAACTACAGAGCGTATATGTGGACTGGAGAAGACTGCTTTTGCAGCCAGGCTTTCTCCAGGCTTTGGTATTTCGTCATTGGGTTCTGTAGTTTGGAGATTCCACAGTGTCTTGGGTGGGACGGGATCTTCAATCCTATATTCAGACTTTGTTGATTACCAGCAGGGTGTGTGCTCAGGTGAGCACAGCCCTTATATTGAGTGTATGGGAAGACCTCATGGCTCCCAGTTGGAGATGGCTCCATACCAAGAGATAGGAGGTCTTCAGGAGTCAGAGAGGCTGTAGGAGACAGCCAGAACGTTGGTGACTGTAAGAGGCAGAGCTGTGGACGCTAAAGGGAAGCTGTCTACTTTGAGGAGTCCGGTGGTCTGGGTGACCCGGATAAAGTGCAGAAGTACTGCTACAGATACTGCTACAGAGAGCCAGGTTTGCTAGCATTTTCTGTTCTGTGTATTTGATGGAGAAGATCCCCTGTGAAGGAAACCTTTGTTTGGACTTTTATTTTGCCTTTTTAATAAAAATGGGCTACCATGCCCTTAAATATAGTTCCTGACTGGCTTGAATCACTGGAAAAACACATCTACCATGATAGCTAAACAACCCCCTATCCCACAAGAGACATAATAAATATTATACTGACACAGCCAAAAACCTGTCCACAGATTCACAATCAGTTCCATATTGAGACAGCAGAGACACAGTCAATACTTTTCTGACTGAAAGGATGGTAAGTATGTACTATTGTACAGTATGGGATTTGTCTTGATGATGCCATGTGGGGTGGCAACACAGACACATCATTATTCCCACTGATTCAGGCCGAGTTCACACTGATACAACGCAACTGTTGTACAACTGTCGATCCGACTTTGCCCTGCGGCATCGGCCCTACATCGGTCCTACTTCCATCCGACTTGAATGAACAGGAAACGATTTTGCTCCGACTTTGAGATACAATTTTTTTTTTGAGGATAACAGATCTTTACAGTAACCTTCTGTAGAGACACCAGGGTTAAAGGAAAAATATATACTTTATTGAAAACAATGTAACAAAAAGTAACATTAAGTTAAAATACCACACTACGACCAGTGCAAAAGATAAAAAAGACAATGGCCCAGATTCTCATACATTAGCGCTGCTCCTGGGCAGCGTAATGTATGAGCTCTACGTTTCACCTCCGCAGGTCTACAGGTTTAAATCCTGATTCTCAGAACACTTACCTGTAAACTTGCGGCGGTGTATCGTTAGATTGCCCGTACTTACATCATTTGCATAGACGACGGGGAAAAGCGACGTTGCGACACCTAGCGGCGGGAAAAAAAATTACTTTTAAGATCTGACAGCGTAAGAGCCTTACGCTTGTCAGATCTAATGGGTACCTATGCGCAACTGATTCTAAGAATCAGTCGCATAGATACCCGGGGCCAGATGAGGAGTTACGACGGCGCTAATGGTGTTGCGCCGTCGTAACGCCTTCGAGAATCTGGGCCAATGTTGTCAATGTGGATACATAGAGCTGCTAGCAGCACACCTCAATCATGCATGTCTTTCATTCACACCACCAGGGCATGAGGGAAAAAGGATTGAACTTCAATGGTAAAAAACAAATTGCACAATGAAGATTGAAAATGGGTAATCACTGCTAAGAAGTGGTGTATAGATTGCTGTTCATGGATTTGTCATTAAATAGTCACTCCAAAAACAGGAAAAGGTGGGTGTCACAGAAAGTTGAAGCCTGGATGGATCACTGCTGCTGGATCAACGATATAACAGTAAAAGGACTGGAACTGCACTGAGGTATACAATGCATTGTCTGACTTGTCCTTTGAGAATTCAAAACAATCCCAGTGTGACAGAAATTCCTTTTCCTGCTGTTGTAATCACCATGTCAGATGTCACAAGTTGGATGGTTAAGGCGAGGATTTGACTTTGATCTGACTTTAATGATATTGAATGGGCTGAAAACTTACCAAAGTAGTGCAGGAACCGACTTGTGTTGGACCAGTTAGGACGGCTCTCATAGTGAACCATTGATTTGTACACGTCATGCCACATGCTCCCAAAGTTGGAGCGTATGTTACACCAGTGTGAACCAGGCCTTAAGGTCTGCTTTTACTATAATGCATAGGCCACCTGTGCTGATTGAACAATGAGACAATAAGAGGAAGCAATAAGCCAGTGTGCAGAAAAAAAGTGCACCAGATTTTATATGTGTACTGTGTCTAAGGACACAAACCACAATGGCTGGCTGTGGAAAAGAAGAAGCATTCATAGGCAAGCACATCTGGCCCAGTGTTGTACAGCATTTCTTTTGGCCTGGGATACATGTCGACATGAAAAACTATTGTGAGTTATGCATTCAGTGTCAAAAGGCAGCCCCTATGCCCCATTACCATAGCCCACTGGTACCTTTGCCCATGATTGAGATTGCGTTTGACCGAAGTGCCATGGATCTGATAGGGCCAGTAGTTAAGTCTGCTAGAGACTATCAGTACATCCTAGTGGTCATGGACTTTGCCACCCAGTAACCTGAGGCTGTTCTATAAAGAAACACTTCCTCCAAGACTATTGCCAAAGAGTTGTTCCACATGTTTACCCGTACTGGGATCCCAAAGGAGGTTCTAACCGACTAAGGGACTCCCTTCATGTGAAAGGTAAGAATTGTGCAAATTGTTCAATATTAAGCATTTGCATACTTCAGTTTACCACCCTCAGACAGATGGTTTAGTAGAAAGGTTTAACAAAACCACCAAGAGTGTGCTAAAGAAGGTGGTGGCTACAGATGGAAGGGACTGGGATGGTCTACTGCCATATCTGTTGTTTGCAATTAAAGAGGTCCTCCAGTCTTCCACTGGGTTTTTACCCTTTGAACTTTTGCTACAGGAGGCATCCCAGAGGGTTGCTGGATGTTGCTAAAGAAACCTGGGAGACTGAAACTACCCCTACCAGAATGTCATAGAGCATATCTCAGCCACGCAGAATAGAAGTAATGGCACTTGTTCAAGAACACCTGCAGCAATAGTTAGTCATAGTTTGACACATATCCCATGCCCCTGGTTAATGAATTAGTGGAGAAGTTGGGCCCCGCCATGTACATAACCACTCTTGATCTTACTAGAGGGTATTGTCAGGTTCCCCTGATAGAGGAAGCAAAATAAAAAAACACGTTTGCAACACCTGAGGTATTATGGCAGTATGTGTGGATGCCCTTTCAGTTAATTGGGGCTTCCGCTACATTCCAGCGGATGATGGACGAGATCCATAGCCTAGCCCACATCAACGCTATTCTGCAGCCTATCTCGATGATGTGGTTATCTGGAGCACTGATTGGGAAAGTCACCTACCCAAAGTCCAGGCTGTCATAAACTCCATTAGAAACTCTGGTTTGACTGCAAAGCCAAAGAATTGTTCCATACGTTGTATCTGGGATACACCATAGGGCAGGGCCTAATCAAACCCCAGGTCCATAAGGTAGAAGCCATTGAATACAGGCCTGCTCGGCCCACCAAGAAACAAGTGAGAACCTTCCTAGACATGATTGGGTATTATCAGAGGTTCATGCCAAACTTTGCCACAATGGCAGCACCCTTATTTGGCCCCACTAAAGGCAAAAGCTCCTCGGTAGCGATTAGGTGGATCCTGAGGCGGAAGCAGCTTTACAAAATCTGAAGGAGGTCCTGTGTAAAAAGCCTGTGTTGGTGGCCCCAGACTTTAACAAAGAGTTTGTGGTCCAAACAGATGACTTGAGTATAGGTCTGCGGGCTTTCTTGTCACAAGTGATAGGCGGAGAAGAACACCTGGTGGTCTATTTGAGTCGGAAGCTGACCCAGGCAAAGGTAAATTATAGTATTGTGGAGCGAGAGTGTTTGGCCATTAAGTGGGCCTTAAAGGCTCTATGGTACTACTTGCTGGGGTGCCACTTCCAACTCATAACATACCATGCCCCCTTAAAATGAATGGCCCAAGCTAAGGACCGTAATGCAAGGGTTACACATTGGTTCCCGGCGCTCCAAGATTTCTCTTTTAAAGTGGAGAACGGGGTGGGTTGTAACCAAAAAACACATATGCCCTTTTTAGAACCAACTGTTTGATAGCTGGTGTTCGAACCCACGGGTTCAAACAGAGGGGGGAGGTATGTGACAGACACTCCCTGTCAGTGATAGATGGGAGGTGTATCTGCCACACAGGTTCTTAAGATAAATGAGTGACAGTGAAAGGTCTGTAGGCAGCAAGGGAATAAGGACTGGCCACACCTTGCTCCCCCACCTGGGGTATAATTTTGACTTACCTGAGTAGAATCAGTGGTGGTGCTGAGAGAGAAGGAAGCAGGCTGTGAGGGAACATGTCTGCAGGACTGAAGCAGATTTAGTGAGGTCTACTTATTGGCTAAAAGGCTTACATTTTGTTTATGGACTTTTGCTTTGGGAAAATGTTCCCAGTTTTCTACGCCTGCGTCGGAGGCCTTTTCTGTTGCTGTATTTGCTGACCAAATAAACATGGACAGGAAGCCCTTTTTTCACCTTAATGCATCCTATGTTTTGGTTTTATTGTTTTTTTTTGTTTTTTCGGAAATTCATTAATTCAAAAATTAGTAAATTTGAAGATTTGAAAATTCGTAATTCAAAAATTCTCAAATTTGAAAATTCGTAATTCATAAATTCGTAAATTCAAAGATTCAAAAATTCGTAATTCGAAAATTCGCAAATTTTTAAATTTTAAATTTGAAACATTTATTTTAAATTTTTCATCCTAGTTGGTCTATCTGCCCGTGGTTTAGTTTCAACAGAACTCTTCCATTTTCCACTTTGTGATTAGAGTTTGAACACTGCTGATTGGCATTCTCAGTTCCTTGGATATCTTTTTATATCCCTTTCCTGTTTTATACAGTTCAACTACCTTTTCTTGCAGATTAATTGACAATTCTTTTGCTTTCCCCATGACTCACAATCCAGAAACGCCAGTGCCGCACTGGATGAAAGATGCATGGGTCTGTCAGGAGTCCAGAAATTCATTGACCTTTTATACACACACACACACACACACACACTAATTACAAGCAAACAGATCACAGGTGAGGATGGTTAACTTTAATAGCCATTCAAACCCCTTTGTGTCAACTTGTGTGCATGTTATCAGGCCAAAATCACCAGGGTATGTAAACTTTTGATCAGGGTCATTTGGGTAGTTCATGTTGTCATTATGATTTAAAAAGAGTAAACACATTTGATTGATAATAAATGGCTTTAGCCAAACACTAACCATGAGTGAACGAAAAGTTTTTGTGTTATCATTCATATTCTATGAAAAATGACCAGGAAATCATAAATTCTGCCAGGGTATGTAAATTTATGAGCACAACTGTATTAACCCTGTGTTCAGACTTATTGGGTTGCAGCTTTCTGTATGCATCATTATATATTTTTTGGAATCACTAAGTACTTTATATTGATCACTTGTTGTAAGGTGGTGGAATAAGCGAAGGGTTCTTTACCATATACAAGGGTTCAAGATTATCAGGTAGATATGTACACTTCCATAAAATGTGTTCATTTTCGTTTCATTGTTTGTTTGTTTTTTCATAAATTTGTAAATTCGTTAATTCGAAAATTTCGGATATTCATAAATTTGAAAATTCGGAATTCGTACATTTGTAAATTGGAAGATTCAGAATTCAAAAATGTGTAAATTTGAAACTTCGAAATTCGTAAATTCGTAAATTCAAAGATTCAAAAATTTGGAATTTGGAAATTTGAGAATTTGAAAATCCGAAAATTCGGAAATTTGAAAATTCACAAAATTCGAAAATCCGAAAATTAGAAAGACAATCTGAAAATCTAAAAAAAATGGAAATAATAATTTACTAACTAACTAATAATACCTAACTATTAATTTAAAAGGTTATGAATTATCCAAACAAATGGAACAGAACAAATGAATAATAAATAATAATAATAATAAAAAGTATGTTCCATTCGTTTAGATACAGCATTCGTTATTTCGGATAATTCGTATTTAATTTAAAATTTGAAAGGAAATTCCAATACCTATAATTTATTATATTGCGCTAACCTTAACACTAAAAATAGTGACATATAATGTACGACACCAATATTCAATTAATGAGAATAACCCATGCTTTGACTTGGTGAAAAGTTGTGAAAAACATATGATAGTGACTCCACAAAAAATCGATAAATAAAAGAAATTTAAATTATTAAACACCAATGATCAGTTAATGAGAATAAACCAGTACATAAAAAATGATTGTGAAATAAAAATGCGTCTGCGCAGTGCTTACCCGGTCAGCAGATTGAGTGTCAGACAGTGCAGGAAGTGTGTGAGAAGAGAGCAGAGTGCAGGCAGGAGCCGCCCAACAACCATGGTGACCAGTGTCAGCCCCCAGCGGGGGCCGATCTGACTGTTTTGGAGGTGATTACCGTGAGTCCATGAATGTCCTGCTGTTTTCCTGGAGCCCAGCTGTAATCTTTAACACGTATTCTTTGATCCTCTGTCATGGGGGATCATTGTTAGTTGGTAAGTGTTTATTTCTACTGGTGGTGGATTCAACACGTTTTCATTCTCACAAGTGGATTCGGCAGTTCACGTTTATATGGACTTTATTCTTTGGATTCTTTTCTTTGTCATGTGCACTGGTGTTCTAATTAAGTTATTTACCATGTTTGTTCGTTTTTTTCCAGAAACCTATGGACACTTATTTTTGATTACAATAATCTATAAGTGGTTTAAAAAAATCCATTTGTTGATTTTCATCAATTTTACTTTATATTTTTATTATTCAATTTTTCACTCTCAGATTTTTGTAGATTCACTATGTATATTTTGATTTCACAACATTTTTTTATGTATGGGTTTATTCTCATTAACTGATCATTGGTGTTAAATAATTTAAATTTCTTTGTACCTTTATTTATCAATTTTTTGTGGAGTCATTATCATATGTTTTTCACAATTTTCAAAGCATGGGTTAATTCTCATTAATTGAATATTGGTGTCGTACATTATATGTCACTTTTTTTTAGTGTTAAGGTTAGCGCGATTTATTCTTTCTTCCAATATTTCACATTTTTGTATTTATGTTATACATACAAACTGCAGCTTCCGTACATTAGCTGTGTTTTCATATTACAGTTTTTTTGTTTATTCATTCTTTAGCGCGGTTTCTTTTTTCCATTTTCTATAATTTAATAGTTTGATAATAGTGAAATTATTATTAGTTAGTTATTATTAGATATCAGTGAAGATTGCAATAATTATGTGGTATCCCTAAGATACATAAGGGTGTTATTTGTGTACATGGAAATCTTTTCTTCCCGGAGCCCAGACGGAAATCCCTAAATGGAGGCATCAGCCTGAATCTGGATCGCAATGGGATCCAAGGCTAGGGCAAAAAAAAACAGAACATCCTTGCCTTGTGTGCCCCTATGCAACCCAAATGGTGGGGAGAGCACATAATTGGTGAGCACTTGGGTCATAGGATCTGAGTAGAACAGCTAGAGCCAGAAGATAAACTTGGCATCAAAGCCAAATGTACGATGAATCTCTTGAAGGTATGGCCATTCAACAGAGTTGAAGGCTTTTTCTGCGTTGAGGGTCATCACTTCTGCCACTGTTTTTTTTTTTTTTTAGAGCTGCTCTACATGGTTTAGCAGTCAGGGCCATTTTTACATATCTGCTGCTGACAGCAGCATTGTGGTTTGTAGCCTCTGCCTGCTGTGTATCACAAAGCTTAGTGGGAGCAACATGTAGGTATATCTGACTGTGCCCCGAAACGTCTGTGTGCCTTTCCACAAGGACCTGCCTAAAACCAGGGATGACTTAGGCCCATGACACAGGCCATTCACAGTCCACAACCCAACTCTGTTTCTGCCACACACATGTACGTATAGCGCAGGGGTGCCCAACCTTTTGAAGAGCAAGGGCCACTTAAACAACTTGGAAACCAGTCGCGGGCCACAATGCGTGGAGTGGTCGGATGACAGCTCACTTGGCTCTATAGAGCCCACTCTACTCTCAGCAGACCAAACTTGCAGGTAATAGAACTTTATGGCTCAAGGCAGGTAACCCACAGGTGTACTTCTCTGTACCTATGGATCAGTTTGAAAGCAGCCCAGTAACCACTGCAGAACAGATATGCCCATATATACACACACACTGTGATTTTAGTAATAAAAAAACTTACCTATAATAACAGTATTCTATTCTATTTTATATCATCCCAGAACAGGAGGTCATGGGCCACATCAGAGGGCTCTGTGGGCCACATGTGGCCCGTGGGCCACCGGTTTGGCACACCTGGTATAGCGTGTCATTGACATGGTGTGTCCTGAACATACACTCTACACTCTCCATGACAATGCCGCTCCTTTGGGTGGGGACACTTCTTGCATTGGGCCTGATGTCACGCAGGTGTGGTTGGACCTAGCTATAAACCTCTGAATAAAACTGGTTAGAACATAAAGGAAATAAATGCAGCCACTGCATCTAAGGATTGGAAAGCTACAATATATTACATTTTTGTTTTTGGATTAAACACTGCTTTTTGTTGGGCCTTTCGGGGAACTGGTCGCTTGATTCTTTGTTCGCAGGACGGGTGAGCTGGCGTTTGCCCATCTTTAAAGACACAGTAGCAGGCAAAAATTGCCTCACCAATGCCCACATTTGTAGGAACACTTGCAGCCTGCCGAACAGCCCCCACATTCCTCCTTGCCTACCAGGATACTGCTAGCATCCTACATCTCATTTTTGCCTACCCCTTTGTTTATCCTGCTTAACAGGACATCAAGTGCATCAACGCCAGGCTAGCTGATGATCCTGGATATCTCCATTGTGGGGGCCCTTTCCGTTATTCCTTCAGTATCAGTAATTTAGTGATTCCAGTGAATAACTTTAAAGGGGAACTCTCACGTTAAATGTTAAAGTTATAAATTGCATTTGTTGCCTATTGCCTCACATTTATCTGCCTGGGTCTGTGATTTCCGGATTTGAGGGAAACAGACTAACTGTTGTTTTTTTTTTTTTTTTTTATTCAAATTCTTTTATTATATTTTTTCTAGACATTACAGTAAATACAACATAAAATCAACATATAGACTAACAACATACATGGTCTCGATTAGGTACCCCTTACACTAATATAGATAAAAGAGATAAAAGGGGAGACATCTTCAGACGGTATTTCTACTAGAATATTCCTTACCACTTTGCCTCTAGATCTAATTTTTCCCATTGCATTCTTTATGAGGAGCACCGGGTGAGAGGGCTCCAAAGCCCCTAATGGAGGGGGGGCGGGATAGGTGCGGGAGATGGGGGCGTGGGGTAACGAGGCATTAGAGAGATAAAATAATAAAAACAAAAACAAAGATGGATGAAAGAAAGAAGAGAAAAAAAAAAGAAAGGAAATATACATGTATCCACATATATGCACACACACATACACACATATATATATATATATACATACACATACATACACATATACGTATACATACACATACACATATACTTACACACATACCATTCACACACATACCCAAACTAACATACATTCCAGTTCCTTCTCCTTCCATACCCCCCTCCCCTAGATCATGAAAGGTAAGTGCTTAGACAAGAATATACTAGGGGGGATATTTCCCCTTGTTGTGTGAATACATTAAATGTGAGAGGAAAAAAAAAAAAAAAAACAGAAAAAATATGTAAAGACAAATTAAAGGAGAAAATATATCTAATAAGAAGGGGAATAGAAAAAAAAGGCAATTCCCCTATTAGTGCTAGACAAAAAAGAACATAATTTATCTAATTAACATATGGGGGGATAATTCCCCTTAATTGTGTATACTCTACTAGAAGGGGGGAAAAATAAATAGATAAATAAATAGATAAATAAATAAAAAGAGGCAAAACAAAAGAAAAAAAAAAAAAGAAAATAAAAAAAAAAGAAAAAGGGAGAGAAGGAGGTTAATTATCTTCCTCCCCCCTTTCTTTTAAGGGAAGCCGAGTTTCCCTACATTGTGAAAGGTGTGAGGGAAAAAAAAAAAAATACAAAAATTATTCCTAGGGGGAAGAATTTCCACCTATTGTGTATTATGGGTGAGGTGGGGGAAGGGACCAATCCTTTATATGATATAATAATCATTATTGTGTATATCATCAATATTATTAGAGTGCAAACACACATATAGGGGTAATTAAAAAAAAAGGAAAAACATTCCCCTATATTGTGAGAGGTAGATAAGAAAAAATATTATATGGGGCATAGTCCCCTTGTTGTGTATATTCTCGTGTAGGAGAGAAGGAAGGGAGGTGGGGGAAAAAAAAAAAAGAAGGAGAAAGAGAGAGAGAAAAAAAAAGAAAAAGAGGAAGAGGAGAGAGAGAGAAAAAAAAAAAAAAAAAGAAGGAAAAGGGGGGGGGGCCGAGAAGGAGGACAATATCTACCCCTCTCCCTCCCCCCTCCTCTACTCCCCACCACTCCCTCCCTCCCCATCATCCCCTCTCCCAGCCCTATACTCCCTCCATCTCCTCCAGATCACTTCATGTCTTGATCTTAAATCCACATGGAAGGACCACAATTCCTCCATCAGTTTCATTTTATCAATTTCTTGAAACCACTCTCCAATCGAGGGTGCTTCTTTTTTCCTCCAGTTTCTGGGGATTAGTGCCTTGGCTCCATTCAATAGGAATGGGACCAAGTAACCTCTATACTTTTTCCTGGGCAGACTCGTAGTATGAAACAGACATTCCCATGGATCATACCTTATTTCATATCCACTTATTTTTTTAACCAACGCCAATATCTCCCTCCAATATACCTGTATGAGGGGGCACTGCCACCATATGTGGGCATGGGTTCCCTCCATCCCACACTCCCTCCAGCATAGGGAAGAGGCCTCACTACTCATTCTGTGTAATTTCATTGGAACAAAATACCATTTAGTAAGTAACTTATAGTTGGTTTCTTTTACTTTTGCATCCATCGATGTGGCCTGGACATAGTCTAATACCTGTCTCCTCTTTTCATTGGATATCGTTTGATTAAGTTCTATTTCCCAGTTCTCTATTATTTTCAGTCTCCCTAGTTCTATCTTGGTTGTCAGCATTTTGTAGATACCTGATATTCCCTGTCTTCCCAATTCTCCTTGGGTCGTATATTTTTCCCATTGATTTAATTCATTCATAGCTCGCAGGGGTTTTGGCAAAGTACCCACAAAATGCTGGACTTGTCTGTACCTCCACCTGTCCCCTAGGGACAGACCATATCTCTCTTGGAGTTCTGCCAACGAGCAGAGTACATTACCCTTCAATACATCCTTCAGTTTTAGAGTGTCCGAGGTTGCCCACTTCAAGTACATCCCCCCTCCCTTGCCCGGTGGGAAGAAGTCTGTACCCGTAAGCGGCAACAGCGGGCTATTATACAGCCATTTTTTTGTCCTACAGACCTTATCCCAAATTCTAAGAGTTTCTTTTGTTATTACAGGAATATCCTGAGGCAGTCCTCTGAATTGCCGCGGTACCCATATTGTATCTCCAAGCTCTTTTTTACTTAAACTCTCTTCGACTTCCACCCACTTTTTTTTACTTCCACCCTCGGCCTGGGCCCAGTCTGTAATCCTCCTTAAGACTAACTGTTGTTAAATCAGATCTGTTCCCCTTGCCTGAGTGCATAGGCCACTCTAGACCTATTTAAGTTGCTTGGCTGTGTTATTTTGAAGTCTGCATTTTGGGTTTGATTAACACTATTAAATATCACAGTTTGCCATTCTTGACTATTGAGTTACCAGATCACTTGATAAAAGTACCCCAGATGTAATCCTATACTTTTGCTTTGCTAACCGTTACCTCCCTTCTTACCCCAACTAAAGCTACCAAAAATCATGACACAAATGAGTAAAATTGTCCGTTTCGGCCCCTTTATTAAACAATAACAAATATAACAAACCTTCCATAATAAAGGAAAGCAAAATAACACAATAACCATTAAATGAAGGTTGTTGATCCCTGGAGGCACCAAATATCAAATTATCACTTCGTATCTGTGTATTACTACCACGATCCACAGCCACATCACACCAGGCTCGGGGACAAACCACATTCTGCAGATACCACCATTGTAATTACCAGTTAATCCACCATAACTAGAATTCTACCAGGGAGTCCATACCTTGGATGGGTCCCTAATAACATCATCACAGCAGGTTATTTTAAAATGCCTCCGAAGACCCCAACCGCACTGGCCTAAAAAACAAAACATACATATGATGAACCAAAACCGATGAAGGGCGGACAGGTGGGAAAACTTCTCCTCCTTGTGTCTGACCCTCCCCCCGGAGATCCAGCTCCCCGTATATCCTCAGACTGACCCCTGCAGACACTCCCCCCTACTGGACAATCAGTGACCACACTAAATCCCTGTGCATGTAAACCCTTGGCTTCCTGGATTACCCTGTGCACAATATCATGCTAGCCCTAAAATTATTATTATTATTATTTTTTTCTGCGGGCTGTACTGTTTTTTTGATTGTGGAATGTGTCCCAGTAAACAAACGTCCTGTTCACTACATCTGTGTCTGTTTTACTGTGTTCACAAGTACACTGTTTGCTGGGTGTGCCAGAGGGGCTGAGACAGTTCTTTGGGTTTGAAAGGCAGAGAAACGGACTGAACAAACTTAAGCAGCTCATTCGGGGGTATGATATCAAAATGATATCAAAATGTTGGGAGCAATGCAGCAGCCAATATAAAGGAGCTCCTTTTCTCTTTGTATGGCGCATCCTGCAATATACATCGCTTGAGGCTGTATCGTATTGATGCCTTTCATGTTGGACATCTAACCAGCTTACATGCGATTTTTCATCTCCTGTAATAAAAGATCAATTCCAGCTGGTAAGAGGCAGTGTATCATTTAGGTGGAGGTGTTTCTCTATCATCACATTTCGGGTTGCTTTAATTTCCCTCATCACTTGGAGATTGAAGTTTTAATTATTTCTTTGGACTATATGGGATTTATCCACCTATGATATTTCACTCCTATGGACTTTAATTGGTTCATCACATCTATATGGATTTGTTTATTCTCCGTTTAACCATTGAGAGTGTCTGATCATTTATAGATATATATTTTTTATTCACGTTTTTTTATATATTCACGTTTGTTACTCACGTGTTTGACACAGTTACATATATGTCATGTTTATATGTATTTAACCCTATTAGCGCAGCTTGTTTTTCCTTATTCTTATACTCTGCATATAACTAGAGTGTGCACAGGAAATCAAGCCTACAATGCTGGATCATGGTAAAGCAAAGTTATGGTGCATTCATCAAAGCCTAGCCACTTGAATGTGAGTTAAATTCAGTTCTTACGAACTCCAATAAATCTGACAGATAAATAATTCCAAGTAGCGTGACAGAAAACAAAGATTTTTTAATAATTGTTATACTCTTTGCTGTTCTTATCTGCCAAAGCCTTTTGTCCATAGACATGGTTTATATCAGGGGTGTCAAACTCAATTTCATTGTGGGTTGCACCAGCATTATGATTGCCCTCAAAAGAGCCGGTTGTATCTGTAAGATGTCCAGTGCATCCCCTTCCCTTACATTAGATGTCAAGAGCCACCCCACCATCAGAAGTTGAGTCCCCCACCCTCCCTTACATCATAGTGCACCCCCCTTACCTTATGCTGCTGCTGGGAAGAAGATGGATGCATTGCTTGAAAGCAGAAAGTACAGGGTCTGGAGGAGGACCATAGTGGGGCTGGAGCTCTCCTGCAGCTGCAGGAGAGGTGCAAGGGCCACATGAAATGGCCTGGAGGGCCTGATTCGGGCCTGATTCGGACCACGGCCTTGTGTTTGACACCTGTTGTTTATATGAACCAGAGACAAGGAGCAGAGGGCTGTGAACACAGCATTCTAAACTTGTATTGACTATAAAGTACCCTCCGATACTGATATGTAAATGGAGGCACATTGCTGGTAGAAATAGCAGGATGGCTTTTTTTCTAGGCAAAATGGCAACTTAGAAAATTAGACACAATATGTGAAATAATGTTGCATAAAACTTTCAGTGCAACCTACTGTAAATAGGCTGCACACAGATCTTAATTTTAGACCAGTGTAGCACAAATTCGGCAGCACATTGGAAACCAGTGCTGGTTACTTTATGGGGCTGATGTACAGGAGGGCCAGCACAATTTGTTGTTAGAGATGGGCTGGGCATGTTCAAAATTCCACATGCCAGAGCCTTCCAGGAAGCCCACACTGCACAGCGCTAATCATAGGCAGTGAGACATTTCCCGGTCCACAGCTGCACAGATCAGGAATGCCTGTGATTAGCACTGTGGAGTGTCGGCTTCCTGGCAGGATTGGGAATGTGGGATTTCAAACACACCCGAGCCCATCTCTATTGGTTGTAGA
Source organism: Rana temporaria (assembly GCF_905171775.1). NCBI lineage: Eukaryota > Metazoa > Chordata > Amphibia > Anura > Ranidae > Rana > Rana temporaria. Next base: position 61,203,389 of record NC_053499.1, read on the forward strand.
CAGTTGAGCTCCCTGCAGGTTGCTTAGCAGCAGTGCAGCCTTCTCTGACAAGCTAATCGGGATGCAATCCAGGTGATGCTCCCAGGCAAATCCTAGTGTTAAATATCAGTGATTTTATTGATCAAAGCCCACACTTTACAGGCATAGAGCCCACATGGCTGCGGAACATACGGTTGATTATATATATATGTGGTTGTATCCTTGATGCTAATAAATACTGTGTTTATTAGATCTGACTGGGAGCATCACCTGGATCACATCACGATCAGCATGTCAACAGAGAAGGTTATACAGCATTACTGCTGCTAGGTGACCAGCTGGGGGCTCGGCTCTCTATAACCAATAATCCTAATAGACTGCCGCCGCTGCCAAGGAGACAGATGCCAGACCAGCGCTGTCAATAGCAGGGACAGGACAGCTGGGGAACCCCACAGTGGCAGAACACCAGGCCCCGGTGGCAAGACAACCTTTGCAACCCTGAGAGTTCTCCCACTGCTTTGGACCCTTATATATTCTTGGTGTGCTGGTGACATATATCTCTTGTTTTCTGCCACCCTGGGGGGCCCCAGTATAGTAGGAAGGGAGCTCACTGCAGAACATGTGAAAGGGCCCGCTGTGGCATTGTAGTAAAGGGCCCCAGGAGATATATATATATATATATATATATATATATATATATATATATATATATATATATATATATAGATAGATAGATATATATAAAATTGCATTTTATAGTTGGTCCCCCTACTTTTGTCCCTGTCCACCCATGTGCCCCCCCTAAATATGAAAGCCGGAGACGCCACTGCTACTGACCAGCAACCTAAAAGAGCATTCTTCCTTCTACTGACCAGCAATGTAAGGGAGCATCCTTCCTTCTACTGACCACCAATGTAAGACAGCAATCTTCCCTCTACTGACCAGCAATGTAAAGGAGCATTCTTCCTTCTACTGACCAGCAATGTAAAGGAGCATTCTTCCTTCTACTCACCAGCAATGTAGGGCAGCATTCTTCCTTCTACTGATCCCCAATGTAAGGGAGCATTGTTCCCTCTACTGAACACCAGCATCAAGGAGCAGTTTTCGCTACCTTCTTCCTTAACCACTTTTTGAGATTTGGTGTTTACAAGTTAAAAACATTTTTTTTCCCTAGAAAATTACTTAGAACCCCAAACATTATATATATTTATTTCTAACAGAATAAAATGGCGGTCATTGTAATACTTTTTGTCACAGAGTATTTGCGCATCGGTCTTACAAGCACACTTTTTTGGGAAATAATTCACCTTTTGCAATGAAAAAATAAGACAACAGTAAAGTTAGCCCAATTTTTTTTATATGTAAAAACAATAGATAGAGAGCAAGTAAAATGTCCTTTAAATATTGTAGTAGCACTTTTGTTCTTGTTGAAATGAACAAACTTCTTTATGCATTAATCTTCATAAAGGAAATCAATAGAAAATCGGGCGCCCTCAGACGAAGACCGAAAGTGACGAAACGCGTCAGGGTCGTGGTCTCTACACTATACCAGGAAGTGACGTTTGCGCTCCATAGAGTGATACCCGGAAGTTTTGGTTGTCATCACACAGACGGCTGCCTTGATCGGTATTTATGTCTCTTGAATGACGAGCACTGAAGCACACGCACTTTATTTTGCTGGATTGGAAATTGTACATAGTACGTATATATTGAGAGGGGGGCACATGTGGAACAACAAAGTTCGAAACAATATCACAATATGGTGTTTATTCTGTTGTTGTTTGCATGAGCCCACTGGATCCTATCTACAGTATATACAGTGGGGATCGAAAATTTGGGCACCCCAGGTAAAAATTTGTATTAATGTGCATAACGAAGCCAAGGAAAGATGGAAAAATCTCCAAAAGGCATCAAATTACAGATTAGACATTCTTATAATATGTCAAAAAAAGTTAGATTTTATTTCCATCATTTACACTTTCAAAATTACAGAAAACAAAAAAATGGCGTCTGCAAAAGTTTGGGCACCCTGCAGAGTTAATATCTTGTAATGCCCCCTTTGGCAAGTATCACAGCTTGTAAATGCTTGTTTGTAGCTAGCCAAGAGTCTTTCAATTCTTGTTTGAGGTATCTTTGCCCATTCTTCCTTACAAAAGTCTTCCAGTTCTTTGAGATATCTGGTCTGTCTGCCACACACTGCTCTTTTACGGTCTATCCATAGATTTTCAATTATGTTGTGGTCAGGAGATTGTGAAGGCCATGGCAAAACCTTCAGTTTACGCTCTTGATGTAATCCCCCGTGGATTTTGAGGTGTGTTTAGGATCATTATCCATTTGCAGAAGCCTCTCTTTAACTTCAGCTTCTTCACAGATGGCATCAAGTTACCATCCAAAATTTGCTGAAATTTTATTGAATCCATTTTTCCTTCTACTCGTGAAATGTTCCCTGTGCCACTGGCTGCAATACAACCCCAAAGCATGATTGATCCACCCCCATGCTTAACAGTTGGACAGAGGTTATTTTCATTAAATTCTGTGCCATTTCTTCTCCAAACGTACCTTTGCTCATTCTGGCCAAAAAGTTATATTTTAACCTCATCGGTCCACAGAACTTTCCAATATGCATCAGGCTTGTCTATATGTTCATTTGCAAAGTTCAAATGCTGATTTTTGTGGTGAGGACGTAGAAGAGGTTTTCTTCTGATGACTCTAACATTAAGACCATATTTGTACAAGTATCTCTTTATAGTGGAATAGTGTACCACAACTCCAGGGTCTGCCAGATCTTTCTGGAGGGATCGTGCAGTCAAACGTGGGTTTTGAATTGCGTTTCTCACAATCCTGCGAGCTGTTCTGTCTGATATTTTTCTTGGTCTTCCAGATCTTGCTTTAACTTCCACTGTTCCTGATGACTGCCATTTCTTAATTACATTCCGAACAGAGGATATTGACATCTGAAAACGCTTTGCTATTTTCTTATAGCCTTCTTTTTTGTGCACCTCTCTCTCATCTCATTTTCTATTGATTTCCTTTATGAAGATTAATGCATAAAGAAGTTTGTTAATTTCAACAAGAACAAAAGCGCTACTACAATATTTATTGGACATTTTAGTTGCTCTCTATCTATTGTTTTTACATATACATTTATATCTTAAGTGGCTGCTATATATTTAGGTGTGATGTATGGTGTTTTTTCTATATCACATTTTTTAACTATACCTGGTTCATCACTCACACTTTAACCCCATGAGCGCTGAGCTGTGCTAAGAAAGGAGGGCCGATTTAGCATTTTTACACAATTTTTTTTTTATATATTGTGAAAGATGAAGTTACGCAGAGTAAATTGATTCCAAATATGTCACGCTTTAAAGTTGCTCCGGCTCGTGAAATGGCAACAAACATTTACTCTTAAAAATCTCTATAGGTGACGTTTAAAAAATTCTACTGGTTGCATGTTTTGAGTTACAGAGGAGGGCTAGGGCTAAAATTATTGCTCTCGCTCTAACGATCGCGGTGATACCTGACATGCGTGGTTTGAATACCGTTTTCATATGCAGGTGCTACTCACATATGCGTTCGCTTCTGCACGTGAGCTTGACGGGACGGGACGCGTTTAAATTATTTTATTTTACGTTTTTTTTTATTACATTTTTACACTGTTCTTTTAAAAGAAAAAAAAAATGTGTCACTTTTATTCCTTTTACAAGGAATGTACACATCCCTTGTAATATAAATTTAAGCATGACAGGACCTCTTAAATATGAGATCTAGGGTCAAAAAGACCTCAGATCTCATATTTACACTAAGATGCAAAAAATAAATAAAAAAATGTCCCTTTAAGAGCTGTGGGCCGAAGTGATGTTTTGACGTTGCTTTCGTCAAAAAGCAACGACATTGCAATGATATGGAGATGGGTGGGGGCCATCTTCCCCTCACTTGTCTCCATGCCAAGCCAGGGAGAGGACCCTATCGCCTCTGCTGGCGGCTCCGGTAAGCAGTGGAGGGCACCGGAGAGCGGCGGGCCCCTCTCCCGCGGCCGATAAAAGTGATCTTGCGGCCCCTCTCCCGCCGCAGAGACCACTTTCATCTTGAAGTGGATCGCCAACTGAAAGAGGATACCGAGGTTATAGCAGCTAGCTGCTGCCATAACAACGATATACCTCTTCAAAATACCAACGTAAAACGACAGCAGGCGGTCCGGATGTAGTTAACATAAAGGAGAATCCTTCTTCCTACTTACCTCCAGCAAATGGGGGATTCTTCCTTCTACTGACCACCCATGTAAAGGGCATTCCTCCTCCTCCTCTTTGTCCTTCTGGCCACCAGTGTAAAGGGGCAATTTAGAAAAAAAAATGCATGGTAATAAATAATATATCCTGTAGTTCAGGGCATGTGCTGGATGATTGTGATTATCAAGTGTTGTTCAATTGTGTTTTTTTGTCTGTTTGGTAAGAAGGCCCCATAGAAAGTTTGCTATTGGGCCCTATGAATTCTAGTTGCGCCCCTGGTGACAATTCTTACTCAACATACTGTATCTATGGAAGAGTAACATTGTCAATCTAGGACAGAACTACACAAACCTGACCCTCTCCTTTTCCTCATAATCTAAAGCCCCATACACACGGTCTCACTTTTTGACAACAAACTTCAAAATTAGCAGGTTTTCAAAAAAATACAACCGTGTGTACGCTCCATCGGACAAACTTTTTTGGTTTTCATCATACAAAAGTTCGCTCTGCACACTGACAAACTTTTCGGCAACAAAAGTCCTATGGTGCAAATTCTTATCGTGTGTACTTTTGCTATTGTTGGTTGATTTTAACATTGGTTCCAAGCATACGTGTTTGTACTTTGGACAAAAGTCCGAAGTCCATCTGACTTTTGTCCAAAGTACAAACATGTATGCTCGGAACCAATGTTAAAATCAACCAACAATAGCAAAAGTTGACCAAAGGGTGGCGGTAAAGAGCAGAAAAGAGCTGAAAAACAATGTGATTTTGGGAAAGTTTGCTGAAAAAGTCCTGCCGTGTATGTATGCATACCAAGTTCATGGCCAATGTCCTTCAAACAAAATCCATGGAAAAGTTTATTTGAAGTCCGACCGTGTGTATGAGGCTTAAGAGGGAGTTGTTTTGAAGTACACAGAGATGGCTGAGAATAATTTAGCTGATAAGACTGTAGCACAGGTTGATAGCACAGGAAGTTATGGGCTTACAAGGGTTCTGGCAGGTTCAATGGATATTTTTTGCATTTAAAGTTATCAAAAAAATGCTTATTCAATTAAGCTTTGACAATAAAGCTTGGAAGCTAATTGGTTTCTATGCAAAGCTGCACCAGATTTTACACTCTCCGGTTTTAGTAAATCAACCCCAATGTGTTTTATATATATATTTTTTTCATTGTGATTTACTTTTAAAATAGGTTGGCTACTTATAAATCAATGTTGGACTATTTCTAGAAATGGTACCCAGAAATTGTGACTTTTGGGCAAGCATCTACAATGGACAAAAGACTTGGCTTTGGCTGCTGGGTTACTGAATGTAGATCATGCCTTGGCCCTGTAAGGGCAGCATTAGTCACAGGTATCAACAGTAGAATAATCTCAAAGCAGGCCCCAGTATTTGGGGTGACATCTGAAGAGAAACAAGGGACACATGTAAATCAATACAATTTTTACACATGCAGAGCTTGATGCATGAGTTAATCTCCATTTAAAATAAGTGTTTACGGTTGCTCTAAATAAGTTTGTTTAACCTGTTGGACAGGAAGGATGCAGTCTTTCAACTCCTCTTTTCACTTTCCCATTTAAGGGAGGTTTATCTGTCATCAATTATACTTGACACAAAAAATGCTTTGAACTAGTGAGTCCTTGTAAAGGAATTTGAGCATGCGCAAGTTAACATTTATAGACTGAACTTTCCACTGGCCATATACTACCCAGTTTTCACAATTTATACGGGAATTGTAAAATAATTTAAATGAACAGCCAATCACAAGTTTTGCAAACATTTGCAGCTTCATTGAAAGAAAGCCATTGAGAATACAGATGGGTCATCTACACATAAGGCTTCTTGCTGGTAATCTAATATTTATTAGCTCCTTATAGATCCAATCACGACATAAAGTGAATAAGTATTGAAATACAAAACAAAGCTAATTGCACAGGAAATGTATGTACCTAGGATGGTATTAAACATTGTGTACAGCTGGGGTAGACTTACAGGGATTGGGCTGAATAGTGTTGCTGAAGCTTTCCAAATAGGGGATTCTCAGACTGTACAATCCAGCTATTAATATTTAATGCATGTGTTTACTTAGAATGTGTGGAAACAGAAACACAGAATTTCTATAAAACTCAAACATACTATGCACTTTAATTGAAATAGTAGTAAAATGACAATATTAGATCCTAAGAGGGAAAAAACAAGTGATTATGGGCCAGATTCACATACAAATACGTTACGCTGCGGCGGCGTAACGTATCCCATTTACGTTACACCGCCGCAAGTTTACAGCGTAAGTGCCTGATTCACAAAGCACTTACCTGTGAACTTGCGGCGGCGTATCGTAAATCCGCCCGGCGCAAGCCCGCCTAAATCAAATGGGGCGGGGACCATTTAAATTAGGCGCATTCCCGCGCCGAACGTACTGCGCATGCTCCGTCCCTAAAATTTCCCGACGTGCATTGCACTAAATGACGTCGCAAGGACGTCATTGGTTTCGACGTTAATGTAAATGGCGTCCAGCGCCATTCACGGACGACTTACGCAAACGACGTGAAATTTAAAAATTTAACGCGGGAACGACGGCCATACTTAATATTGGTTAGACCACCTAGAGGGCATGCTTAGTTTTACGCGATGTATCTCTACGGAAACAACGTAAATTTAGAGCGACGGGCAAATCGGACGTTCGTGAATTGGCGTAACTAGTCATTTGCATATTCTACGCCGACCGCAATGGAATCGCCACCTAGCGGCCGGCCTAGAATTGCAGCCTAAGATCCGACAGTGTAAGTCACTTACACCTGTCGGATCTTAGGGCTAAAATTCCGATGAAATCCATCAGAGTTTAGATATAGAAAATGTTCTATATTTTTCCGATGGAATTCCGTTGGATTCGGCCGTGATTTGGCTGATCGTGCGTATGTGGCATAACACACTCTCTGCTTAGGGTGGCTCCAGGGGCGCAGCAGAGCCACCCATCAGCATTGTCAACCTGTGGAGAGGGTAGTGTTTAAGGCACTAGCAAAATTAAATGGGATTGACTAAGAAATTAAAACCAAACTCCACGAACACTTAACAATTTTTTTTTCTTTTAAAATTAAGGTTTTATATAAAAGAATAAAAGCTGATAATTGTTAGCAGTATGAATGGTTTTACTTTGCCCTCTAACTTAAGGTGACCAGTATTTTAACATTAAATCTAGGCATACTTTACTGACCATGCCCACTTTTATTGGGGGTGGGACAGAGGCTGATCAGGGGGCAAGGGTAATAGCAGCATGCAAGGCATGCTACAAAAAATGATGGGTGTGGTCAACTGTGCTAACAGTGGGGAGGAGGGCTTAAAAGGTTATAGTTTAACGACCTCAATACCAAACAATTTTACCCCCTTCCTGCCCAGGCTCATTTTCACACTTTAAGTGCAGTCTCATCAGTGCCTCTTCATCAGTGCCTATCAACGCACTGGGTTTTTTATTTTTTGCTTAACAAACAAAAAAATTCGGAATTTTTATTTTATAACATTTTGCAAATAAGTAATTTTTCATCTTCACTGATGTGCGCTGATGAGGCTGCACTGATGGGCATTGATAGGCTGTACTGATGGGAACTGATAGGCTGCGTTGATAGGCACTGATGAAGAGGCACTGATGAGACTGCACTGATAAGGCGGCACTGATGGGCACTGATATGCTGTACTGATGGGAACTGATAGGCTGCGTTGATAGGCACTGATGAAGAGGCATTGATGAGACTGCACTGATAAGGCGGCACTGATGGGCACTGATATGCTGATGAGGCTGCACTGATGGGCATTGATAGGCTGTACTGATGGGAACTGATAGGCTGCGTTGATAGGCACTGATGAAGAGGCACTGATGAGACTGCACTGATACGGCGGCACTGATGGGCACTGATATGCTGCACTTATGGGCACTAATTCACACTGATGGGGTTGCACTGATAATCAGGACAACTCGAACAGCTCGATTTGCCGAACAGCGAATGTTATGTGGCATTTGTGGAAAATTTGAGCGCCGCAAAACGCCCCATAATGCACTGTGAGATCGCAGTGCATTGCTATATGATGATTGGCCAAAGCATACACCTGACCTGCATGCTTTGGCCAATCACAACATGCTCCTCAGCGAGAGACATAATTGGCTTTTGGCCAATAATGACTATGGGGGGACTATGTCTACGCTCCACACTATATAAGGCTGCTTACACAGCGCTCGTATAGTGTGTTATAGTGGACGGCGATAGAGAGATTGAGCTAGATTAACCACTTGCCGTCGCCGCACCGTCGAAATACGTCCACAAGGTGGCTCTCCTAGGCGAGATCACGTTATATGACGTCCTGCCTATTAGCCGCCACTAGGGGCGCACGCGCGCCGCCGGAGGCGCGCGCCCCCCACTCGCCCCTGACTCCCGTGCGTGTGCCCGGCGGGCGCGATCGCCGCCGGGCACACGCGATCGCTCGGTACAGAGCGGGGAACGGGAGCTGTGTGTGTAAACACACAGCTCTCGTTCCTGTCAGCAGGGGAAATGCTGATTTTCTGTTCATACAATGTATGAACAGAAGATCAGTGTTTCCCCTAGTGAGGCCACCCCCCCCCCCCCCCCCCACAGTAAGAACACACCCAGGCATACTTAACCCCTTCCCCGCCCCCTAGTGTTAACCCCTTCACTGCCAGTGGCATTTTTATAGTAATCTAATGCATTTTTATAGCACTGATCGCTATAAAAATGCCAATGGTCCCAAAAATGTGTCAAAAATGTCCGAAGTGTCCGCCATAATGTCGCAATACCGAAAAAAAATCGCTGATCGCCGCCATTACTAGTAAAAAAAAATATTAATAAAAATGCCATAAAAATACCCCCTATTTTGTAAACGCTATAACTTTTGCGCAAACCAATCAATAAACGCTTATTGCGATTTTTTTTTACGAAAAATATGTAGAAGAATACGTATCGGCCTAAACTGAGGAAAAAAAATGTTTTTTTATATATTTTTGGGGGATATTTATTACAGCAAAAAGTAAAAAATATTCATTTTTTTCAAAATTGTCGTTCTATTTTTGTTTATAGCGCAAAAAATAAAAAACGCAGAGGTGATCAAATACCACCAAAAGAAAGCTCTATTTGTGGGAAAAAAAGGACGCCAATTTTGTTTGGGAGCCACGTCGCACGACCGCGCAATTGTCTGTTAAAGCGACGCAGTCCCGAATCGCAAAAAGTACTCTGGTCTTTGGGCAGCAATATGGTCCGGGGGGTAAGTGGTTAAGCAGGCAGGTTATTTAGTTAGTGGCAGTGTATTTGATATATACATATTTTGGGGGGGGGGGGCACCACTCCATTTAAAAAAAAAGGGTGTGGAGTTCACCTTAATATCCATACCAGACCCGAAGGGCCTGGTATGGACTGGGGGGGGGGGGGGAACCCACGCTGTTTTTTTTTTAATGATTTTTTTTATGTATATTGCCGGGATCTGGCAATACATTACAGCCGTGAGCAATTTTTATTTTTTTAACCATAGATTTTTTATTACATTTCTACAGTGTACAAGTGTCATGTAAGCCACATCTGACAGTATTGTACATATACAAAGGGGTATAAACAGGTAAACTTACTATAAATACAATGATGCATTTGCTTGAGCTATGCAGAGAGACATCGGAATACGACCTCCACTGGAGGTGTGGCCTGTCACCCCAAATGGGTACTCACTGTGACCAGGCTCACTAAGAGACATACCATGTTTCCCCGAAAATAAGACACCGTCTTATATTTATTTTTCCTCCAGAAATCACACTATGGTTTATTTTCGGGGGATGTCTTATTTTTTTTATGGTACAACAGTATGGTACAACAATCTACATTTATTCAACTATCCCCTGGTGTTTGTGTGGGGTGAGAGACTGTTGCTGGTCAGTGCTGGGGAGAAGCTTTACTTCTTTCCCTGAGTACAGAGCGTCCTTCTCCTCACTTCACTGAGGAGACTTTTTACTTTCACTTTCACCTGACAGGGGGAGCCGACCTTACCGTATTTATGGGGCTGCCGACACCTCTCCGGTCACTTAGAGATACCGTGGAGCAGATAAGAAGGGCTGCACGACTTCTTTACAGCTCCTGAGCTCCGCACCAGTACAGTACGCCTATCACGTCTTGTTTTCCCACCCGCGCCGCTACGCATACGACATGCCATCACTACGTCTTATTTTCGGGGATTCGACACGCCATCGCTACGTCTTATTTTCGGGGGGATGTCTTATATTTCGATCTTGCGTTGAAATCCCGCTACGGCTTATTTTCGGAGTACGTCTTATTTTCGGGGAAACACGGTACTAGCAGATAGCCCACCATGGACCTTGATGAGGGTCTCTGGGGATAGGATGCATAGTAAGTTATAAGGTGCTACTAACTAGACGGTAGTACTTTCTAAAGTAAGTGTCAGTAAATTATCATACAAGTGAGGAGGCCTTTTTGGATAGCCTCCAGATTTTCCAGTGCTTGTGAAAGGTTGAGGCTTTCTTTATAGGCGAGCATTTTTTCCATGGTGTATTGTGCGTTTATCCTAGATATTACTTCTTAAATTTTTGGGGGCTGCACGCTGCGAATAGAATGTGTACGATTACTTTTCTTACTAGAGGGGGAAAGTTTTCAATGCCGATACTAAGGAGGGTGAAGGCTGGGGTTAGTGTATGTTTGATACCTGTAATCAACAAGCCGTGAGCAATTTTTAATTAAATTTTTTCCTTTCGAAATTTAATTTTGCTGCGGGAACTTTTCTACATGGGAACAATTCGCTACTTTACAGGCATACTAAGGACACCCCTAGGCACGATATTTAAATGAATATTTCATTTTTATTGCTTCACTTTAACCACTTACCGACCGCACCATAACCGAATGACAGCTATATCGTGGCTCGATAACTCACGGATTGGGGAGAGAACGGTTGCAGCAGTGCTGTGGGCTGGATGTGTAGTGCCCACAGCGCTGTTCTGTGCCCATTGTAGCCACAGATATCCCACCATACTCAACCATCCCACCATACTCTGCCACCAGACTCTGCCATCCCACCAGACTCTGCCATCCCACCATACTCTGCCATCCCACCATACTCTGCCACCAGACTCTGCCATCCCACCATACTCTGCCATCCCACCATACTCTGCTACCATACTCTGCCATCCCTTCATACTCTGCCATCCCACCATACTCTGCCACCATACTCAGCCATACCCAGCCATACTCAGCCATACCCAGCCATACTCGGCCATACTCTGTGATACCCAACCATACTCAGCGATACCCAGCCCTATCCGGCCATACTCTGTGATACCCAGCCATACTTGGTGATACCCAGCCATACTCAGTGATACCCAGCCATACTCCGTGATACCCAGCCATACTCCGTGATACCCAGCCATACTACGTGATATCCAGCCATACTCAGCCGCACCCAGCCATACTCACCTGCACCCAGCCATACTCAGCCGCACCCAGCCATACTAAGCCGCACCCAGCCATAGTCAGCAGTACCCAGCCATACCCAGCCATCCCAACATATTCTGCCACCATACTCTGCCATCCCTCCATGCTCAGCCATTCATCCCATCCGCCCCCAGACATACTTAGCCATACCCAGCCAAAACCAGCCATACCCAGTCATACTCAGCCACCAAATAAAGCTCTATTTGTGGGGAAAAAGGGACAAAATTGTCATATGGGTACAGTTTTGCATGACTGAGTAATTGTCATTCAAATTGTGAGAGCACCAAAAGCTGAAATTTGGTCTGGGTAGGAAGGAGATTTAAGTGCCCAGTGTTCAAATGGTTAAGAATTTTTAAAATCACTACTCCCAAACAAACAGCCGTTTTAAAAACTTTTTTTTACATTGATACATGTCCCCTGGGGCAGGACCCAGTTCCCCAAACACTTTTTATGGCAATAACTTGCATATAAGCCTTAAAAATTAGCACTTTTGATTTTTTGTCCCATAGACTTTAAAGGTGTTCGAATGTTCGCACAAACTTTTTGTCTGTTCGCAAGTTCTGGTGCGAACCGAACCAGAGGGTGTTTGGCCCATCCCTACTAGCGACCCGAGGATAGGTTCTTCAATATGAGCAGTTCAGCAGACACACAAGAGGAGGATACTAACAATGGCTTGTAACAAGCTCGCAAAATTGAGATTACCAAACTTTCAGGCCAACAACAACTTAGGAACATTCTATCACACCATTAGCATTTTTTGCATGATGATCCCATAACAATAGAAAAGTATAGTAGAAAAGAAGAAAATAGAAAATTACAAACATTTTAAAACATTGTCATGTAAACATGTACAGTGATACATAGAAAATTTTACACTCCTGACTATCTATCCTGCCCCATTCATCCTAAAGTTTTGATAGCTGGTAAAACTACCTGTAAAATACAATTGGAAAAACCCAAACACACATATACAAATATATATTAACTATTATAAATCTTTAGTCCCTGAGGGGTGAACTGGAGCTGCACCTCTGCCAACTAAGGTGAAACCCCCTTTCCTCCTAGGGAGACACATCCAAATAACTATATATATACAGTTATTAAGATTGGAATTGAAACTGCACCCTCTCGTCAGAAGGTCGAAATTTCCCTTCCTCCCAAAGAGACATTCAATAAGTACTGAGGTATATAAAACAACAACAATCATATTTATGTATTTTTCTTTTCTGCTGCAAGGCTAAGGAAGAAAACATGGTTATGTACAATAGTCTTTCTGCGCTGGTAGAAGTTGCAGAACACTGCCCCGGCCAGGTAGGGGAGTGCGCTGGTACTACCAGGGTAAGGCAGTCCATTGCTCACTCAGAACAATCAGTAGAAAAAGAGAGATATAATAAACGGTTTCCACTTCTTCTTTCTTTTTCCTGGTGCTGTGAAAAAGCCGGCAAGACCCTATCCTTACTAACTCATCAAACCCCCTGAAGTCCTGCACATTGGGACCAACATGTGGATCCGGTGGAAATGAAAACAAAAACTAGAAAAGGGCAAAAGTTCCCGTCCGTAAGTTATTTAAAGCAGCAAATGAAGGTGACAATGCAGGCATTCGGCCTACTTGTAGAACCTTGGATCCGGCAGAGTGATAATGTCCCCTCTCTGATTTGTAGTGGTAACAGAGAAAACTTGATCCACTTTCCCGGGACTTTTAAGAACCACTCTGTCACTGAAAATGTACCGGCCAGGTCTACAGTCTCTCAAACAATCATCATACCGATGGCTCAAATGAATGAAGGTATAGTCCGTGTCACGGCAGCCCTGGGTACATTCAAGCATTCCCAAATTCCTTCCTGATACCAGCTCTCTCTTTTTTGTTCAATCACGGGCATAAGAGCTGGAGGCACATAGGGATACTCCCATCCGTAGCCAGTTTTGGCAGGGTATGGGGGTGTCCAAGTCCCACCAAAACAATAGTGTCAGGAGCTCTCTTCAGTACAGGCAGAAGAGCAGGCATGGGGTTAACGACACTGGCGCTTGGCACTTCAACTTCCCAGGTTAGCTGTGGGACATCCGCAGGTGGTGCAGCATCACTGGAGTGTTTCCTGTTTGTTTCCGGGACTTGTTGGCTCTGGAGTTTTTACCCCACTGCGACTCTGGAAACTCCGGTTCGAACCATTTATTATCCCTATCATCAGATAAAGAGTCTAAGTTCTGATGTCTCATATTCCTCAGTGGGCAGACATGTACGCCCTCTGGCAAAGACATTGGCTGCATCATTCTTGCTCACAGGCAGGCCTCGACCACAGCCTTGGGAAGCCTGAGCGGGGCCATCTTAGCAATAGGGTGCCACACAGAGACCACATTGGTTAGTGCTGTCTCTGGTACGGCATCTGCTTCCACACTAGGCACACACTCTTTCTCATCCGCATCGCTTACCTCCGGTGACACGGTTGGAGTAGTAGCTGATGGTAGAGTTAATGTAAAGGAGACTGTCACTGTCTCCAGATCAGCGATCACAGTAGTTGTAGAGGGTTCCGGCCATGGGGCCTACTCCTCCGTGGTCACAGTCCCAGTGATCCAGTCCACCTTATACTCCCGAGGAGGTTCAGTCGGTGGCTCCACCTGGAACAAATAGCTCCAGCATCTCTTGCATCTGGCAAAGGGCAAAAGACAGACGGCCAGCTCCGAACAGCAGGGGCAGGACAGTCCGAGGGCCTCCGCATTCGAATTCCGGTATCTGTCAGGGGGACTCCAGCAGTAGCAGACATTGCGTTGACTCCCGGCACAGACATCGGGGGTCACAGCTTTCCAAATGGCGTTGATGGCACAGACATGTTCGCATGACCTTCTCTTGTGGGCGGGCAATCACTCTTTCCTTTGGCGCCAGAACTCAGTCTGCATCTCACACAGGGGTGGGTGACTCCTCCCACCTGAGTTATTTTCTCACACGTGGCAGGCACACATGGCTTTGCCGCACGTGCGCCCAGCTTCAATGGTGACGTTAGCTCTTTCCTCACCAGGCACAATTTAACACACGACAATTCCTCAAATTAATGGCAGATTAAACTTCTGAATTCGGGTATTTGTAGGTAACAGCCAGTCCAGGACGAGCCCCCACGTGTAGCACTACCCCCGGAGAAGCTGCTGGTTGTTTTGGGTGGCACATTTACCTCATGGCTCCCCCGAATTCCTAGGGGTGAATGATGCGTATTGCATTTGGTAGAAGTAATGGAATGTCCGCAACAGGTGTTCTTTGCTGTGCTCTTTATTACCCAGCTGGGTAAAAACAAACTTGTGGTGAGGAAAGTAAAGTTGAAGAAGAAGAGAAAACAGATTCAGACGTGATGATAGGGAAACAGTCCTGCTCCCAAGCATAACACTTCTCTGTGCCACTCCTGCCTGAGTGGGTTTAGTGTACCCAGACAGGCCTCTCTCACTGACCTGGCAGCCGGAGTATCACTCGTACAATTGTAGGATAAAGTCTCTGCCACAGACCCTCCTTGGTGAACTTGAATTTTAGGAAAAGTCTCTGCCACAGACCCTCCTTGGTGAGCGTCAGAAATACATCTCTGCCACAGGCCTCTTCTGGATTATAATTACGGAGGTAATCCTCCTTGGATGAATTACACCTGGATCTCGTTCAACTTGTCGCCCAGGTACCTACTGACAGGCGATCAATCCTTCATTGTCTGGCTACCTTGATCCCGGTGGTTTGTCGAGGCCCTTTTGGATCGCCAGCCTCTCAATGGCGCTCCTCATACGGACTCCCCACCGAACAGCAATACAGCTTGGGATCCTCAAAGGTGGAAACCCAGTCGCTCACTGGGTCCCCGTCGCTGTTCAGATGCTCCGGGCCAACATGGTCCCGGAACCAGGAACACAGCGTGGCACGTACACCCCGGCCAGGTAGGCCATAACGCTGGGGCGCAGTGATGTGGTCACCCTAAAGGTGGGTGCCGCCCTAGAAGAAGAAGACCCAGAAACAATGGCGTCTGCCTCATAAATACCCCTCCCCAGCATGCACAGCGAGGTCAAACCCTCATGATTGGCCGCTGGGAAAAAGTACCCAAACCTTGACTCCACTGCTGCCACCTGCAGCACCGGGGTTGGAAGAACACCCCAGTGTAACAGAATAGCCTACAGCACAGCCAAGCTGAGACAGAGACCATGTTTTGCACTCAACAATTTGGATCAGAGTTTAACCTCCCTGGCGGTATGATTCTGTCTGGAATTACGTACCAAAAGCGGTACAATTATTTTGCAAGGAAATTTGGCGTTTTATACTGTAGGCCTGTAATTTTTAGAAATAACTCACTTAAATCTGACCAAGCAAGAGTCTTGTAGGCATCCCGGGTATGATTTTTTTTTAAAACAAAATTATAAATTATAATATAATAAATAATTATAAATAATTATAACAAATAATAATATAATTATAATAAAAAATTATTCAATAATGTAATCAACTCAAAATCACTGAAATGTGCTCAGTTGCAGAATTGTCGCTGTCATTATTTTATTTTTTTTATGACGAATTTCCCCACAAATCGCTATCGCACATTTCTGCAAGTGATTAAAATTTATTATCGCTGTTTTCTAGCTGATCTAAAACCATTTTTGACATAAAGGGACACTTTTGGACAATCTACAGTTTTTAGGCAGAAAGAAC
Source organism: Rana temporaria (assembly GCF_905171775.1). NCBI lineage: Eukaryota > Metazoa > Chordata > Amphibia > Anura > Ranidae > Rana > Rana temporaria. The sequence goes on from NC_053499.1 coordinate 61,219,750, forward strand.
ATTTTTTATTATATAAAAGTACATGTAGGGCACTGGGCAGACCACTAGGGACAAAGGGGGTGTGTATTTTTTACATACAATACTGTAATCTATAAGATTACAGTATACTGTATGTAAAGTGTTTGTTTACTTTTTTGAATTTGGCGCCGATCTCCGCTCCCGTCCGTCGTAACGTCGCAGGGAACGGAGATCGGCGGCACACGGGGACACTGTGAATCGAGCGAGGAGGACCCGCTCGCTCACACAGCGGGGTGGCATCGCTGGATCCAGGAACAAGGTAAGTAACTTGCCTGTGGATCCAGCGAGAAGGTAAGCCGCGCCGCTGCACACTCTGCACGTCCACCCCGAGTGTGACTCGGGGATACCGATCCTAACATTGGAAACCTACCCCGAGTCACGCTCTGGTTTACCGCCAAGAGGGTTAACTATACTCTGATCCCCCTCTAAATTTAACTAGCACCGGTACCATAAAGTACACAGGCGTTACACTTTTTTTTAATGTATTGGTGCCTATAAAATCCACGATTTATCTCCATGTATCCAGTCTCAGTTAATAGGATGTGACACTTTTTAACACTGTCTATACACCCACAGCACCATCCTGTGGTGGTTTATTATTGTTAGTTGGAGGCTATCAAACCCACTCTTCCACTTAGCAAAGATTCTGGTTCTCTTATTTAGCCACAGGTTTAGCGCACAATCCTGTTTAAGGAAGGCCACTTCTCATAATCCCCCAAACAGGGTCTACAATTATTATTATTAATAATAATACCAATATAAATAGCTCTCATATACATATTTCATCTGTGTGTATTTATGTTTGCCTGGAGTTCAGCTTTAACTTTAGCCCTTATCATCATTAGATCACAAGAAGCAGAATGTAGACAACAGCATAAACTTTGCGATTGCTGATATACAGCTATAGGTTTTCCTCAGCACAGTGTGCCAATTTCATTTAGTTTGTTCCCCTATGAAACAGTAAGACATGCCTGAACATAAGGGATCAGCGATTTTCTTATCTCTGATGTTCACCTGTGTCACTTGCAGCTCAACAACTTGATATATAGTAAAACCTTGGTTTGCAAGCATAATTCGTTCCAGAAACATGCTTGTAATCCAAAGCACTTGTATATCAAAGCATTTTACAGGATATAAAAGAGAAAAGAGGCACCTCTAAGTGTAGCAATATGTTGCTAAATGTTGTACCTTCATTAAATGTAACCATATTGCTACACTTAGAGGCTCCTCTCTTCTTTTTTATACTCAGTTGTGACATGATGATACTCTTAAGCCCTGTACACACGATCGGTTTGTCTGATTAAAACGGACCGATGGACCGTTTTCATCGGACAAACCGATCATGTGTGGGTCCCATTGGTTTGTTTTCCATCAGTGAAAAAAAAAAGAACATGTTTTAAAACTTTCCTATGGATAAAAAACCGATAGAAAAAAACGATCGTCTGTGTGGAAGTCCATCGGTCAAAAATCCACACATGCTCAGAATCAATCCGACGCATGCTTGGAAGCATTGAACTTCATTTTTTTCAGCACGTCGTAGTGTTTTACGTCAACGCGTTTGGACACGGTCGGATTTTTGACCGATGGTGTGTAGGCAAGACTGATGAAAGTCAGCTTCATCGGATATCCGACTAAAAAATCCATCGGATTAGATTCCATCAGATATCCGAACGTGTGTACAGGGCTTAATATCAAGACATCGCTTGTATATCAAGGCAAAATTTATTAAAAACATTGGGCCAGATTCTCAAAAGGCTTACGACGGCGCAACGCCATTTGCGCCGTCGTAAGTCCTAATCTGGCCCGGCGTATCTATGCGACTGATTCTTAGAATCAGTTACGCATAGATATCCATTAGATCTGACAGGCGTAATGCTCTTACGCTGTCAGATCTTAAATGCAATTTTTTTTCCCGCCGCTAGGTGTCGCCGACATCGTTTTCCCCGCCGTCTATGCAAATTAGCTATTTACGCGAGATTCCCGAACGTACGCGCGGTCGACGCAGTGAATTTACGACGCTTCCGTAGAATTTGCGACGCGTAAAGTTGCCCCTGCTATATGAGGGGCAACCAATGTTAAGTATGGCCGTCGTTCCCATGTCGAAATTTAAAAATGTACGTTGTTTGCGTAAGTCATCCGTGAATGGCGCTGGACGCCATTTACGTTAACGTTGAAACCAATGACGTCCTTGCGACGTCATTTAGCGCAATGCACGTCGGGAAATTTTAGGGACCGCGCATGCGCAGTACGATCGGCACGGAACGCGCCTAATTTAAATGATCCACGCCCCCTACCTGGATCATTTGAATTAGGCGGGCTTGCGACGGAGGATTTACGCTATGCCGCTGCAACTTTACAGGCAAGTGCTTTGTGAATCAAGCACTTGCCCGTAAAACTTGCGGCCGCGTAGCGTAAACGAGATACGTTACGCCCGCATAGTTTTACGCCAGTATACGAGAATCTGGCCCAAGGTCTTGCAAAACTCTCTCAAACCAAGTTACTCTCAAACCAAGGTTTTACTGTATTCAGATCTTAGCATGATCATTTAAGGGTTCTTTAGAGCTTGCTAGCACTGCTACTGCAAGGGGGCTCCTGGCTGAGGGTCTGACACCTGTCAAGCACCCCAATGCTGTCCTTTCTAAAGATTGCCGGTAGCAACCTGTGATTGTTAGGCAAGGTGTTTGGAATTCTGTAATATCTTGACATTTTAAAACTTTGCAATGTTTTTCTGAATTCAGCTCATCTGTCTGAGTTTTCTAACAGTGAGCTTTATTTTGTGTGTGTTGCTAGCCTTGCATAAAGCCTTCAGTAAAACAGTTAACGTCAAACAGCACTTTGAAGTATCTCCTTTTGTCTTGGACAGCCAGAATACTCCTACTCCAAGTCTGTAGGGAGATGCTACCGGCAATCTTTAGAAAGGACAAAAACAAGGTTTTAAAGCAAAAATGCCTGCTAAACAAGATGGAATCTGCTTTGCCTGTGAAAGAATGAGCTGTGTATTGCTGTGCATGTCTGATAGGAGAGGATGTGTAGTGCTCTTTGTAAGTGAGGGGAGAGGTTGTGCAATGTTCTGCAGGAGCGATATGAAGGGATACATAATGCTCTGCATAGTTAAGAGATGATGATTTGATAATGAGATGGAGGGGGCTCTGTATTAGGTCTACATAGTCAGCACTTCCCTTTCCTGCTCCTGTTAACACCTCAACAATTAACAGTCTCTAAGGACTCACCGTGAATCAGCATTAGGTACAGGGGGTCAAAAGTCTTAATCTGCCTTGCCAGAATCTTACTTTCTTCCACACTTAACTTTTTTGGCACTTCAAATAACAGGTTAATGGTAGGTCAAAAGGCCTTTATACATTCAATCATTTTTTAAGTCACATTGTAAACAGAAAATTTGAAACAGTACACAGAGTCCCTTCCTCTAAATACGCAATATTCCAGGCTAATAATGCTGCTCATAGGAGCTGAGCTAATTATCTATTCAGCACTGTATAAAAGGGATTAAATGAAAACTAGTATATGTGTTTATTTTATGCAATAGTCACAAATATTAAAGAACATGTATAAACTGTTATCACAGTTCATGTTAATCCTCTTACGGGTATAAACATAGTAAAAACATACTGATTGCAATATGTGTGTTTCAGAAAACTCATTATAGCAATATATCCTGGCTAGGATGGCCACCTGGATGGTATTTTACCAGCCTTTACGGTAAAAGGGTGACATGTTGCCAATTGTATTATTAGAAAATAGATCATAAAGCTGGTATGCTTTTCCGAGAAAAGGTGGCAACCTTGAAGTACAACTGTAGATTAATATTCAAAACATCAGTTAAAACATGTAAATCGTTAAAAATAAATATATTTTTTTATTATATAATTGAGTGCTGTCATTATATATAAAAATATATTAATCTTGCCAGTAAATGAGCCTTTATCATACAGGGTAGTGGCACTAAATGTTCTGCAGAGAACTTGATAAGGCATTGTCACCCAGTGAAATCTGCATCGCTATGTACATTGAGGAGGTTTATCAGTGTTTTATCACTAATAACCATTCCCCCTTTGCCTATCCATGCAGGCTATGAAGAGTAAAGCAAGCACGACTGCAGAAGTGGTCATTAATGGTCATTCAGTCATTAGATGACTTTCCCAAACCCTTTCTAATTATTTATAAATATTGGCAACCCATATCATAAAAAGAGAAACACATTGATTTCTCTCTCCCCATCATGTAATCAACATGTCAACTATGACATAGTGATTGCATCAGGTGGATTAATAAAACATGTTGTTCCAGCTGTCAGTGCATTTCTTTCTTTAAAGACAACATTTATTAATAAAAGTTAAAAGCTGAGCTCTAGGCAAAGAGCTCAATATATAGATGAAATTCATGTACAGTGGGGATCGAAAGTTTGGGCACCCCAGGTAAAAATTTGAAAGATGGAACAATCTCCAAAAGGCATCAAATTACAGATTTGCCATTCTTATGCCGCGTACACACCATCACTTTATGTGATGAAAAAAAACGACATTTTTAAAAACGTCATTTTAAATGACCGTGTGTGGGGAAAACATAGTTTTATGTCTTCTGAAAAACGACAAAAAAAAAATTTGAGCATGCTTCAATTTTTTGTGTCACAAAAAATCACCGTGTGTAGCTAAAACGACATTTAAAACAACATTTTTAAACCCGCGCATGCTCAGAAGCAAGTTATGAAGCGAGCTTCAATGGAAAAGAGTGCTGAACGTAACCGCGCTTTGCTAGAGCATTTTGAAAAAACAATGGTGTGTAGGCAACGTCGTTTTTGAAAATGAAGTTTCAAAAACGTCATTTTTTTGCTTCACAAAAAATTTTGTTTTTTTTCATCACATAAAGTGATCATTACAATATGTAAAAAAAAAAAGTTAGATTTTATTTCCATCATTTACACTTTCAAAATTACAGAAAACAAAAAAATGGCGTCTGCAAAAGTTTGGGCACCCTGCAGAGTTAATATCTTGTACTGCCCCCTTTGGCAAGTATCACAGCTTGTAAATGCTTTTTGTAGCCAGCCAAGAGTCTTTCAATTCTTGTTTGAGGTATCTTTGCCCATTCTTCCTTACAAAAGTCTTCCAGTTCTTTGAGATTTCTGGGCTGTCTGCTCTTTATAAGGTCTATCAATACATTTTCAATTATGTTGAGGTCAGGAGATTGTGAAGGCCATGGCAAAACCTTCAGTTTACGCCTCTTGATGTAATCCCCCGTGGATTTTGAGGTGTGTTTAGGATCATTATCCATTTGTATAAGCCATCCTCTCTTTAACTTCAGCTTTTTCACAGACGGCATCAAGTTACCATCCAAAATTTGCTGAAATTGTATTGAATCCATTTTTCCTTCTACTCGTGAAATTTTCCCTGTGCCACTGACTGCAATACAACCCCAAAGCATGATTAATCCACCCCCATGCTTAACAGTTGGAAAGAGGTTCTTGTCATTAAATTCTGTGCCCTTTCTTCTCCAAACGTACCTTTGCTCATTCCAGCCAAAAAGTTATATTTTAACCTCATCGGTCCACAGAACTTGTTTCCAAAATGCATCAGGCTTGTCTATATGTTCATTTGCAAAGTTCAAACGCTGATTTTTGTGGTGAGGACGTAGAAGAGGTTTTCTTCTGATGACTCTTCCATGAAGACTATATTTGTACAAGTATGGCCCCATACACACGATAGAATCCATCCGCTGAAAAATCCCAGCAAATGGGTTTCAGCGGATAGATCCTATGGTGTGTACACTCCAGCGGATCTGTTTCCGCGGATATTTCTCCCCTGGGATGGATTCCAGCAGATCGAATATTTGCTGACATGCCAAACAAATCTATCTGCTGGAATCCATCCCAACGGATGGATCCGCTGGTCTGTATAGACTCACCGGAGCCATGCGTCCGAAGGGATCCCCCGCATGCGTCGTAATGATTCGACGCATGCGTGGAATTCCTTATATGACAGCGTCGCGCACGTCGCCACGTCATAATCGCGGCGACGGCGCGACACGTCATCGCCAGAGGATTTCGGCGCGGATTTCAATGCGATGGTGAGTACACTCCATCGCATTCAAATCTGCTGAAATCCTCGAGAGGATTTATCCGCGGAAACGGTCCGCTGGACCGTATCCGCGGATAAATCCTCCCGTGTGTATGGGGCCTAACTCTTTATAGTGGAATTGTGTACCTCAACTCCAGTGTCTGCCAGATCTTTCTGGAGGGATCATGCAGTCAAACGTGGGTTTTGAATTGCTTTTCTCACAATCCTGCGAGCTGTTCTGTCTGATATTTTTCTTGGTCTTCCAGATCTTGCTTTAACTTCCACTGTTCCTGATGACTGCCATTTCTTAATTACATTCCGAACAGAGGATATTGACATCTGAAAACGCTTTGCTATCTTCTTATAGCCTTCTCCAGCTTTGTGAGCATCAACTATTTTCAGTTTCAGTTTTCTAGACAACTGATAAGAAGAACCCATGGTGCTGATTGTTGGGGCAAGGTCAGATGAGTCTGGGCATTTAAAACCTTTGAGATTGACATCACCTGGTCTTCCTAGACGATGATTGAGAACAATCCATGACACTGGCAGTGCATGCTATAAATTCTGCAGACGCCATTTTTTTGTTTTCTGTAATTTTGAAAGTGTAAATGATGGAAATACAATCTAACTTTTTTTGACATATTATAAGAATGTCTAATCTGTAATTTGATGCCTTTTGGAGATTTTTCCATCTTTCCTTGGCTTCATAATGCACATTAATACAAAAAAGTGAAGGAGTGGGTATTACCGCGCTATCAAAGGGGGATAGGGGAGGGGAAGGGGGGGTTACAGCTGCGGCACTGGAAGGTGTGTCAGACCAATGGGTAATATCAAAAAATGGAAAATAGTGCTGCGCTGTGAGCGGGGGATGGGAAAGGTGTAGAAAGGAAGTGAACGGTGGTCTGTTTGTGGTTGGGAACAGTACAAACAAAATGGCATCAAAAAATGATCAGTGAACTGTCTAACAAAAGTATAACAATACTATGCATGAGTGCTAATACATAACTTCATGTATTCAACTTCCTGAGGAAGTCACGTGTAGTGACGAATACGCGTAAGAGTCCACCGAGAGGTATCGGAGGTGACGTTAGCGAACTACTGCCCCTCTTTTTACATGCCAGATTTTATTTTAAACCATGTGAGTACCCTTATGCATTTTTTTCTGCTGAATAAACTTTTTAAAAACGGTATCACACTATTTGGTGTTTTCATCCCTCTGGGTGCGAGCTTTTGGCCATCCCGGGACACGATTACCAAGAGGGACCTGTGTTTTCCTTGAACTGGAGTCCATTCGGATAACCATCCATACAGTTACGGTTGGATCTATATGCTGCTACCTTACAGCAGTAAGGTAAGGGGTAGACATGTGCACAGCAAAAATTTTCGTTTATTTCTGTTTCGTTTCTGTTCGTTTATCGTGATTCGTAACGAGTCGTAATTTCGTAAGACGTTAGTTATCGTATTCGTACTCTTTAGTATTTTCGTAACACTCTTTTTTCCGTTTCCGTTTTTTTCTGTTAGTTTATTTTTCTTGAATCGAGATTCGTATTTTCGTTATATTTTGTATTCTGCCGCGTTCGTATTTTTAAAATGATTTTATTCGTTCCTTCGTTTTTACGTTAGTTTAATTTTCGTTGTTTTGTTATTCGTATTTACATTATATTTTCCATCATGCCGCATTCGTATTTTCGTAAAAGAAATATATTTTCGTTGCTTTATGATCATTCGTATTTTCATGTCTAATTTCCTTTGATTGTAAAAACATACTTTTGTAGATTTTATTGCATTCGTAATTCTGTTAGAATACATTTTACGTTTATTCGACACACTACTCGTCGTAATTTTGTAATTCGGATTTTACTGTGATTGACTTGACTGTCTTAGCACACACACCCTGTCTAGAATAAAGTCTGACGTAGAAGAAAACTAAAATATGTCAGATATTACAAATACAAATCTAGAAATTAGATGCACTGCAGTCTAACACAGAAAAAGACACAATGAGCCAGGAGGTAATGAGAAAGAAGCTCATTGGGGGAAGGAACAAACCTCTTCAGAGGAAAGGGACAGCGCTCAGTGGCTATTGGTCAATGTCTAGAAATATTTCAGTACTAACGAAAGCTAATTTACATTATTTTGTATTTTCGTTGTTTTCATTTCAGTTTTCCGAAGATCCGTAATTTATTTTTCGTTAGTTTTGATTTTCGTTTTTTAGTCTTTGTTCGGCATTTCGTTTTCTTTTCGGTCTTCGAATATTAGTAAGTTTGCATTTTCGTTCATTTTGTTTTTCGTAATTATTTTTTTTTTTTGGGTTCGGTATTTTCGTTGTTTCTATGTTTTCGTTTCTTTCTTCTTTCGTATCTTCGTTGTTTTCCATATTCGTTATTTTGAAAATATCGTTATTCGTTATTAATTGCGCTAAACCATTCGTTCATTCGTATGTTAACGAATCAACTAAAATAACGAAAAATGACGGAAAACGTATTCGTAACTTAAAAAATTGCACATGCCTAGTAAGGGGACATCCTCACTCACCTTAAAGGGATCACTAGATATCCATCCTTCTTCACCGTATACGTTGGGATGTACACCAGCACCTTTAATTTTGGACTTTTTATTTAGATTTCCGTTCTTATTTTAAGCTCTGCTTTATGGACCTTTTAGCTTAACTTATCACAATCTTACCACTGAGCTTATCACAGCCACCTGGATGTTGTGTTATACACATTGTATATCTTATTTGTATCTTTCTCACCCATTTTATTGCTTATTTCATTATACTAAGTTGAATACATGAAGTTATGTATTAGCACTCATGCATAGTATTGTTATACTTTTGTTAGGCCCCATACACACGAGAGGATTTATCCGCAGATACGGTCCAGCGGACCGTATCCGCGGATAAATCCTCTCGAGGATTTCAGCAGATTTCTATGCGATGGCGTGTACACACCATCGCATTGAAATCCGCGCTGAAATCCTCTGGCGATGACGTGTCGCGCCGTCGCCGCTATTATGACGCAGCGACGGGCGTATTGCACAGAACACACTACATTCAATTCATAGGGTCCATATTTTTTTTTTTTATGTGACTGGTCATCTTAAAGTGATATTAAACATGCATTGTTTCATTCACATTGTCCCTTCTATTTCTGTACCTTTTTCCAAATCGATATACAGCTGTCACATGACCTAGATATTTCCCAGCTTGTCTGCATGGAAACATAGGCAGGAGGAGCTTCTACTCTGGTCACATGTTCTGCTGGTCACATGTTCAAAATATAAAACAGCTTTTGGAATACAGAGTAAAAATAAAAAATAAAAAATAAAATATCAATAAACTATTTTAAATTAGCATACAAATATATATATTTGAAATCACATCTGTATTATTTTGTGGAAATAACATGGTGCGGGCAGATTTCTGCCAGTCACAGGCTGTGTCATGCCTTCCCAGCTGTGTCTTAAAATAAGGCCCCATACACACGGGAGGATTTATCCGCGGATACGGTCCAGCGGACCGTTTCCGCGGATAAATCCTCTCGAGGATTTCAGCAGATTTCTATGCGATGGCGTGTACACACCATCGCATTGAAATCCGCGCTGAAATCCTCTGGCGATGACGTGTCGCGCCGTCGCCGCTATTATGACGCGGCGACGGGCGCGACGCTGTCATATAAGGAATTCCACGCATGCGTCAAATCATTACGACGCGTGCGGGGAATCCCTTTGGACGGATGGATCCGGTGAGTCTGTACAGATGAGCGGATCCATCCGTGGGATCCGATTCCAGCAGATAGATATTCTGTGCATGTCGACAAATATTTATCTGCTGGAATTCGGAAATATCCGCGGATAAATATCCGCCGGAGTGTACACACCATAGAATCTATCCGCAGAAACCCATTCGATGGGATTTATCTGCGGATAGATTCTATCGTGTGTACGGGGCCTTAGACAGTTCACTGATCATTTTTTGATGCCATTTTGTTTGTACTGTTCCCAACCACAGACAGACCACCGTTCACTTCCTTTCTACACCTTTCCCATCCCCCGCTCACAGCGCAGCACTATTTTCCATTTTTTTACATTAATACAAATTTTTACCTGGGGTGCCCAAACTTTTGATCCCCACTGTATGAGAGCTGTTTTGCCCGCCAAAGGACTTTTTTTGTTTATCCAGCCATGAGATTTGCATAACGCTGCCACACAGCACAGCCCTGCCTGGCACGGAAGGGGATCTTTTCTTTCTTTGCTGCAGCTTCACTTTTACTTGTAGGTCTCCTCACTACCCCCATCCTGGTAATGAACAATGAAAGAAGTAGAGAATTAATAAGCTCATCTCTCTGTCACTTCTCTCTTATCCTAACAGCATGCTACTTGTACTGCAACACACCTGATTGGCTCCTTGTGCTGTTTCTCTTTCCCCCTCTCTGAGCTCTCCTGTACAGAGACTGTAAGATTCTGATACCAAGCCTAATTTAGGTACTTACACTGCTTGTATTAAAAAAAGGAATGATGTATTAATGATTAGAGCTGTATTAGTTTGTGTCTTTTATATCTGCCTGGAGTTCAGCTTTAAAAATAGTAACATTCTACAGCTAAATTTGGCCTGGACATTCGCATAGCAACAACTCTTGTCATGTAAAGGGTTTGTCTAAATTTGAAGAGAAGTCAAGGCCCCTGTGTACAGCCTTGGCCTAAAATCCAAAGTGCAGCAGTGGTCCCCAACCTTTTTGAAACCATGGACCGGTTTCATGGCAGCCAATTTTCCCAGGGCCCAGGGGGATGAATGGATGGGTCGGGGGACAGGATATTCACTGAGTCTGTTGTCAGCCCCACACCAAAACCCCCTTTACATTACGGTACCCCCTTTACAGTGCGGTCCCCTTTACATCACAATGCCCCTTTACAGTAAGCTAGCAGGGTCTGCTCTGTAAAGGGGGCAATAAACAATAAAGGGAGGCTGGGATATAGAGGGGACTGCTCTGTAAAGGGGGCACTGTAATGTAAAGGTGGCTGTGATATAGAGGGGACTGCACTGTAAATGGGACACTGTATGTAAAGGAGGCCGCACTGTAATGTAAAGGGGACTGTGATATAGAGGGGACTGCACTGTAAAGGGGGCACTGTAATGTAAAGGGGCTGTGTTATAAAGGAGGCTGCACTGTAAAGGGGACACTGTAATGTAAAGGGGGCTGTGATATAGAGGGGACTGCACTGTAAAGGGGATACTGTATGTAAAGGAGGCTGCACTGTAAAGGGGGCACTGTAATGTAAAGGGGGCTGTGATATAGAGGGGACTGCACTGTAAAGGGGACACTGTATGTAAAGGAGGCTGCACTGTAAAGGGGGCACTGTAATGTAAAGGGGGCTGTGATATAGAGGGGACTGCACTGTAAAGGGGGCACTGTATGTAAAGGAGGCTGCACTGTAAAGGGGGCACTGTAATGTAAAGGGGGCTGTGATATAGAGGGGACTGCACTGTAAAGGGGACACTGTAATGTAAAGGGGGCTGTGATATAGAGGGGACTGCTCTGTAAAGGGGGCACTGTAATGTAAAGGGGCTGTGATATAGAGGGGACTGCACTGTAAAGGGGATACTGTATGTAAAGGAGGCTGCACTGTAAAGGGGGCACTGTAATGTAAAGGGGGCTGTGATATAGAGGGGACTGCACTGTAAAGGGGACACTGTATGTAAAGGAGGCTGCACTGTAAAGGGGGCACTGTAATGTAAAGGGGGCTGTGATATAGAGGGGACTGCACTGTAAAGGGGACACTGTATGTAAAGGAGGCTGCACTGTAAAGGGGGCACTGTAATGTAAAGGGGGCTGTGATATAGAGGGGACTGCACTGTAAAGGGGACACTGTAATGTAAAGGGGGCTGTGATATAAAGGGGGCTGCACTGTAAAGGGGCACTGTAATGTAAAGAAGGCTGTGATAGAAAGGGGACTGCACTGTAAAGGGGGCTGTGATATAAAGGGGACTGCACTGTAAGGGGGGCTGTGATATAAATGGGACTGCAGTGTAAGGGGCACTGTAATAATTACAGTGCATCTTTACAGTGCAGTCCCCGTTATAGTACAGTGCCCCTAGCAATCATAGCCTCCTCCATTACAGTGTCCCTACAACCTACATTGGTCGACATTCAAGACTTCTTCTCTCCCCACAAAATAAGGGTGTCACCACATGAGCGGTGGCAGCTGGCCCTGCATTGTACTAGATGATGTTGACTAGGAAGCAGGTGACTTGGCCAGAGAAGATGAGCAAGTTTAGGGGACAAGTCTTCACTACCAAAAGTAAGGCAAGTAATTAGTAAAGCCTGCTATGTAAAAGTAAATGTGTTCCCCTACCGGCCCCTCTTTATAGTGTACATGTGTACTATGACACCCTTATTTCTGTTGGTGAGCTGTTTTTCATACATCCAGCAGAATATGATTTACTCAGAACCAATGGGGCCATAGCACATGTACAGTATGTACTATATTATTGTTTTAATGTTAATGTACAGGCATTTTTTTGCAGTTTAAGATAGAGTAAAGATAGATTAGAGCCCCTGTAAGGCCCCATGCACACAAGAAGCAAATGCAAACACATGTAAACTCAAGTTTTCAAAGGCAAAAACCGGCGTTTAAAACGCCAGTTTTGCCGCAAATTTTGCTGCGTTTTGCTGCGTTTAGCGGCGTTTTACCGCGTTTGCGGCTATCAGCGTTCATAACAAAGACATTGTAGACCCTCCCAAAGCTTTGAAACGCAAAAACGTTTGCGTCTGATCCCAAAATTTTGCGTCTGAAAAAACTAGCCTAAACCCAACTGCTTTAAAACGCCAAAAAACGTGAATGTGTGCATGGACACATAGGATAACATTAAACGTGTTCAGGGGCAGTTAAAAAAAATGCCCAAATGCCTCTGAACTCGAGTTTACCAGCGTCTCGTGTGCATGGGGCCTAAGGGTTTTAGTGCTGTCTGTGTCCCTGCTGATTAGATTCACACTCTCTGTCCTGTCGGGAAAGTAAAGGAATAGCAGTGTTTTTACCCATACCCTACTCTATTTTAAACTAAAAAAGGTTTTGGCTATATATACATTTTTACTGATGGGTTTAAATTTTAGAGATCAGGTAAAAAGTCATTGCAAAGGTTAGGTTGATTGACAGGGATAGGACACGTTGGGGATTAGGGATATTTTTTACACACTTTATTTTGGAACCAACAGCCCTGTGTTAAAAAGTAACATTGTTCTAAAGATCAATTTTTACCATAATATGAGCTACCAACCATATCTCAGATGGAGCACTCAGGGTCTTCAGGAGACAACCAGCTTCCCTGCTGGGCTGTAACCTTTCTCTGTACTGCTCCCCTAAAATGTTTTATCATTGATCACAAAAACAAGAAGATCTGGTCATGCCATGTGAAAAGTCATTTTTCCTAAAATTGCTGTTGCTTTGTGACTGGCAACATTTGTGCATTAAGGAAAGGAGGAGAGGATGTATTTCCACCTCTTACTTTACTGACTGTCAGTCACCCTTTTCCAAAGTAGCAACTGAGTGAAGGAACATCTAATCTATGACTCACATCACCCAATGCTTCCTTCTGTAATTATTTCAGAGCATTGCACCGACTGCATACCAAAATAGGCGCAATAGTATAGTGGATGGAAATAAATGCCATGCCAACTATGTTATGAAATCTGTACAGTATGTGCTCTTCTACTATCAGAACAGTAACTTTTAAAATTTTACTTGAAAATATTACAATATTAATAGAAATCCCTATACTACCTCTCATAACCTTTCCCTTTTCCCAAAGTTAATATGTTTTATACTCAGATTAACTGAATTATTTATACAAAACAACAAAGTTACTGTGTAGCAGAGTATGTGATAATCACCTGACTGCTAACACCAGTACCTTTAGCCTATCTATCTATCTATCTATCTATCTATCTATCTATCTATCTATCTATCTATCTATCTATCTATCTATCTATCTATCTATCTATCTATCTATCTATCTATCTATCTATCTATCTGTGTCCAGTTGGATGAATATAATGTTGTAATTGCATCATATTGGCAGTATAGGAATTCACTGACTTATCTTGAAAACAGCCCTACTTTTCTAACCTTCTGTCTTTTCTTCAAGGTGGCATGCATCTTCATAGGTTATCCTGTATCTGTTTTCTATGGCATAATAACAGAGGTTATCCTATAGCTGAACCAGCATTTTTCATACAGGGGGTAAGAATCCCCCTCTTTTTCAGTCATTAGAAATCCTTCATATTTCCTCCTTTGTCCCCAATTCTCTTGCATAATTTTGAACTCCTTGTATGCCAGTGGTCATACATGGTGTTAAGAAACACTAATATGAAACAAATAAGTGTCACTTGAATATCTCTTCATAGGGTAATAGGCTACATGCTTAAAGTGCCACTTAACCCACATCATAAAAAAACTATCAATAAATGCTGTATTACATGCTGTTCATACTCACTATGAGATCAGTTTTCTGTATTCTGCAAAAGAAAATGGTTGTTCCTGCTGCTCTTTATCTCCACCTTCTGTCCCCAATTCAGTTAGGGATTTTGCAGCTGTGGTGGTAACTCTGCACATTATCAGTTTTCAGTGATTTTTTTATGCTGATCATTTCCTCCCTATCACATCTGAGCAGTCCATGTGACTATAGAGTCACACATATGGGAGAATACACAGTGGTAAATGACAGCCCACTCTCTCCCTCCATGCTCACTAACTAGCTAAACACATGGGGGTTGGATATTACATGTAGATTAATGGAGGCTTCACCTCCCTCTAAGGCCCCATACACACCATAGAATCCATCCGCAGATAAATCCCAGCAAATGGGTTTCAGCGGATAGATCCTATGGTGTGTACACACCAGCGGATCTTTTTCCGCTGAGAAATCTCCTCTGGGATGGATTCCAGCAGATCGGATATTTGCTGACATGCACAACATATCCATCTGCTGGAATCCATCCCAACGGATGGATCCGCTGGTCTGTACAGACTCACCGAATCCATCCGTCCGAAGGGATCCCCCGCATGCGTCACAATGATTCAACGCATGCGTGGAATTCCTTATATGACAGCGTCGCGCACGTCGCCGCGTCATAATCGCGGCGACGGCGCGACACGTCATCGCCAGAGGATTTCGGCGCGGATTTTAATGCGATGGTGAGTACACTCCATCGCATTAAAATCTGCTGAAATCCTCGAGAGGATTTATCCGCGGAAACGGTCCGCTGGACCGTATCCGCGGATAAATCATCCCGTGTGTATGGGGCCTTATTTTAAGACACAGCTGGGAAGGCATGACACAGCCTGTGACTGGCAGAAATCTGCCCGCACCATGTTATTTCCACAAAATAATACAGATGTGATTTCAAATATATATATTTGTATGCTAATTTAAAATAGTTTATTGATATTTTATTTTTTATTTTTTATTTTTACTCTGTATTCCAAAAGCTGTTTTATATTTTGAACATGTGACCAGCAGAACATGTGACCAGAGTAGAAGCTCCTCCTGCCTATGTTTCCATGCAGACAAGCTGGGAAATATCTAGGTCATGTGACAGCTGTATATCGATTTGGAAAAAGGTACAGAAATAGAAGGGACAATGTGAATGAAACAATGCATGTTTAATATCACTTTAAGATGACCAGTCACATAAAAAAAAAAAATATGGACCCTATGAATTGAATGTAGTGTGTTCTGTGCAATATATTACAATGGCTTAGCAATGGTAATCCATATTAGGGGTATTTCCTTTGCAAGTGCTGTTTTTTACAGTAACATATTTTGCCATCCTTCCAGTGCTGTAAAGTGTTGATCAGGCCACCACCAGCAGACCAAGGCTTCTCAAGACATTAAAGCAGAGTTACGGCAAAAAAATAAATAAATAAATAAAGTCAGCAGCTACAAATACTGCAGCTGCTGACTTAATATATGGACACTTACCTGTCCAGGGCACCTGCGATGTCGGCACCCAAAGCTGACCTGTCCCTCGGCTCTCGAGTGGAGGTGCCGCCATCTTCGGTAAGGGAATCAGGAAGTGAGGCCTTGCGGCTTCATTCCTGGTTCCCTACTGTGCATTTGCAAGTCGTGCTGCGCGATCTCACTGGTCCCTTCTGTCTTCTGGGACCTGTGTGTCTCCCAGAAGACAGCAGGAACAATGACAGAGGAGAGGTTGGACATGGCAAAGATCGCTGTGGATACTGTGGCGATCTATGCCCAGAAGTGGGAGCATATACCTGTATTACACAAGTATCTGCTCCTCCCTCCCCCTGAAAGGTGACAAATGGGGGAGAGGAGTCCGGAAAGGGAAGTTACATTTTTGGGTGGAACTCTACTTTAAGATCTCAATCAGCCATTCAAGTAACTTGATGGACTGTCAAGGATCCAGTCAGTGCAGTCAAGCATCAAGGGAGTATCAAAAAATGTGGATGTCCTCAAGAATTTACCAGCATGACAGGATGACTACACCTTTTTTAAATATTTACACAGACAAGATGAAAACAATTCATTCTGAGGATCTAAAACGATGTGCCACACAACAAACTGTGGGGATCAACAGTGGGAACAAAGTTATGGTATTTGGGGATTAACCACTTGCTTACTGGGACCTTAAACTCCCCTCCTGCCTAGACCAATTTTCAGCTTTCAGCGCTCTCACTCTTTAATGACAATTGTGCAGTCATACAATCCTACATATACAGCTTTATTTTGGTGGTATTTGATCACCTCTGCGGTTTTAAAAAAACACAGAATAAAAAAAAATAATCTATATTTTTTTATATTTTGTTTTAACATTTTGCAAACAGGTAATTTTTCTCCTTCATTGATGTACGCTGATGAGCCTGCACTGATGGGCATGATAGCCTGCACTGATGGGCACCAATAAGGCAGCAAGGGTGGGCACTGATAGATGGCACTGGTGGCCACTGAGAGGTGACACTGAGAGGTGACACTGATGAGTGGCACTGAAGGGCATTGACATGTGGCACTGGTGAGAACTGAGATGTGGCACTAATAGTTGCCACTGATAGCTGGCAGTGATGGGCATTGATGGGTGGCAGTGATAGGCACTGATGGGTGGCAATGATGAGCACTGATCAGCACTGGTAGGTTACACTGATAGGCAGCACTGGTAGGTGGCACTGATGAGGCACTAATTGGCACCACTGGGGACATTGATATGTGCCACTCGTGGACATTGATAGGTGGCACTCGTGGGCATTGATAGGTAAAACTAGTGGGCGCTGGCAGGTGGCACTGGCAGGTGACACTGCCAGTCGGCAATTGTGGGCACAGATGAGGCAGATGTGCCTCCTTCCTCTTCGGGTCAGTGTGAGGAGAAAAAAAACGATTACCGAGCTTTTGTCTACATCACGTGATCAGCTGTCATTGGCTGACAGCTGATCACATGGTAAGGGGTCCCGATCAGCCCCTTACTCGCATCTGTGATCTCCAGAGTCTCAGTGACTCAGTGAAAAGGGAGGACATCTATTGACGGCCTTCCGGAAATTCACGTCCGCCCTGTAGGCGTCATTTGGCTATATCGCGGACGTCAAGTGGTTAAATACAAGTTGGGGAATCACAAAAAAATGACCCCATTATCATTTGAACGGTTCATTTTTTTTCCACAAGTCTTGGGAAAATGTGGAAAGAGAATGAAAACTTATTTTTTTTTAAACAAAGTTGTAAATGTATATGAAATTTCTAACTCACAACATGTACATAGCAAAATTTACCCCCCCAAAATACATTCTGCTACTCCTCCTAACAGGGGGGTACAGGCATTACACCTGTAAGAGGCCCGATGGTCCCCAGGGGCCCGATCGACCCCCCCATTTTTTTTCGTCTGCCCCCCTTTAGCCGAGCCCCCCCCCGTTTTGTTTTTTTTTCGTCTCGCGGCAGGAGAGAGAAGGGAAGACTTGACTTGACTTTATTTTGTTCGTCAGCACCAACCCCCCGTCCCCCGTCTATCATCTCATTTCATGGCAGGAAAGAGAAGAGAAGAGATGACACTTTCGTTACCACAACCCCCCCCCGCTCATCATCTCGTGGCAGGAGAGAGGAGGCCTTCCCCCCGGTTCTCTGCCCCAGGAAGACCCTGCCTAAAGCTGTGTAAGGGGCCCCAAAATTTGTGATGGCTGCCCTGCCTACTAAGTATGGCGATAACACCTTCAGGCGTTCTAGAAGCATAAGTTACACATCTAATTTCATTCATACCTATCACACTTTTGAAGGTCCTGGAGCACCAGGACAGTGGAATTACTCATAAAATTACCCTGTTTTGGAAAGCAAACATTCCAAGGTATATTCTATGAGGCATGGGCTGCAGATAGGTACTCGGGTACTCTGATGGGCTGCAGATAGGTACTCGGGTACTCGGGTACTCTGATGGGCTGGGGACAGGTACTTTGGTGCTCTGATGTGCTGGTGACCAGTACTCTGGTGCTCTGATGGTCTTGTGACGGGTACTCTGGTACTCTGATGGGCTGGTGACAGGTACTCAGGTAATCTAGGCTGCATATAGGTACTCGGGTACTCTGATGGGCTGCAGATAGGTACTCGGGTACTCTGATGGGCTGGTGACAGGTACTCGGTTACTCTGATGGGCTGGTGACAGGTACTCGGATAATCTGATTGCTTTATGACAGGTACTCGTGTAATCTGATGGGCTGATGACATGTACTTGGGTACTCAGATGGGCTGGTGACAGGTACTCGATAATCTGATGGTGACAGGTACTCGATAATCTGATGGTGACAGGTACTTGGCTACTCTGATGGGCAGGTGACATGTACTCGGGTACTCTGATGGGCTGGTAACAAGGTACTGGGGTAATCTGAGAGGTTGTGACATGTACTCGGGAACTCTGATGGGCTGGTGACAGGTACTCGTGTACTCCGATGGGCTGGTGACAGGTACTCGGGTAATTTGATGGGCTGGTGACAGGTACTCAGGTAATCTGAGAGGTTGTGACAGGTACTTTGGAACTCTGATGGGCTGGTGACAGTTTTTTTTTAGTTTTGAATAGAGTGGAAATGATTAAAACCTCTGTCTGTTTTTTTTATTTTTTTATTGCTGTGTGCCTTCCTGATAGTGTCTTAGAAGTGTGGGAAGTGTTTAGAACTTCCGACATTGTTTTATTGCTGTCCGTGCCCCCTATATTCCAACAAAAACTGGACCCTGCAGTTCTATGTGTGTCACAGGAACAGAAATGAGGGCAAGATCTCCTAAAGTACATCACATAAAAAAAAAAAAAAATGGTAACTCTTCCCCATTTTATCCAAAACTAAAAAAATGTGACTTGAGTAAGTCCTTATAAGATTATTTAGTAAGACTTGTGGATTAGAATGTTTTCCATTTATTCCAACTAATAGCATGGAGATATGTCTCAGTTTCTGAGTTTACTGCCAGTGTAAGCTTGTCTAATATATACTATAGGTAATGAATGAAAAAGGATCAAATTGCTGTGTGTTTCCAACTAAATTATAATGTCGTTTTACCATATAAAAGGTGCACTATGTACTGAATAGATGAACCTGGGGGCTTAGTTGGAGCCAAAGTTCACTAATAGTCTCTCCAAAATACAACTGTAGCAGCATGCAGTATAGTGCATAAATCAGACTGACAGCAGTGGTCTTACAAAGATATGCACACCATAAACTGCTACTCCTTAAAGTACAGCTAAAGCCAAACCTTTTTTTACATTTTTGATACAGTAGGGGAGGGGTAAAACTGCTGTCATTGTGTAGCTTTGCAATTCATTCACAGCGGGACTAGTACATTGATGTTAATCATTCCATCACAGGACTCTCATTGTGGACTTGTTGTTTTATAATAATTTTTTATATACATGATATTCAATTTTTATTCATTTTTATATTTGTATGTGCCAAATACCTCTGTTATTTGTTATTTTTCATTTTAGACTATAAAGTGTGATAATAATTTTACCCATTGTGCGCTGCTTCTTTGTTGTTTTTTTGTCTTTTTTGCCCACTTTCCAAGTGGTTGGCAGCAGAACTGGGTTTCATATACTACTTCCACAGATTGCACTGTGTTTTGCTACACCTCGTTGTAGCGCTATTAGGGGGATGTGTGTGTTTTTTTCTGCTGTCATTTTTGCCATCTGTGTTGCATTCTCTTTATTTCCTTTCCTGTGGGCTTAATAGAAAGTTAGAGAATATGTTACTTGGCTACTCTTGGTCAATTGTCTTGGAAACTAGTACGCCCATTCAAAGATTCCCCATCTATTGCTGTTTTGGTGACAACACAAAATTTTGGATTTACCATCACCTTTATTCTTGGTGACCTTGGAAATCAGAACAATTAGCCCCCGTTTAACTGAATGTGACTTTGAAATTGTGCTACTTCACTATTTAAAAGCGCAGGTCAGTGAGATTTCAAATGCGACTTGCCTGACATCTGTGCGACTTCATGCACAGATGTATATGCAAGACACATCTGAAATTGCAAAAAATAGTGCAGAAACCTTTTTTCACATCGGTGTGGCACAGCAAAGTCAGAGTCGCACCGATTTGAAAAGATCAATTGCTGACAATAGGGTGCAACTTATCATGCAATTTGGAACTGTCGCATGTCGGTGTGAAAGGGGGCTTAGAAAGAGTATATCTGGCTAATGGGAACACAGACAGCAAAAGAAAATAAAAAAACTTAAAAAATGCTTTATTTTCATTTGTGTCCCTCATAAACTTTAGATGTTGGTGAGTTTCAACTGTAAAAAACGGGCAACCACCATTTATTTTACAGGTGACCATGATGGTTGTTGTTTGAGGTTGGTTGGACAAATAACTTTCCACTTCAATTCATAAAAACTGCCTTCTGAAAGGTGCATTTAGGCAAAACAGAAAATGAGCCAATTGCTTGTAACAGCTCATCTGTTCACAGCTTGTGTTTTACAACTGTAAAAACAATGCATGTTACAGTAACCTGGTGCTTTGGGAACACAAGGCCTTTATTAAATCTATGTTGGGCAGGGGCGGACTGACCATTGAGTCACTCGGGCACTGCCCGAGGGCCACATGCCACTAGGGGGCTGCATCAGGGTTGCCAGGCTCAGTAAAACCAGGGACAGTATGTCTAAATCTATGTTTTTTTTAGATCTGTCCCTGAAACCGACATGCTTTTAATGTGAAAATCCCAAGATTTTAGCTGCCCCGCCTCTGCTCTGCCTCCTGGCGTGGTGGCCATCTGTAAGCCCAGGGGCCCCATAATCTTCTATTGCCCGGGGCCCAATGAGTTGTCAGTCCGCCCCTGATGTTGTGGGTATTTGACCCCTTATACTTAATGTTGCAATAAATGCATAATTTCAACTCCCAATGCTCTCCACTTGTTCCCTTAATATCCTAGCAGCCCTGGCCACCCAATGTTTCCTACAATACAAGTAAAAAATGCGCAAGTGAACAATGCTTCAGGTATCAAGCCAGCACTGTGTCTCTATCTAGCTCTCTCTCTCTAACTGTCTGACTGCTCCTCTCTTTCAAAAAGCCGGAACACACTACATGAGGCCGCCGTGCAGGCTGCCTTTTATAGTGTGGGGCATGTACCATGTTCATGTAGGCTATGCTTGCTTGAAAATGCTTGTCAACCAGCACCAGGCCACAACTATTCGTGTGTACTGGTTTCTGGATTGGCAGTACTGCTTCTGTTTTGCTTAAACTTTCCGCTGCAGTGTCTGGGAAGGAGAGCATGGGAGACTCAAATGAAGTGGGATTTGGCTCAGGGGAGGTAAGGGAGTGTTTTTTTAATATATATGTAGCGATACCCCCGAAGGAGCCGCTGATTTGTTGTTGGGATCGGCGTATTAAGTTACCTTGGCGTTGTCTAGGGGTGCAGTTGGAGAACAGAGTATTGAGCGAAGGTCCAGACAGTTGTAACGGCTACCCATGTAGTGTGAGGTTCTCTGCCGTTAGAGATGTCCTTTTCCCTGGCAAGCTGCGATATGCAGGTACCGTCGGTATTTCCCATCGAACGCCCTTTCAAGAAACGAGACGGGCTACGTTTGCAGAGTCAAGCAGGACTGACTTTTAATCCAAATTTTTCCTCCTTATATCTGGTTACAAACTGTACAGAAACAAATGACACCCCCCCCACCCAGGGGGGCTTCAATACACATACTTTGAACTAATGACATTCCCTTGAGCCAATCAGTCGCTAGCCGTTTTGGCTCCGTTTTGATCAGACAATAGAATTCAATTAACCTTTAAAACAATTATCACTCACACATAATCCCCATCAGCATACACCTCACAGGGGGCTGTTACCTACACAAAAGAGAGTTCATTAGCTATGCGAAGGGTACATTAGCATTCAGAAGTGAAAGAGACTTGTCCAATTAACCCTTTGAGCTCAGAATACAATGTGGTGCATCCAATTGTGACAAGCCATGCAGTTCCTTGTAGTCCTCCCTGCATGAAGATTATCGATGTCCCGGCTGCATGCATAGGTCCGTTACACTACTCCCCTTTTGTGGAACACTCCGGCAGACCCGGATTAATCCTTTTCGGATCAACTTGGGGATGTCCGGTCTGCTGTTAGGGTAAAAGTTCCGTTTGCCTGGACAGTCCGTCGGCCTTCCCATTGGCTTACCAGGTCGGTAGCTGATGGTGACGGTGAATAATAGAATTCAATTCTGGAACAGTCACTTGCTTTGCTCTCTCAATGGCTCCCAAAACCTGTTGCTGATGCTCTTGGGACAGATACGGCACCACCTGGATGCAAATCCCATTTAATCTTTTGACAATTTCCGCCTGTTTGTGCATTTCAATGTTCAAGCCACGGGACATCTCATAATACATGACATAGTGTCGTTGCATCTCTGATTTCTCACTGGCCAACTTGTCACATTCCCATTTTAGACTGTGATATTGTGCCGGATCTACAGTACATGTCGGGGAAGGTAGTCTTACCCGGTTCTCAGCAGCAAGCGGGTTGATTCCAGCAACGCGGGTGGTCACGGGACAAGCAGCAGCAGGTGTAGGTAAATAAGCCGAAGTCAGAGGGCCAATGTCGTTGCCCAGCACCACCTCGGCAGGTAGGTTGTCCATGATACCAACTGTGGTCTTTCCTGACCCGGCTCCCCAGTCTAAGTGCACCCGGGCAGTGGGTACGCGAAATACAGCACCCCCTGCGACCCGGACGGCAACTGTGCGAGTGGACACGTTCTCTGGCTTTACCAGATGTTTTTGAATCAGAGTGATAGTAGTCCCGGAATCTCTTAGGCCTTGTGCTACTTGTCCATTCACTCGTACCTCCTGACGGTGATGCTGACGGTTATCCGGAGAGGCCGCTTGTATTGGGTCTGCCTCATACCAAATTCCCAGACATTCCTCAGGGACCCCCTCGGTCTCCAGGCAGTGGGCCGCAGAGGGACGTGATGGAGTGACCTCTGTGTTGGGTGTTGTGCGTCTCCAATTGTTATTTGTAGCTCTCAAAGGGCAATAACGAGCAATATGTCCCGTGTCGCTGCAGTGATGGCACGTCACCCTAGGCGAATCCCGGGGGTAGTTGCTAGGCCCCTGAGGACGTGGTGGGACTGGAGCCCGAAACTCTGGGCGTGGGGTGACGGTTGGAGTACGAGGTTCTACCTTCTGAGCCAGCCGCATAGTACCCTGGCTTACTTTCCTTGTCTCCGCGTACTCATCTGCTAGCCGAGCCGTCTCGTTTAAGTTAGCGGGACGGCGATCTCGTACCCAGTCTTGTATGTCTGCGGCCAGGTCTTGGAAGAAATGTTCCATTAGGAACAGCTGCAATACTTCCTCCCCGGTGTTGGCCTTGCACCCTTGGACCCAAAGGGATGCCACCCTTTGTAACTGGTTGGCCCATTCCATGTGGGAGTCCACAGCCATCTTCTTGGACTCCCGGAAGCGCCGGCGGTAGGCTTCTGGAGTTACGGCGTATCGGATTAGCAGCGCCTTTTTAACTTGCTGGTATTGTAAAATATCCTCTGGAGCGAGAGCCCGAAAGGCTTCATTGGCTTTGCCCGACAATTTCCCCGACAAAATAGTGACCCATTGATCTGGTGGTACCTGGTGTAGTGAGCACTGCCTCTCAAAGTCCGCCAAATATCCATCTATTTCCTCCTCACTTTCTACAAAAACTTTAAATGCAGTGAACGGTATTTTCTTTCCTGTAGCAGCAGGTGGGGGGGGGGGGTAGGAACTGCAGGTGTAATGGGCTGTCTTGCTCTTACCAGTTCCAGTTCTTGTCCCCTCTTCGTTTGTATCTCCTCCCTTGCTTCCCGGAACAGCTGGTTTATTAGTTCCACGGACGTTTCTGGATACAAGGATAATCTCCGCTGTACAATCCCAGTAATTACATCTTCTTTGCTGACAGGTGCAAGGGGCTCAGTTCCTTCCATGGATCCATCCATTTCGTCCAGCCCCAGCAGTTCAGCTATCAGCTCCCTCCGTGGTCTGTTGTTGGCGCTCCTACCACGACTCTCCAATAGATCTTTTAGTGTGGATCTTTTCAGCCTGGTGGACTGCGACTCCATTCAGCACTTGCTCTTTGGATAAAAGGACCACCCCAGTGCTGCCAACCAATGTAACGGCTACCCATGTAGTGTGAGGTTCTCTGCCGTTAGAGATGTCCTTTTCCCTGGCAAGCTGCGATATGCAGGTACCGTCGGTATTTCCCATCGAACGCCCTTTCAAGAAACGAGACGGGCTACGTTTGCAGAGTCAAGCAGGACTGACTTTTAATCCACATTTTTCCTCCTTATATCTGGTTACAAACTGTACAGAAACAAATGACACCCCCCCCACCCAGGGGGGCTTCAATACACATACTTTGAACTAATGACATTCCCTTGAGCCAATCAGTCGCTAGCCGTTTTGGCTCCGTTTTGATCAGACAATAGAATTCAATTAACCTTTAAAACAATTATCACTCACACATAATCCCCATCAGCATACACCTCACAGGGGGCTGTTACCTACACAAAAGAGAGTTCATTAGCTATGCGAAGGGTACATTAGCATTCAGCAGTGAAAGAGACTTGTCCAATTAACCCTTTGAGCTCAGAATACAATGTGGTGCATCCAATTTTGACAAGCCATGCAGTTCCTTGTAGTCCTCCCTGCATGAAGATTATCGATGTCCCGGCAGCATGCATAGGTCCGTTACACTACAGTGAATAAAGATTTTCCAATGCTTTATTTCCAGGCCAACACGGCCAACATCAACATCAAATAGGAAGAAAAGGTTGATGAAGAAAGAGGGAGAACTTTGCAGTATCAGGCCTGGATAAGAACCAAGCAATCCTGCTCTCAGTCAGGGCTGGTGCAAGGATTTTTGACACCATAGGCGAAACCTAATTTTGCCGCCCCCCCCTGGCTCCACCCCGGACTCCACCCCCTTTGCCCTGCTTATGTATAGTATTTGTATACCCTACCTTTTTAATGAAGCGCCCATCAAATGCAGCCTCACCAGCGCCCATCAAATCCAGTCTCAGCTGTGCCCATCCATTCCGCCTTACCTGTGCCCATCAAATACAGTCTCACCTGTGCCCATCCATTCTGCCTCACCTGTGCCCATCAAATACAGTCTCACCTGTGCCCATCAAATACAGTCTCACCTGTGCCCATCAAATACAGTATCACCTGTGCCCATCAAATACAGTATCACCTGTGCCCATCAAATAGTCTCAGCTGTGCCCATCAAATACAGTCTCGGCTGTGCCTATCAAATACAGTCTCAGCTGTGACCATCCATTTCACCTCACCTGTGCCCATCAAATAGTCTCACCTGTGCCCATCCAGTCTTCCTCACTTGTGCCCATCAAATACAGTCTCAGCTGTGCCCATCCATTCCGCCTCACCTGTGCCCATCAAATACAGCCTCACCTGTGCCCATCAAATACAGCCTCAGCTGTGCCCATCAAATACAGCCTCAGCTGTGCCCATCCATTCCAACTCAGCTTTGCCCATCAAATAGTCTCAGCTGTGCCCATCAATGTCGCTTCACCACTTCCAATCAATGCAGCCTCACAGGAGGGGGGGGGGGGCTTGATACATACTTGGCATTTGGAAGACCAGTGAATAAAAATATACACAAACATTTGCAAATTGCATGTCCTGGATATGATCTATGATGGCAGACAGGTAAGCATAACATAAAATAAAATATATATTGCAACCCTTAAAGGCCAGAGAACACCCACAATTAAAAACTGTTTTGGGGTTAGGCTAGTGACTGGGGTTCCCCTCTGGCTTCTTATATCTCTTCATGACTGCATTGGTATTATCTTACAGCTCAGTTTTTAGTTGTGTATTTTTTCTGGTGGTTACAAAGCTGATCGATCAAGGGTGGACCTGGTCAACATATCCTAAAGCATTTTCTATGATATGGAGATTCTATGGTGGCTGATGTACCTGCCTCTGTGTCGGGTGCCTCTTCCAGGCTCCGCCTCCACCAGTCCCCAAGCCCGGAGAGCCGCCGCCAGGAACCGTGTTGTCCCATCACTATTTACTCCGCTCCAGCGGTGTGACACGGCACGGGCAGCAGAACGTCCTGGGGGGGGCTGCGCGTGGAGACCAGAGAGCGTCCTGGGGGTGCGCCGACGGTCGGCACTGTACACAAACACCGGAGAGCGCCCTGGGGGGTGGGCTGGACCTGGACACTGTCACATGTTACAGAGCACAGAGCGTGCTGGCAGGGGGGTGGGATGGGTTACAGAGTCAGAGCGGCGGGGCCCGGGGGGACTGCTGGACTGTACCCACTACACGTCACATTGTTTAGAGCGGAGATGGTGGCGGGGGGGGGGCGTGGCGCTGCTTCACACATGTCATAGCGGCTGGCTGCCTGGTGTTAGTTCTAACCTCTGTGGACCGACAGTGCAGTTGTAGTATACTCAGTGGCCGGGCGCCCTAGGCAGCAGTGCGCTCTAGGCGGCTGCTTAATCCGCCTAGTGGTAGCGCCGGCCCTGCTCTCAGTAGTACCAAAGTACAGTTCGTCGCCACTCTAGCCAGAGTGGGTGAAGTGCCCCCGGACAGACTCCTGTCACAAGCCTGGCAGCCGAAGTGTCACTTTAGTTTGCTGGGAGGAACAGATCTCTCTCACAGACCTGGCTCCAGGCCTTTGCCACAGGCCAATTACTTTTGATGAGCTAAATGGACGAATTGAGCGAATCCTCCCAGTAGGTTTTAGCATAGGTCACCGGAGGACAGCAGAGCGTACCTGTCAGCATTCCGGTTAACAGATCCCCGATTGGTTTGTTCAAGCCCTGTTGGACAACCTGACTCCGGGTTCTCCTCAAGCCGACCCCCAAATCGAAAGGCATCGAGCCTGAGATCCTCTCAATAGAACTGGGGACCCAGTAAGTCACTGGGGCCCCTCTCAGCAACATAGAGCTCCGCGTAGCATTTGACCCCAGCCTGGAAGGCCATCGCTGGGGTCCGTTGGATGCGCGCACCCTAAAGGTGGATGCCGCACCTGGAACCTGGAACCCGTGGGAAGAATCAATAAAGATGGCGTCTGCCACAGATTTACTCTCCCCAGCATGCCCCGTGAGGGAAAACTCCTCTAATTGGCTGCTGGGGAAAATTGTTCTGTCAGAACCCCTCTAGCGCCACCTGTCGCCCAGGGGTGGAAACAACACCCCTGGAGCGCAGTCTGACCTACAGGACATTTCTGGAATGACAGCAGCCCAAATTTGACGAATTGTGAATGGGAGCAAGAATAACTCTCCCATTCCCCACTAACTTTAGCGTAGTGCCCATACTGGAAGTAAGGGGGCGCTACATATATTTTATGAGACTTGCGAATCAGATAGAAATTGGATTTGATACTTGTTTAGACTGCCACACAGGAGCCTTTAATTGTACTTTAAAGTAGAACAAGGACAAGCTTTGTGAAAAGCGGTATGTATACTCAGTAATTATCTTTACTCAGGTGTGATGTTATGATGTTGTTGCACATTTGTTTTATACATGTGAAAATATTTATTTGCACATCTGTGGTTCAGTAAAGGCTAAATTGTTCCAGGAATACGTATTACCTACATACATATATTTCTAATTTTTTTGTCCTTTTAAGGTTCTAAATAGGGTTAAGGATATAAAATAGATATGTATGACTCATCACTGAATCTCCATCTGTCAAAATTTCCGAATCCTTTTCTTACTTACTGTGAGATTTAGTTTTAATATTTTATTTAAGTGCTATAGGTATGGGTTTTCTTCTCAGAAAATAATATTGGGAAAACTGGTAAGTGTGGCTTTTGAATGAAGTCATATGGACAGATATCAATATAGTCCAAATATAAGTACTTAGTTACATAGTTACATAGTAGGTGAGGTTGAAAAAAGACACAAGTCCATCAAGTCCAATGCATGACAATATTCTGTTTGCTTGATAGCAGCAGCCGAACACCCCCCCCCCCCCCGGCTCGATTTGCACCAGAACATGCAAAAAATTTGTTCGAACACCGTTAAAGTCTATGGGACACAAACATGAAAATGCTAATTTTAAAGCTTAATATGCAAGTTATTGTCATAAAAAGTGTTTGGGGACCCGGGTCCTGCTCCAGGGGACATGTATCAATGCAAAAAAAGTTTTAAAAACGTCAGTTTTTTCGGGAGCAGTAATTTTAATAATGCTTAAAGTGAAACAATAATAGTTAAATATTCCTTTAAATTTCGTATCTGGGGGCTGCCTATAGTATGCCTGTAAAGTAGTGCATGTTTCCCGTGTTTAGAACAGTCCCTGCACAAAATGTAATTCCTAAAGGAAAAAAAGTCATTTAAAACTACTCGCGGCTATTCATGAATTGTCAGGTCCCGGCAATGCAGATCAAAGTCATTGAAAAAAACGGCAGGGGTTCCCCCCCCAGTCCATTACCAGGTCCTTTGAGTCTAGTATGAATAGGAGGGGTTCCCCCACCCCCATAATTTCATATCAGACCCTTCAGGTTTGGATTTTAAAGGGAACCCCGCACCAAAATAAAAAAAAAATGATGTGGGGTTCCCCCCCAAAAATCCATACCAGACCCTTATCCGAGCACACAAACTGGTAGGCTGCAGGAAAAGGGGAGGGGACGAGAGAAAGACCCCTCTCCTGAACCGTACCAGGCCACATGCCCTCAACATGGGGAGGATGTCCCCATGTTGATGGGGAAAAGGGCCTCATCCCCACAACCCTTGCCCAGTGGTTGTGGGTGTTTGCGGGCAGGGGGCTTATCGGAATCTTGAAGCCCCCTTTAACAAAGGGGACCCCCAGATGCTGAGCCCCCCCTATGTGAATTGGTAAGGGGTACATTGTACCCCTACCATTTCACAAAGAAAAAGTGTGAAAATTAAAAAAAAATGACAGAAGACAGTTTGGGACAAGTCCTTTATTAAAAAAAAAATTCCAGCGATGTAACCCAGTCTCTCGATGTCCAGCAATGTAATCCCGTCTCTCCATGTCAAGCGATGATCCATTCTCCAGCGATGCTCCAGTCTCCACTCCAATGAAACCCCTGTGACGCATAAGAGGGGGTGGAGTCACCCGTCCACGTCATTGGGTAACCCCCGGCTTTCTCCTTACGCAAGACCCCTCAGGTCTGGTATGGATTTTTTGGGGGGTGGACCCCCACGCTTTATATTTTATTTTTTTGGGTTCGGGTATTTTTTCAATGACTTTGATCTGTATTGCTGGGACCCGACAATTCATGAATAGCCACAAGTAGTTTTAAATTACTTTTTTTCCTTTAGAAATTACATTTTGTGCAGGGACAGTTCTAAACACGGGAAACATGCGCTACTTTACAGGCATACTATAGAGACCCCCCAGGTACACAATGTAAAGGAATATTTAAATTTTATTGTTTCACTTTAAGCATTATTAAAATCACTGCTCCCGGAAAAACTTCAGTTTTTAAAACTTTTTTTTGCATTGATACATGTCCCCTAAGGGAAGGACCCAGGTCCCCAAACACTTTTTATGACAATAACTTGCATATTAACCTTTGAGATTTCTCCCATTGCCTTTTAAAGGGTGTTCCGCGGCTCTTCAAATTTGCCGCGAACACCCCAAATTATTCTCTGTTCGCAGAGTTCGAGATAAACTAATGTTTGAGTTGAACATAAAGCGCATCCCTACTAGTGAGTCGATTGCATTTATATTTTTGCCACCCAAATGCATTATTTTAAATTTTTCTACATTAAACTTAATTTGCCATCTAGTTGCCCACCCCAATAATTTGTTCAGATCTTCTAGCAAGGTTTCCACATCCTGTGGAGACGTTATTGCCCTGCTTAGCATCATCCGCAAATACACAGATTGAACTGTTTACCCCATCCTCTAGGTCGTTTATGAACAAATTAAACAGAACCCTGGGGGACACCACTTTCCACCCCTGACCATTCCGAGCACTCCCCATTTATCACCACCCTTTGAACTCTCCTTTGTAGACAGTTTTTAATCCATGTACTCACCCTATGGTCCATGCCAATGGACTTTACTTTGTACAGTCTGTGTCATATGCTTTTGCAAAATCCAGATACACTACATATACAGGCCTTTCTTTATCTAGTTGGCAGCTCAGCTCATAGAATGTTAATAGATTGATTTGGCAAGAAAGATTCTTCATGAATTCATGCTGATTACTGCTAATGATACAGTTTTCATTACTAAAATCTTGTTTATAGTCCTTTATCATCCCCTCCAAGAGCTTGCATACTATTGATGTTAGACTAACTGGTCTGTAATGCCCAGGGATATATTTTGGCCTTTTTTTAAATATTGGTGCTACATTGGCTTTTCTCCAATCAGCTGGTACCATTCCAGTCAGTAGACTGTCAGTAAAAATTAGGAAAAATGGTCTGGCAATTACTTGACTGAGTTCCCTAATTACCCTCGGGTGCAAGCCATCTAGTCCCGGTGATTTATTAATGTTAAGTTTCCCAAGTCTATTTCTAATTCTGACCTCTGTTAGCCATGAGGGTGCTTCCTGTAATGTGTCATGAGGACAAACACTGGAGTTTTGGTTACTAAAGCCCCCCGATTCCCTCATGAAGACTGAGGAGAAGAATAAATTCAATACCTTCACCATCTTCCCATCCTTTGTAACCAGATGTCCTTCCTCATTCTTTATGGGGCCAATATGGTCTGTCCTCTCTTTTTTACTGTTTATTAACCCACCTCTCCTCTGTGTTCTTTGTTTCTAAGATTTTATCCCAATTTATATCTTCTAGCAAGGTTTGTAGTTTAGGGAAGTTGGCTCTTTTAAAATTCAGTGTCTTTGTGTTGCCCTTGTGTTTCCTATTTGTGTGATTTATTCTGAAGCCAATTGACCTGTGATCGCTATTTCTTAAATTGCCCCGTATTTTCACATCCGTGATCAGGTCTGTATTGTTGGTAATCAGTAGATATAGTAACGTCTTGTTTCTAGTTGGTGCATCTACCATCTGACCCATAAAATTGTTCTGCAACACATTTAGGAACTGGCGAGTCTTAGACGAATGTGTGGTTCCCTCCGCCCAGTCTATGTCTGGAAAATTTAAATCCCCCATTATGCTAACACTTCCCATTCTTGCTGCTAATCTAAACTGTGACAGGAGGTCTGCCTTCCCCTCCTCACTCAGGTTAGGGGGCCTATACCATACTCCCAGTATTATTTTCCTCTTAGCTTCATCCCTTTGGAGCTCTACCCATAAGGATCTCTAAATAATTTGTGATTTCTACAGTTGCTATCCCAGAATCAGATGTGAAGAAATGATGATACAAAGTCACCAACACTACCAATAAATGCATTTCACATATTTATTGCAAAGACGTATCATCACATAAGTCATCAGAGGATCCTTTCCTTAAAGTGACATAGTGACAACAAGGAAGGGACTCTGTGAGGCCCCAAAACATTTTTGTCTTTTGACTCATGTGATGCTGGGATTGCAATAAATAAATGAAATTATTTTATTTGTAGTTCTCTGTGCCTGGCTGTCTCTGCACCATTTGGGAAAGAACCTGTTACACTGAGCGGCTCCTGCAGGGGTAGCACTACACCTCCCAGTATGTTTTTTTTTTGGATAGTGTAATAAAACTGAAGCAGCTGCACAAAACCCATACACACAAAGAGAACATATGTACTGCATGCAGACAGTTTCTTGGACAGATTCTAACCTAGAGCTGCAGGACAGGAGTGTAGAAATACTGTAGAAATACTACTAATCCAGAAAAAGTTTTATAGTTTGCTAGCAGGACTGTAAAAAAAAAGTTCTGCTAGCAGCATCTTTGGAGCAGTGAAGAAGCGGTGTGTATACCGCTCCTCCACAGCCCCTGCTATTGAAAACAATGGGGCACCTCGGCTATTCCGCCAGCAAAGCGCCTCTGCAGAGGCGCTTTGTTGTGGTTTTAACACTTTCTCGGCTGCTAGCGGGGGTAAAAGCACCCCACTAGTGGCTGATATCGCAGCGAAATTGACGGTAAATCTCTGATAAAAATAGTGGCGATTTACCGCTGACGCCGCCCCGCCCCAGTGTGAAAGGGGCCTAACTCTTTTGGTTTGCATGTTTGTACCAGGAAACCACACTGAATCTTCAAACTAATAAGTCTCAGCTCCAGAATGATCCGTGATGTGCTGAACCCGAGCGCCCGGTGAACAACACGCTGTTTGGCACCCGGGTCTTTCTGACAGATTGCTCTCCCCGTCTTCCTAATAATTGTGTCTCCCACTACCAGCACTTGTCTGACCTTACCTGTATCACTGCTCCCCTCCTTACTGGAGCCATCACTCCTCTGGCGGCTAGGGGAGGGCGCCTGCTCCAACACTGCCGCCCCTAAGCTTGTATCCCCATCCTCATGCAACTTGGCATATTTGTTGGTGTGTACCAACTCAGGACTGGCCTCCCTAGCGCTCTTTCCTCTACCCTTTCTCCTTTCTGTCACTCGACTACCTACCTCTGGTTCCTGTGCTTCCATCTCTCCAACCTCCTCTAGGCTGGCCCTTGTCAGCACCTGCTGGGTAATGTCCAAGCTCCTCTCCAGGTAGCTAATGCTTCTCAGTGTTGCTACTTGATTCTCCAGACCCAGGATCTGGGCTTCCAGAGAAACAATTTGCTCACATCTCGCATAGCAGTATGTGCCCTCGATTGGATAATTGTAACAGCATTGGTGAACAGAGTGAACCATAACTGGGGTTAGCAAGGAAATCAATGCGATTTTCTATGTGACAACTCAGTATTGGGCCCCAGGCGTCACTCCTCGCAACAGGAGTTAGGTGGATCTGTACATCATCTCTGTGTCACATAAAGAAAGGCGTTGAGCTACTAAACATGGAAGCATTACAACATGCGACCAAGGCTTAGCGATTAAAATTATATTATGTTCTACAAGGTTGCAATGCACACTTCTACGCTAGTGATTATGAGTATTACATAGCGTTGTGCATTAGGCGAATTAAGGGAGAAGGTATACAATATGTCAACCCTTAGCATAGGAAGTTTAGGCGAACATGTTCCGCAACTTTAGGGCATGGGCCCATATACAAGTAGCACTTATGTCAGCACGTAGTAAATATGAGTTGTAGTAACAACTAATAGTTGCATATGAGAGGCAATATAGCTCAGGTACTTTGAGAGTACATGTAGTAACTAAGAGCTGTAGTAACAAGCAGTAGTTATATATGAGAAGTGAATATTGCTCAGGTACTTTAAGAGTACATGTAGTAACTGAGAGCTGTAGTAATAACTAATAGCTATATATGAGAGGTGAATATAGCTCATGGTATTTGAGTGTAGATGTGCCTTTAACATATTCCTTAGCAGACAGTCCTATAACACAACAGTACATCCTAGATATGTTGAGCAGCAGAAGACATGATAAGCAATAGCAATTGTATAGCTGGTATATAAGTAGCAGGTTTTGCTATAGCACTACAAGTAACATAAAGTCAACTAATCCGTTTTGCAGGCTTCAGTATGGGTACTAGGGATCCTGTGGTGAAGGATGTTCAGTAGGGAAGTCTGAAAGGTTGTTCCCAGCAATGGTTCCAAGTAGTTGATACCAGGAGCGATGTTGCAGCATGGGG
This sequence comes from Rana temporaria, assembly GCF_905171775.1. Classification (NCBI taxonomy): domain Eukaryota; kingdom Metazoa; phylum Chordata; class Amphibia; order Anura; family Ranidae; genus Rana; species Rana temporaria. Next base: position 61,253,900 of record NC_053499.1, read on the forward strand.
AGCAATGCGGTCCAGGGATTGCTGGGAGCTGTAGTACCTCTATAGTGTTAATAGTGGATGCCTTCAAAGCCTAGAAAGGCTGGTAGCCTAGCCGGCTACGGCCGACAATAATAGAACAATGTCTGTTTCTCCATTGAATGCCTTTATAGGCCAGGAGCAGCTGCAGTGCATCAGCACTGAATTCAAACAAACTGCCGTGTAGCGGCGCACTTCCGCGTTCCAGGCTGGAACGCATCACGGCGCCGGGCGATGACTTCATCGTGCGAGCGCCGTATGCGTCCCAGCTTTATGACGCTGAAAGCGCCTGTTATTAGCAGAGAGAAGGCGAATGGAGCGCTTATTATAGAGGGAACAGGCGGCGCCTGTTACAATCATCAAGGAATGCATACACCAGTCCTGTTGAAAATGTTACCCTCTATTCTATTGGGGAGATTGAGTAAGAATAACTACTTATAGTCTACCCTATTTGTAGCTATCTACTCTTAGTGCACCCCAATACACGGGTGCTCACAGCACACGGGTGTTCACACTACACTGGGACTGACACTACACAGGGACTCACAACACCCACAATACCAGGTACTCACAACACTCACAATACTTAGGTACTAACAATACTCGGGTACTCACCATACTCAGGTACACACATACACTGTCAGTCAGTCAGATTGTTTGTGTCTCTCTCTGCGTTGAGTCCTTAGTAGCTGACTTGTTTATACAAATCAACGAATACTAACAGCACACATGACAAATGATACAATATATTGAAAACACTTTGAACACACTACCCTTTGTGTTTCCTGATCCATCTTACAATCTTGCCTTTTTTAAACCAACTTCACTTAAAAAAACAAGCCTTCTCTGTCCAGTTTAAAATGCATCATAAGGCATTAGATTAACAATAAAAAAAAAGCACAGAAGATTAATATTGGCAAAAGTTTATTAATCTGAAGTTAAACAGCAGTGATAACGTAATTCCCAAAATATTGTGCGTATATTTTCTACCAAAGTTGTTTGGTATTTCAATGGATGGAAAAATGAGCAGTCTTAGGATTTCCCATTTATTGTTTCATATTCAGTGTTCTTCAGAGCCATCTCCTCAGCATATTTGGTCACCTCATCTTCATGATCAGTTCTGAAGTAGAAAAAAAAAAATTAAATTGAAAATGTAATCCCAAAAACATCCTCACAGTGATAAAGGGCAACTGGAGCACATTGCGGCGACCCTCAAAATTGCACAGTGTATCTGTAATGTGTGGCCTTTTGGGGTGGATCCAATGGGTCAATCCCCCCCCCCCCATGAGAAAATAGTGAGCAGGCTGTGCTGATGCTGACCCCCATCAGCCATTGCTGCCACAGGGCACAGGGCAGCGGTGCCAAAACTGACAGGCTCTGTGAAGGGAGTGACAAAGGCAGAGCCGTAGCTGCTGGGATTTCCACCACTCCTTCTCCTCCTTGAGCCAACCATTTACCCGGCAATGCCCGCTCCTATTGGCTACAATCAGGGCCAATGGCTGGGAAACTAGCAGCTAGAGGATTATGGGACATGTAGTCCCGGATACCATCAGGCCCCGGGATGTTTCATTGAGAGTGCGCTTCAGACCCCAAAATGCCAAGCGGGAGGGGGAAGAGGAAGAGAGGAGAAGAGGAAACATGAGGCTGTCAGGTGGAGGGAGCCAGAGAGAAAGTGCCAGTGATTCTATTATTATCCTCCAAGGTAAGAATTTACCTCCAGGTGGGGGGAGCAAGGGGGATGAGGGGGGCAGAGATGCAGGCTTCCATAGAGGTACAGGAATTTTTCACTGGCTGCTTCCACCCTGGTCTCCCCTTCACCTGGCTGCTTCCACCCTCCCCTCCACCTGGCTGCTCCCATCCTGTCCGCCCCACCACCTGGCTGCATCCACCCTGTCCTTCCCTCCACCTGCCTGCATCCACCCTGTCCTTCCCTCCACCTGCCTGCATCCACCCTGTCCTCCCCTCCACTTGGCTTCTCCCACCCTGTCCTCCCCTTCACCGGGCTGCATCCACCCTGTCCTCCCCTCCACTTGGCTTCTCCCACCCTGTCCTCCCCTCCACCGGGCTGCATCCACCCTGTCCTCCCCTCCACTTGGCTTCTCCCACCCTGTCCTCCCCTCCACCTGGCTGCATCCACCCTGTCCTCCCCTCCACCTGGCTGCTTCCGCTCTGTCCTCCCTTCCACCTGGCTGCTCCCAAACTGTCCTCCCCTCCACCTGGCTGCTTCCACTCTGTCCTCCCCTGTACCTGGCTGCTCCCACCCTGTCTTCCCCTCCACCTGGCTGCTCCCACTCTGGCCTCCTGTAAAAAAATGGGGATATTTATTATAGCATAAAAGTACACAATATTGTGTTTTTTCAAAATTGTCGCAATTTTTTTGTCTATAGCGCAAAAAAAAAGGATGTCAATTTTGTTTGGGTACAGTGGCACACGACTGCGCAATTGTCAGTTAAAGCAATGCAGTGCTGTATCGCAAAAAATGGCCTGGTCATTGAGCAGCCACATCTTAAGGGGGTAAAGTGGTTAAAGGACAAGTTTAAAAATGTAAAATTCCTTTAAAAAAAACATGCACGGGATACATTTTGAGGGGGAACACCATGCATCATAAAAAAAAAATAAAGCGTACGGTCCCCCCAAAATTCATTACAGACCCTTCTCAACCATACCAGAACATGTGCCCTCAACATGGTCGGTCCCCAGCAAAGCACCTTGTCCCTATTCTGAAGAGTACAAGGGCCTCTTCCCCACAACCCTGGTTTAGTGGTTGTGAATGTCAATGGGTGGGGGCTTATCAGAATACCACCCCTTTCCCACATAAATGAGTAATGCCGCATACACACGATCACTTTTCGGCATGAAAAAAACGTTGTTTTACATTGGCTTTTCTCCAATCAGCTGGTACCATTCCAGTCAGTAGACTGTCAGTAAAAATTAGGAAAAATGGTCTGGCAATTACTTGACTGAGTTCCCTAATTACCCTCGGGTGCAAGCCATCTAGTCCCGGTGATTTATTAATGTTAAGTTTCCCAAGTCTATTTCTAATTCTGACCTCTGTTAGCCATGAGGGTGCTTCCTGTAATGTGTCATGAGGACAAACACTGGAGTTTTGGTTACTAAAGCCCCCCGATTCCCTCATGAAGACTGAGGAGAAGAATAAATTCAATACCTTCACCATCTTCCCATCCTTTGTAACCAGATGTCCTTCCTCATTCTTTATGGGGCCAATATGGTCTGTCCTCTCTTTTTTACTGTTTATTAACCCACCTCTCCTCTGTGTTCTTTGTTTCTAAGATTTTATCCCAATTTATATCTTCTAGCAAGGTTTGTAGTTTAGGGAAGTTGGCTCTTTTAAAATTCAGTGTCTTTGTGTTGCCCTTGTGTTTCCTATTTGTGTGATTTATTCTGAAGCCAATTGACCTGTGATCGCTATTTCTTAAATTGCCCCGTATTTTCACATCCGTGATCAGGTCTGTATTGTTGGTAATCAGTAGATATAGTAACGTCTTGTTTCTAGTTGGTGCATCTACCATCTGACCCATAAAATTGTTCTGCAACACATTTAGGAACTGGCGAGTCTTAGACGAATGTGTGGTTCCCTCCGCCCAGTCTATGTCTGGAAAATTTAAATCCCCCATTATGCTAACACTTCCCATTCTTGCTGCTAATCTAAACTGTGACAGGAGGTCTGCCTTCCCCTCCTCACTCAGGTTAGGGGGCCTATACCATACTCCCAGTATTATTTTCCTCTTAGCTTCATCCCTTTGGAGCTCTACCCATAAGGATCTCTAAATAATTTGTGATTTCTACAGTTGCTATCCCAGAATCAGATGTGAAGAAATGATGATACAAAGTCACCAACACTACCAATAAATGCATTTCACATATTTATTGCAAAGACGTATCATCACATAAGTCATCAGAGGATCCTTTCCTTAAAGTGACATAGTGACAACAAGGAAGGGACTCTGTGAGGCCCCAAAACATTTTTGTCTTTTGACTCATGTGATGCTGGGATTGCAATAAATAAATGAAATTATTTTATTTGTAGTTCTCTGTGCCTGGCTGTCTCTGCACCATTTGGGAAAGAACCTGTTACACTGAGCGGCTCCTGCAGGGGTAGCACTACACCTCCCAGTATGTTTTTTTTTTGGATAGTGTAATAAAACTGAAGCAGCTGCACAAAACCCATACACACAAAGAGAACATATGTACTGCATGCAGACAGTTTCTTGGACAGATTCTAACCTAGAGCTGCAGGACAGGAGTGTAGAAATACTGTAGAAATACTACTAATCCAGAAAAAGTTTTATAGTTTGCTAGCAGGACTGTAAAAAAAAAGTTCTGCTAGCAGCATCTTTGGAGCAGTGAAGAAGCGGTGTGTATACCGCTCCTCCACAGCCCCTGCTATTGAAAACAATGGGGCACCTCGGCTATTCCGCCAGCAAAGCGCCTCTGCAGAGGCGCTTTGTTGTGGTTTTAACACTTTCTCGGCTGCTAGCGGGGGTAAAAGCACCCCACTAGTGGCTGATATCGCAGCGAAATTGACGGTAAATCTCTGATAAAAATAGTGGCGATTTACCGCTGACGCCGCCCCGCCCCAGTGTGAAAGGGGCCTAACTCTTTTGGTTTGCATGTTTGTACCAGGAAACCACACTGAATCTTCAAACTAATAAGTCTCAGCTCCAGAATGATCCGTGATGTGCTGAACCCGAGCGCCCGGTGAACAACACGCTGTTTGGCACCCGGGTCTTTCTGACAGATTGCTCTCCCCGTCTTCCTAATAATTGTGTCTCCCACTACCAGCACTTGTCTGACCTTACCTGTATCACTGCTCCCCTCCTTACTGGAGCCATCACTCCTCTGGCGGCTAGGGGAGGGCGCCTGCTCCAACACTGCCGCCCCTAAGCTTGTATCCCCATCCTCATGCAACTTGGCATATTTGTTGGTGTGTACCAACTCAGGACTGGCCTCCCTAGCGCTCTTTCCTCTACCCTTTCTCCTTTCTGTCACTCGACTACCTACCTCTGGTTCCTGTGCTTCCATCTCTCCAACCTCCTCTAGGCTGGCCCTTGTCAGCACCTGCTGGGTAATGTCCAAGCTCCTCTCCAGGTAGCTAATGCTTCTCAGTGTTGCTACTTGATTCTCCAGACCCAGGATCTGGGCTTCCAGAGAAACAATTTGCTCACATCTCGCATAGCAGTATGTGCCCTCGATTGGATAATTGTAACAGCATTGGTGAACAGAGTGAACCATAACTGGGGTTAGCAAGGAAATCAATGCGATTTTCTATGTGACAACTCAGTATTGGGCCCCAGGCGTCACTCCTCGCAACAGGAGTTAGGTGGATCTGTACATCATCTCTGTGTCACATAAAGAAAGGCGTTGAGCTACTAAACATGGAAGCATTACAACATGCGACCAAGGCTTAGCGATTAAAATTATATTATGTTCTACAAGGTTGCAATGCACACTTCTACGCTAGTGATTATGAGTATTACATAGCGTTGTGCATTAGGCGAATTAAGGGAGAAGGTATACAATATGTCAACCCTTAGCATAGGAAGTTTAGGCGAACATGTTCCGCAACTTTAGGGCATGGGCCCATATACAAGTAGCACTTATGTCAGCACGTAGTAAATATGAGTTGTAGTAACAACTAATAGTTGCATATGAGAGGCAATATAGCTCAGGTACTTTGAGAGTACATGTAGTAACTAAGAGCTGTAGTAACAAGCAGTAGTTATATATGAGAAGTGAATATTGCTCAGGTACTTTAAGAGTACATGTAGTAACTGAGAGCTGTAGTAATAACTAATAGCTATATATGAGAGGTGAATATAGCTCATGGTATTTGAGTGTAGATGTGCCTTTAACATATTCCTTAGCAGACAGTCCTATAACACAACAGTACATCCTAGATATGTTGAGCAGCAGAAGACATGATAAGCAATAGCAATTGTATAGCTGGTATATAAGTAGCAGGTTTTGCTATAGCACTACAAGTAACATAAAGTCAACTAATCCGTTTTGCAGGCTTCAGTATGGGTACTAGGGATCCTGTGGTGAAGGATGTTCAGTAGGGAAGTCTGAAAGGTTGTTCCCAGCAATGGTTCCAAGTAGTTGATACCAGGAGCGATGTTGCAGCATGGGGAGCAATGCGGTCCAGGGATTGCTGGGAGCTGTAGTACCTCTATAGTGTTAATAGTGGATGCCTTCAAAGCCTAGAAAGGCTGGTAGCCTAGCCGGCTACGGCCGACAATAATAGAACAATGTCTGTTTCTCCATTGAATGCCTTTATAGGCCAGGAGCAGCTGCAGTGCATCAGCACTGAATTCAAACAAACTGCCGTGTAGCGGCGCACTTCCGCGTTCCAGGCTGGAACGCATCACGGCGCCGGGCGATGACTTCATCGTGCGAGCGCCGTATGCGTCCCAGCTTTATGACGCTGAAAGCGCCTGTTATTAGCAGAGAGAAGGCGAATGGAGCGCTTATTATAGAGGGAACAGGCGGCGCCTGTTACAATCATCAAGGAATGCATACACCAGTCCTGTTGAAAATGTTACCCTCTATTCTATTGGGGAGATTGAGTAAGAATAACTACTTATAGTCTACCCTATTTGTAGCTATCTACTCTTAGTGCACCCCAATACACGGGTGCTCACAGCACACGGGTGTTCACACTACACTGGGACTGACACTACACAGGGACTCACAACACCCACAATACCAGGTACTCACAACACTCACAATACTTAGGTACTAACAATACTCGGGTACTCACCATACTCAGGTACACACATACACTGTCAGTCAGTCAGATTGTTTGTGTCTCTCTCTGCGTTGAGTCCTTAGTAGCTGACTTGTTTATACAAATCAACGAATACTAACAGCACACATGACAAATGATACAATATATTGAAAACACTTTGAACACACTACCCTTTGTGTTTCCTGATCCATCTTACAATCTTGCCTTTTTTAAACCAACTTCACTTAAAAAAACAAGCCTTCTCTGTCCAGTTTAAAATGCATCATAAGGCATTAGATTAACAATAAAAAAAAAGCACAGAAGATTAATATTGGCAAAAGTTTATTAATCTGAAGTTAAACAGCAGTGATAACGTAATTCCCAAAATATTGTGCGTATATTTTCTACCAAAGTTGTTTGGTATTTCAATGGATGGAAAAATGAGCAGTCTTAGGATTTCCCATTTATTGTTTCATATTCAGTGTTCTTCAGAGCCATCTCCTCAGCATATTTGGTCACCTCATCTTCATGATCAGTTCTGAAGTAGAAAAAAAAAAATTAAATTGAAAATGTAATCCCAAAAACATCCTCACAGTGATAAAGGGCAACTGGAGCACATTGCGGCGACCCTCAAAATTGCACAGTGTATCTGTAATGTGTGGCCTTTTGGGGTGGATCCAATGGGTCAATCCCCCCCCCCCCATGAGAAAATAGTGAGCAGGCTGTGCTGATGCTGACCCCCATCAGCCATTGCTGCCACAGGGCACAGGGCAGCGGTGCCAAAACTGACAGGCTCTGTGAAGGGAGTGACAAAGGCAGAGCCGTAGCTGCTGGGATTTCCACCACTCCTTCTCCTCCTTGAGCCAACCATTTACCCGGCAATGCCCGCTCCTATTGGCTACAATCAGGGCCAATGGCTGGGAAACTAGCAGCTAGAGGATTATGGGACATGTAGTCCCGGATACCATCAGGCCCCGGGATGTTTCATTGAGAGTGCGCTTCAGACCCCAAAATGCCAAGCGGGAGGGGGAAGAGGAAGAGAGGAGAAGAGGAAACATGAGGCTGTCAGGTGGAGGGAGCCAGAGAGAAAGTGCCAGTGATTCTATTATTATCCTCCAAGGTAAGAATTTACCTCCAGGTGGGGGGAGCAAGGGGGATGAGGGGGGCAGAGATGCAGGCTTCCATAGAGGTACAGGAATTTTTCACTGGCTGCTTCCACCCTGGTCTCCCCTTCACCTGGCTGCTTCCACCCTCCCCTCCACCTGGCTGCTCCCATCCTGTCCGCCCCACCACCTGGCTGCATCCACCCTGTCCTTCCCTCCACCTGCCTGCATCCACCCTGTCCTTCCCTCCACCTGCCTGCATCCACCCTGTCCTCCCCTCCACTTGGCTTCTCCCACCCTGTCCTCCCCTTCACCGGGCTGCATCCACCCTGTCCTCCCCTCCACTTGGCTTCTCCCACCCTGTCCTCCCCTCCACCGGGCTGCATCCACCCTGTCCTCCCCTCCACTTGGCTTCTCCCACCCTGTCCTCCCCTCCACCTGGCTGCATCCACCCTGTCCTCCCCTCCACCTGGCTGCTTCCGCTCTGTCCTCCCTTCCACCTGGCTGCTCCCAAACTGTCCTCCCCTCCACCTGGCTGCTTCCACTCTGTCCTCCCCTGTACCTGGCTGCTCCCACCCTGTCTTCCCCTCCACCTGGCTGCTCCCACTCTGGCCTCCTGTAAAAAAATGGGGATATTTATTATAGCATAAAAGTACACAATATTGTGTTTTTTCAAAATTGTCGCAATTTTTTTGTCTATAGCGCAAAAAAAAAGGATGTCAATTTTGTTTGGGTACAGTGGCACACGACTGCGCAATTGTCAGTTAAAGCAATGCAGTGCTGTATCGCAAAAAATGGCCTGGTCATTGAGCAGCCACATCTTAAGGGGGTAAAGTGGTTAAAGGACAAGTTTAAAAATGTAAAATTCCTTTAAAAAAAACATGCACGGGATACATTTTGAGGGGGAACACCATGCATCATAAAAAAAAAATAAAGCGTACGGTCCCCCCAAAATTCATTACAGACCCTTCTCAACCATACCAGAACATGTGCCCTCAACATGGTCGGTCCCCAGCAAAGCACCTTGTCCCTATTCTGAAGAGTACAAGGGCCTCTTCCCCACAACCCTGGTTTAGTGGTTGTGAATGTCAATGGGTGGGGGCTTATCAGAATACCACCCCTTTCCCACATAAATGAGTAATGCCGCATACACACGATCACTTTTCGGCATGAAAAAAACGTTGTTTTTCACAAACGTCATTTAAAATGATCGTGTGTGGGCTTCACATCATTTTTCAGGTTCTGAAAAACGACAAAAAAAAAAATTCGAACTTGCTGCATTTTTTTATGTCGTTTTAAACTATGTAATTTTTCGGGTTGTAAAAAATGATCGTGTGTGGACTAAAACAACGTTAAAAACCTGCGCATGCTCAGAAGCAAGTTATGAGACGGGAGCGCTCGTTCTGGTAAAACTACCGTTCATAATGGAGTAAGCACATTCATCACGCTGTAACAGACAAAAAAGCGCAAATCGTCTTTTACTAACACGGAATCAGCTAAAGCAGCCCAAAGGCGAATGGAACTTACCCTTAATAGTGCCGTCGTACGTGTTGTATGTCACCGCGCTTTGCTAGAATTTTTTTTTAAAAACGATGGTGTGTAGGCAACATCATTTTAATGATGATGTTCGGAAAACGTTGTTTTTTCGACATGCTGAAAAACAACGTTTTTTTTTCATGCTGAAAAATGATTGTGTGTACGCGGCATAAGGGTTACATAGTAACATAAGCACTTTTTGACACCAAAACCATAAAAACAAATTAATCTTACAAATGTAAATGCATTGTCAGCCACTTCGTCTGGGGATGCAGATGCTCGTCAATCATAATGAAGGACTCCCAATCACTTTCAGAAATAAATAACCATTGCTTAAATGTCTAATCCCATCAATACTCTAACGACAGCTTCAGTCCCCGTAATCAAATGTAAACAAATGGCTGGGGTATACCCAGCGATGTCATTGACCAAATACGGCCATAGCCACTTTTGGTCAATGTCATTGCTCAAATGTAGCCAACTGTTGTGCTCATAAGTTTACATGCCTTTGCAGAATTTATGATTTTTCAGAGAAAATTTATGATAACACAAAACATTTCTTTCACTCATGGATGGTGTTTGGTTGAAGCCATTTATCATCAATCAACTGTGTTTACTCTTTTTAAATCATAATGACAACAGAAACTACACAAATGACCCTGATCAAAAGTTTACATACCCCAGTTCTTAATACCTCTTTATTTTCTCAGATGGTAAAGCTGCCCATTCCTCTTGGCAAAAAGTCTTCAGTTCCTGTAAATTCTTGGGCTGCCTTGCATGATGATATTGAGGTCAGGAGACTGGGATGGCCACTCCAGAACCTTCACTTTATTCTGCTGTAGCCAATGACAGGTCTACTTAGCCTTATGTTTGTCATTGAGGTAGCAGCTGTAGGGTTGGAACCACAGTGCTGCAGCCGGGGACACAGATAACTGGTAATGTCCGATGCTGACAATTTTCAGTTTCAAGAGAGCAAAGGTGAAAAGCATTGGTGGTGGGGCAGATAGCATTATTATTGTTTTTAACACAGTGGCTTTTTAACTTTAAGGCTCCATGCACACTCGCGTAAAAAAACGTTGCTTCTACAGGAATTTTGTGTTTTACCTGTAGAAGCAACTCAATGTTATCCTATGTGTCCATGCACATTAAGATGTTTACAGGCATATTTTGAGATCAATGTTTAGAGGCAGTGAAAAAAAACCTTCTCATTCACATTTCTGATTGGAACTCTCCTAAACTTGATTAAACTTTATACAGTAAAATCTTGTTTTGCGAGCATAATTTGTTCCAGAAACATGCTTGTAATCCAAAGCACTTGTATATCAAAGCATTTTTTTTACATGGTATAAAATAGAAGAGAGGCACCTCTAAGTGTAGCAATAAGGTGCTACATGTTGTACCTTCATTAAATGTAACCATATTACTATATCGTACACACGATAGGATCGCCAGAGGACAACGGTCTGAAGGACCGTTTTCATCAGTCCAAACCGATCGTGTGATAGGTTATTTAACTTTCGGTCAAAGAAATGAGAACTTGCTTTAAAATTGAACCGATGGACGCCTAACCGATAGGTCAAAACCGATCGTTAGTATGCAAAAGCATCGTTTAAAAACCTGTGCATGCTCAGAATCAAGTCGACGCATGCTTGGAAGCATTGAACTTCGTTTTTTTCAGCACATCGTTGTGTTTTACGTCACCACGTTCTGACACGATCGGTTAATTAACCGATGGTGTGTAGGCGCGACGGACCATCAGTCAGCTTCATCGGTTAACCGATGAGACCGGTCCTTCGGCCCGTTCTCATCGGATGGACTGATCGTGTGTACGAGGCTTTAGAGGCTCCTCTCTACTTTTTTATACTCAGTTGTGACACGACGCTACTTTTTTATCAAGACATCGCTTGTACATCAAGGCAAAATTAATTAAAACATTTTGCTTGTCTTGCAAAACGTTCTTTAAACCAAGTTACTCTCAAACCAAGGTTTTACTGTACAAAAAATGCTCTACAGTATGAGCGTTTTTTACTCCAAAGAGAACAGATTTTTTTTAAGCCCAGTGTGCATGGAGCCTAAAGTTACTTTAATTATCAGAACTCTCTGTCGTTAGCATGCTAATGCTGAATATCCCAATTTTTCTGCATAGTGAAATGTTATACGGCTTTGTGTAATTGCAATTTTCTTGTTTGTTTCTATATTCTGCTTTGGGTACAATTGTCTTTACTACAATCTGAAAATGACTGTGATTAACACGTTGCTTATGTTGGCTAGTAGCCAGGGGCAAGGTAGCAGGTAATGAGTATCTTGGGAGATGCGGTAGGAGGGGCATGGACCATGTACTCCATGGAAACTGCCCTGGTTGCTCCATATGTGTGACATGTCTACAATTGAGTCTTTCAGACTTGTAAAGTTACTGATACTATTACTTTAATAGGGGATCTTTTTTGCTATGACAACTTCCTAATATAGAAGCCACACAAATATCTTGTTGAGCAAGTTCTGGTAACTACAATCTCTGATCTGTGAAGCTATGAAGATAAACCCAGAGAATGCTTTGTATAGTATATAGTTATATATAGTTATATATCCACCATGCACCATGGCTCAGACTTTTCAAACAAGAGCAATTAGGAGGACTGCCTTATTTCTGTGTTGCTCATTACTTGTTCACACCAATTCAAATTCCTCCATACATGATTGGGTATTCAAGCTGAAAATTGTATATCCCATTACAGTGGAGTACCTGGGGCTTCCCACACATGCAGCAAACGACTGATAGGGACTACCCTCATGTTATATAAGAAAGTTATGGGCTGTTGCATGTTCTGTTGCATGTTAAAGAAAATTGTCAGAGGCTGCACAGATATTATTGCACTTTACCGTTCACCCAATGATATAGAAGTTGTTCTGAAAACAGTTTAATTGACACAAATTGACCGCCCTCAGTACCATAAAAGAGCTGCCCTGTTTTTAAAATGCAGTTTGCAACATGACATGCCAATGAAATATATATATATATATATATATATATATATATATATATATATATATTGTGAGATGGGGATAGGCAGCAGGCACAAAGCTCCCTGGAGCGAGCACACTTTCAGGCACAGATACCAGTCCAATGAGGTGGTGACAAACAGTGCTGCATTTATTTGTGCTATTAACAAGTATTCCACAAAGTAACAGGGCAAAAACTTCAAAACCAAATTCCTAGCTGTGTCCAGCCAGGGCCGGATTTGCTCTCCCTGCCGCCCCAAGACCAGGTTCTGCAATGCACCCCCTCCCCGGACACCGAACCCTCCCCCCCAATCAATGTAGAATGGCAACCGGATGGCAGGGGCGGCACGGTTAGTTCAAATATTTTTAATTCTTTTTTTTTTTTAACTTTTTCATCATTTTATTTATTTGTAGCTTGTCGTTTTACCTTTTTATTTTTGTATAATTTTCTTATTATTTTTAATATTATTTTTCTTATACGGTACATTACTTTTTTCTTTTATTAATTTAATTATTAAAATTTAATTTTAATTTTTTTTATTAGATTTTTCTCACTTAAAGCAGAAAATTGAACTTCCGCTTTTCGGAACCCCCCTCTGGTGTCACATTTGGTACCTTTCAGGGGTGTGCAGATAATACAAGTATTTGCACCCTCTTCCGGGGAGAGTCACTCCACTTTCCACCCCGCTGCCTTCTGGGAAACACACTGGTCCCAGGACAGCGGGGACCACAGGGAAGGCGCCGCGCTACTCGCGCATGCACAGTAGGGAACTGGGCAGTGAAGCCGCAAGGCTTTACTTCCTGATTCCTTCACGAGGATGGCGGCGGGGGCAGCAGATAGACGAGCAATAGCTCATCTTCTGCTGCTGACATTGCGGGCATGCTGGTCAGGTAAGTGCCCATTTATTAAAAGTCAGCAGCTGCAGTATTTGTAGCTGCTGGCTTTTAATATAATTTTTTTCACGGGACCTCCGCTTTAACTTTATTGCTATCACACAGGAGAAAACAATTCCCTGTGTGATAGCATTTGGAGTGGAGGTGACAGGTTCTCTTTATTGACCCTGTCACCTCCAAAACAGGTGTCATAGCACGGTGCTAGAATTCCTGTCACAGCTAAGATGGGAAGAGCACAGCTCACCCCTCTCACTGTGTACATTGGTGGCAGGGACAGTAGACAGACTCGGCGGCTGGGGGGAGGATGGTGTCCCGATGACAGAGCCAGCAGAGAGAGGTATGTGGAGGGAAGGGGACGGCAGCACACATTTTACAAGTGATTGCGGCGTCATCGCCGAAATCACTTGTTGACGAGCGAGCAGATTCCCCCACACTACATTTAGTCCTGCTAGAAAGCAACTTAACTGTATGTTCTGGGCGTCAGGGGACTCCATGCCACTGCCGCCCCTCAGCACCCTGCCCCCCCTGAGGCCTGGCCTATGTGGCCTTGTGGGAAATTCGGGTGTGAATGGGGAGCAGGTGTGTTAAATTTGGTGTTATCGCTCTCACTCTCTCATACTGGTCACTGGAAGTTTAATATGGCACCTCATGGCAAAGAACTCCCTGAGGATCTTAAAAAAAAAAAATGTTGCTCTACATAAAGATGGCATAGGCTATAGGCATAGGCTATAATTGCCAAGACTCTGAAACTCACTCACTTGTGTGAGATACCGTACACTATATTGTCAAAAGTATTGCCTTCGCACGCACATGATCTTTAATGGCATCCCAGTCTTAGTCCGTATGGTTCAATATTGAGCTGGCCCACCCTTTGCAACTATAACAGCTTCATCTCTTCTGGGAAGGCTGCCCACAAGGTTTAGGAGTGTGTCTATGGAAATGTTTGACCATTCTTCCAAAAGCACATTTGTGAGCTCAGGCCTTTGATGTTGGACGAGAAGGCCCGGCTTGCAGTCTTCACTCTAATTAATCCCAAAGGTGTTCTATTGGATTGAGGCCAGGACTCTGTGCAGGCCAGTCAAGTTCCTCCACCCCAAACTCTCTCATCTATGTCTTTATGGACCTTGCTTTGTGTATTGGTGCACAGTCATATTGGAACAGGAATTGATCATCCCCAAACTGTTCCCATAAAGTTGGGAGCATTAAATTGTCCAAAATGTCTTGGTATGCTGATGCCTTAAGAGTTCCCATCACTGGAACTAAGGGGCCAAGCTTAACCTCTGAAAAACAACCCCACACCAAAATCCCCCTCCACTAAATTATTTGGATTAATGCACAAAGCAAGGTCCATAAAGACATGGATAAGCGAGTTTGTGGTGGAGGAACTTGACTTTTCCTGCCTGTCCTGACCTCACCCCGATAGAACACCTTTGGGATGAATTAGAACGGAGACTGTGAGCCAGGCCTTCTCATCAAACATTAGTGCCTGACATCAAAAATGCGTTTCTGGAAGAATGGTCAAACATTCCAATAGACACACTCCTAAACCTTGTGGACAGCCTTCCCAGAAGAGTTGAAGCTGTTATAGCTGTAAAGGGTGGGCCAACTCAATATTGATTCCCATAGACTAATACTGGAATACCATTAAAGTTCAAATCAGCGGTTCTCAACTCCTGTCCTCAGGACCCACTAACAGGCCAGGTTTGCAAGATAACTGAAATACAGGTGATATTATTTGCTGCTCAGCGATTGCAGTATTCTACTCTGCATCTCCCCAAGGTAATACTTAAAATTAGTGGGTTCTGAGGAAAGAAGTTGAGAACCACTGTGTAAAGGTGGGCGTCAAAATACTTTTGACAATATAGGTAATAATATTGCATGCGTGCATACTTTTGTATGAACATTGGCAAGTTACTGTAACTGTGCAAGCACATGGTCTTGGTTGATATATTCTGGTGTTTAATCATATTGTACCCTATTTGAAGAAAGAATATTCCATTAATATTTCTGAACAGTGCAGGACATCCCAAGTTATGCAGAATTATGTAAACCTTTCACTTTAACTATTCAAGACAAAGTAACAAATTCTCTTTATAACCCCCCTACTCTGCTATCAATGCATACCTTCTCAGTGCTCCCTTACTACTCTGTTAGCTTATCACAGCCCTAAGGCTGTATTCACACCCATGCAGTTTTAGTACTTTTTGCATTTAGCAGATTTGCACTACAGTCCATTTAAAGGGGTTGTAAGGGTTTTTTTTTTTCTAAATAGGTTTCTTTAAAGGGGTTGTAAAGGAAAAAAATGTTTTGCCTAAAATGTGTGTCTGCAAGGTAGACAGGCAGAATAGTTTAAGGATTCTGTTAAAAAACGAGTAAATACCTATTAAATTCCTTCATCTATATCACCTCCGGCATTCTAGTTTCTGTTCTCTCATTCACTTCCTGGTTTGCGACGCTTGTTCATGTAAGAACTACATTTCCCAGTATGCATTGCGGCACGCCCAGTAATTCACACCTCCTTGAAGTCTCTAACACGTAGAGAGCGTCCTGCCGCACAGATGTAGTTCCCAGGAGAGGGCGAGCACGTCACTGACCACCGCAGTAAAGCCTCCCATCACGGTGGTGAGTAACAATCAGACAAGCGGGAAGTGAACAGAACAGAGAAGAAATAGAGCAACTTCTGAGCAAAAACGAACAATGAGGAAGTGAAAAGAGGAATGTCTGCAGGTAAAGGATGCTTATTATGAGAAAAAAAAATCCTTTACAACCCCTTTAAGCTAGTGCATTGTTGGTTCACTTACCTTTCCTTTGATTTCCCTTCTAAATGTTTTTTTTCTTTGTCTGAATTTCTCACTTCCTGTTCCTCCTCAGTAAGCTTGCCCCCATCATCCGAGCCGTTCTGGCTGGGGGTTAGTCAGCATGCTCGCCCCCTCCCTTGGGACTACATCCCTGTGGGGAGACGCACAATGCACTAGCTTAACCACTTCCATACCAGGTACTTACGCAGCTTCCCGCCCAAGCCAATTTTCAGCTTTCAGCACTGTCGCACTTTGAATGGCAATTGCGCGGTCATGCTACACTGTACCCAAACAAAATTGGCGTCCTTTTTTCCCCACAAATAGAGCTTTCTTTTGGTGGTATTCGATCACCTCTGCGATTTTTTTTTTTTTGCGCAACAACTAAAAAAAGGCTGAAAATTTGGAAAAAAAAATATGTTTTTATTTTTTTCTGTTAATTTTTTTGTAAATAAGTTTTCTCTTTCAATTACGGGCACTGATATGGCGGCACTAATGGGCACCGATGAGATGGCACTGATGGACATCGATGAGGTAGTACTGACGGGCACAGATGAGGTGGCACTGATTGGCGGCGCTGGTATGCGACACTGATGGGCACACATAGGCGGCACTGATGGGCACACATAGGCGGCACTGATGGGCACACATAGGCGGCACTGATGGGCACACATAGGCGGCACTGATGGGCACACATAGGCGGCACTGATGGGCACTCATGGGCGGCACTGGGCACTCATAGGCGGCACAGATGGGCACTCATGGGCGGCACTGATGGATACTTATGGGTGGCACAGATGGGCACTGATAGGTGGGCACTGGGCATGGATGGGCACTGTGGGGTGGCACTGATGGACACTGGGGTGGCACTGATGGACACTGGGGTGGCGCTGATGGACACTGGGGTGGCGCTGATGGACACTGGGGTGGCAGCACTGATTTTTGACAGGTTGCCAGTCAGTGCCCATTTGTGGGCTTTGACTGGCATCTTTTTTCTTTATGCTTTTTTTTTATTTATTTTTTAGACTTTTTTTTTTTTTTTTCCTGGCATTTTTTTTTTTTTGCCCACCCTGGTGCTCCAGGGTGGGCTTCCCTGGTGGTCCAGTGTGGCGATCCGAGGGGGGGCTGCGCTGATAAACAATCAGCGCTAACCCCCCCTGTCAGGAGAGCCGCCGATCGGCTATCCTCTACTCGCGTCTGTCAGACGCGAGTGAGGAAGAGCCATCGACGGCTCTTCCTGTTTACATCGTGATCAGCCGTGGTTGGACACGGCTGATCACGTGGTAAAGAGTCTCCGCCGGAGGCTCTTTACCGAGATCGGAGATGCAGGGTGTCAGACTGACACCCCGCATCACCAATCGCCGCGATGCGTGCCCCCACGGGCGCGCGCGGCATGAAATCCTGCAGGACGTTCTAGAACGTCCTGTCAGGATTTCATAACCACTTCCCGGCGGGAAGTGGTTAAAGGAACCTATTTGGAAAATAAAAAACAAACCTTTACAACCCCTTTAACATGGTTTCCTATGGAACACGTTCTATAGAGCAAATCTTCAAAATGCAAAAAGCACTAAAAATGCATAGGTGTGAATGCAGCCTAAGTAAAAAGCCATGTCTGTCTGTGCTGACGCTACAACTGTGTAAAGGTCTTCCCCCCCATCCACATATGGCAGTGCAAGGGCCTGAAGAGAAATAAAGGTAACACCGAGCCACAATGTAAGAAATATACTGATCCAACCTGGGCAGTTCAACAATAAGCTGGCTCATGTGGGAATCCTCCATTCTGATACTCCAGTATTACAGTATAATCCTCCAGAGGGCCACTCTGACCCTGCTGCTCCATAAGAAGGCAAAAGCAATGAGAGTAATCCACTCTGCCAAAAGGGGCAGCGCTCACGTCCAAAAGATCGCTCTATATTGTGATCATTTTTATCGACTAGGAAAGTTTGCATTTCCTTCAGCCAGGCTATTAATAAATGTAACTTAAGCTCCAGCAAAATGGATGAATGAAATTGTAACTGAAAACCTGACAAGGTTTAGAAGAGTAATATGAGGCTTTCAACCGGATGGACAACAATTACAGCTTTCAGTGAAGCTAGCAGTAAGAACTCCTATTAGCATGAAAAGATTGAAGACTGAGAAAACAGCATGGCTGATGTCATACTTATCTATACCCCTTTAGTAAATCAGCCTCAATCTATATGGTTTATGTTGTCAACTTAAAGGCTGTATTCAGGGCTGTCTTTAAAGTTGATTGGACCCTGGGCAAAAAGTTTCTTGGCCCCCCCCCATGAAATTGTGCTCTCCATCTGCTCTGAGACATATAATAAATATCAGCTAGACTTAAAATCAGTTTACTGTCTCAGATCAGGCAGTGATTGCGATTGGTTGCTAAAGATTACAGCATATCATTACCGCTTACTGAGTGGTTGCTAGAGGTTACAGCACACATTTTGTCTCACTGATTCGTTTTTAGAGGTTACAGCACATGATTTCTTCTTGTTGATTGGTTGCTAGAGATTACTGTACAGTAATACTGCTCACCGATTGGTTGCCAGAGGTTACACCACATCATCTCTTCACTGAAGAGGGGAATGATATACATAGGAATGCCGCCTTTATGTACATATGAATGGCGTTTTTTTACACAGGGTCTGCAGGTGAGTCATCTGTACACAACAATAGGGAAGAGCTGGGCAGCATTAGTAACATAACTTCACACTGAGATATCAGGACACAGCACAGGACTAAAACCTCAAGGGACGAGGGAATTTAAACTGGCATAGTTGGCAAGTATGAGGCAGCTGCTTTGGGCCCCACATCAATGACAGGGCCCAGGGCAGCTTCCCCTTTTGCCCTGCCTTAAAGACAGGCCTGGCTGTATTTCCTTTATTTCTTATAACTTGCATCCTACAGTATCTTTTACGTTCCTTTTTTATTTAGACGTCTTCAGACTGTGATGGACAGAACTAGAAGAGCCTAAACTAAAAGAATAACAGTACTGGGATACCAACCTTTCCACCTCCTGAATGGTCTCAGGGAGAGGCACACCAAGTGTCTCTGGAAGAAAAGCAGCTATAACTCCAGAGAGAATAGGACACAGGCTAAATATAATGAGGGGGAGGTGGTAATAATAATCTGCAGTCATCTGAACAAGTGGAGCAACAATTCCTCCCAAGCGTGCCATCATAGTTCCTAAGCCAAAGCCAGTCTGCCTGAAACAGAAATCATAAACCATTAGTTGGGCAAAATCACTAAACTAGGTCTTACCCTCCCACTCAGTATCTTACCTGATGACGGTTGGGTATAATTCTCCTGTGAATAAGAACACGCAGTTAAATGAAGCTGCCAAACATCCTTTCCCAAACACAACCATTACCATTCTTGCAACGTGATAGTCTGGAAGACACAAATGAACATAGGAATTTTACTTCAAGCATGCTTAACACAATGAAAATTCCATATGGGTGTCCTAATAAAACCTTCATTTTTTGGGGGGACAATTTGTCAGAATTATTGGGGTTAAAAAAAATATATATATAAGGCTGTATATTGTATATTTTTCATATTTATATATATTTAACATGAGAGAAGATATTTTCCCTCTAAAGTTGAAACTAAGTTCATAGCTCATGAATAGGGATAAGCTGAACACCCCCCCCCCCGTTCACACCAGAACCTGCGAACAGACCAATAGTTTGTGTGAACTTTAGAACCCCGTTAAAGTCTATGGGGCTTGAACGTTTGAAATCTAAAGGGCTAATTTTAAAAGCTAATATGCAAGTTATTGTCCTAAAAAGGGGTTTGGGGACCCGGGTCCTGCCCCAGGGGACATGTATCAATGCAAAAATAAGTTTAAACAGACTTTTTTCCGGGAGCAGTGATTTTAATAATGCTTAAAGTGAAACAATAAAAGTAAAATATTCCTTTAAATTTCGTACCTGGGGGGTGTATAGTATGCCTGTGAAGTAGCACTTGTTTCCCATGCTTAGAACTGTCCCTGCACAAAGTGTAATTTCTGAAGGAAAAAAATTCATTTAAAACCACTCGTGGCTATAATGAATTGTCGGCTCCCAGCAATACAGAGAAAAATCATTAATATAAAAAAATGCGTGGGGGTCCCCTTAAATTTAATTACCAGGCCCTTCAGGTCTGGTATGGATATTAAGGGGAACCCCGCAGGTTTGCTGTTACATCAGAGGGGGGCGGGGTCACCCGCATGTCACTGGGAAAGCCTGGGTTTTCCCTTGCATCAGAGAGGGACGGGGTCACGTGATGGGTGGCCCCACCCTCACCTACATAAGAGATATCACTGCGCTCCCACTGCATCATTCCTCGGGTGTCCCCGGTGGAGACAGGTGATGTGCTGCGCTGCGGACATCTCATCGCTGGATCCTGGACCTGGATGAAGAAGAGATCTTCTCATCGCTGGACCCCGGAGAGGAGATTACCCATCGCAGGATACCGACAGCATTGGAGCGGAGACCGAGAGTGCATTACCACCACTGGAATCTTTTTTTTATTTTAATTTTTAATAAAGGACTTTCCCAATGGTGTCTGTGTTTTTTTTACAATTTGTTACACTTTGTTTGTGAAATGGTAGGGGTACAATGTACCCCATTACCAATTCACATAGGGGGGGCTGGGATCTGGGGGTTCCCCTTGTTAAAGGGGTCTTCCAGATTCTGATAAGCCCCCTGCCCGCAGACCCCCACAACTACCAGGCAATGGTTGTAGGGATGAGGCCCTTGTCCCCATCAACATGGGGACATGGTACTTTGAGGGGTCACAGACCCCCAAAGCATCCTCCCTGTGTTGAGGGCATGTGCCCTGGTATGGTTCAGGAGGGGGGCACTCTCTCGTCCCCCCTCTTTTCCTGCGGCCTGCCAGGTTGCATGCTCAGATAAAGGGTCTGGGATGAATTTTTGGGGGTAACTCCATGCCATTTTTTTTATTTGACGCGGGGTTCTGCTTAATATCCATACCCTAGCTAAAAGACCTAGTAATTGAATTTGGGGGGACCCCCACGCATTTATTTATTTTTTCATCAATGACTTTCAATGCCTTTTCTCTGTATTGCCGGAAGCCAATAATTCATTATAGCCGCGAAATGACACTTTGTGCAGGGACAGTTCTAAGCACGGGAAACAAGCACTAATTTACAGACATACAATACACCCCCCTAGGTACGAAATTTAAAGGAATATTTCACTTTTATTGTTTCACTTTAAGCATCATTAAAATCACTTCTCCCAAAAAAAAATCAGTTTTTAAAACTTTTTTTGCATTGATACATGTTCAGTTCTTGTCAGTTCTCCTCTGCAGCCGGTTTAATAAACTGAGAACTTCAGTTCTCAGAGGGAGAACAGAGAAGAAGTGTTTCCTCTGAAAACGGCCAAGATCTGTGTAAAAGTGGGTGGGTTTCAAAAAGTGAAACTAAATTTTAAAAGAACATGTGATAACTATGTATATATCCTGTATATATACACACATGTGTGTGTGTGTATATATATATATATATATATATATATATATACATTATTTATATATATGTATACACACACATACACATATATACAATATATATGCATATATACACATGAATATATATATATATATATATATATATATATATATATATATATATATATATATATATATATATATATATATATATATATATACTGTATATACAGGTAGTGCAGAATTATTAGGCAAGTTGTATTTTTGAGGATTAATTTTATTATTGAACAACAACCATGTTCTCAATGAACCCAAAAAACTCATTAATATCAAAGCTGAATATTTTTGGAAGTAGTTTTTAGTTTGTTTTTAGTTTTAGCTATTTTAGGGGGATATCTGTGTGTGCAGGTGACTATTACTGTGCAGAATTATTAGGCAACTTAACAAAAAAATAAATATATACCCATTTCAATTATTTATTTTTAACAGTGAAACCAATATAACATCTCAACATTCACAAATATACATTTCTGACATTCAAAAACAAAACAAAAACAAATCAGTGACCAATATAGCCACCTTTCTTTGCAAGGACACTGAAAAGCCTGACATCCATGGATTCTGTCAGTGTTTTGATCTGTTCACCATCAACATTTCGTGCAGCAGCAACCACAGCCTCCCAGACACTGTTCAGAGAGGTGTACTGTTTTCCCTCCTTGTAAATCTCACATTTGATGATGGACCACAGGTTCTCAATGGGGTTCAGATCAGGTGAACAAGGAGGCCATGTCATTAGTTTTTCTTCTTTTATACCCTTTCTTGCCAGCCACGCTGTGGAGTACTTGGACGCGTGTGATGGAGCATTGTCCTGCATGAAAATCATGTTTTTCTTGAAGGATGCAGACTTCTTCCTGTACCACTGCTTGAAGAAGGTGTCTTCCAGAAACTGGCAGTAGGACTGGGAGTTGAGCTTGACTCCATCCTCAACCCGAAAAGGCCCCACAAGCCCATCTTTGATGATACCAGCCCAAACCAGTACTCCACCTCCACCTTGCTGGCGTCTGAGTCGGACTGGAGCTCTCTGCCCTTTACCAATCCAGCCACGGGCTCTTCCATCTGGCCCATCAAGACTCACTCTCATTTCATCAGTCCATAAAACCTTAGAAAAATCAGTCTTGAGATATTTCTTGGCCCAGTCTTGACGTTGCAGCTTGTGTGTCTTGTTCAGTGGTGGTCGTCTTTCAGCCTTTCTTACCTTGGCCATGTCTCTGAGTATTGCACACCTTGTGCTTTTGGGCACTCCAGTGATGTTGCAGCTCTGAAATATGGCCAAACTGGTGGCAAGTGGCATCTTGGCAGCTGCACGCTTGACTTTTCTCAGTTCATGGGCAGTTATTTTGCGCCTTTGTTTTTCCACACGCTTCTTTTGACCCTGTTGACTATTTTGAAAGAAACACTTGATTGTTCGATGATCACGCTTCAGAAGCTTTGCAATTTTAAGAGTGCTGCATCCCTCTGCTAGATATCTCTCTATTTTGGACTTTTCAGAGTCTGTCAAGTCCTTCTTTTGACCCATTTTGCAAAAGGAAAGGAAGTTGACTAATAATTATGCACACCTGATATAGGGTGTTGATGTCATTAGACCACACCCCTTCTCATTACAGAGATGCACATCACCTAATATGCTTAATTGGTAGTAGGCTTTCGAGCCTATACAGCTTGGAGTAAGACAACATGCATAAAGAGGATGATGTGGTCAAAATACTCATTTGCCTAATAATTCTGCACTCCCTGTATGTGTGTGGGTATATATATATATATATATATATATATATATATATATATACAAACACAGTATATGTATACACACGCACATATATACAGTATCTATATATGTGTACACGTGTGTATATATCAGCTCTCAAAAAATCCACTCGCCTGCTCGCATTTTGCGAGTGGATTTTGAGAGGGGGCGAGTGTGGGCTGCCTGGAAGCGGAGAGAGGGGGGGCGAGCACCGCCGTTGGCCTGGGTTGTATTGCCCTTTGTCTCAGTGGGGGGGAAACAGGCTGAAACTGGGGGGGGGGGGGGTGACACAGGCTGAAACTGGGGGGGACACAGGTTGAAACTGGGGGAGAACACAGGCCTAAACTGGGGGGGACACAGGCTGAAACTGGGGGGGAACACAGGCTGAAACTGGGGGGGACATAGGCTGAAACTGGGTGGGGACACATGCTGAACTAGGGACACATGCTGCACTGAGGGCCGGGACACAGGCTGCACTGGCGGACACAGGCTGCACTGGCGGACACAGGCTGCACTGGCGGACACAGGCTGCATTGGCGGACACAGGCTGCACTGGCGGACACAGCTGCACTGGTGGACACAGACTGCACTCGTGGACACAGGCTGCAATGACGGACACGGGCTGCACTGCGGACACGGGCAGGCTGCATTTTTGGGTATGGATAAAGTTGTTGTTAATATTTTTATAACTTAATTCTGCATAGAACATTTAAGTGTAATTTCATGAGATAATATATGAGGGCGGGATTAGGGGCAGGGGAGGGTAGGGATTGGGCGGGGCAACTAGTAGCGAGTAACCCTTGAGGCCTGGCTAGTAGCTCAGGACTTAAAATTTTGAGCCCTGGTATATATATATATATATATATATATATATATATATATATATATATATATATATATATAATGTTGTTAATATTCATTTTTAACCCACTGGTACTGATATTAGGAAGAAATAAGCCTTCTTCCTCTTATCACACCAGCTTCTCTCCCAGATTTTCCACCTCTGAGCGGGTAAATCTGGAAGGGAGATATTTCAGTGGAAGGGCTGTGAGATCTTCAGATCTCAGTTTATTAAACTGGTCGTTTGTCACAAAACGGCCATGTGCTGTGATGAGAAGCGGAGAACATGTTTTCTGCTCCTTATCTCAGCTTATTAAACCGGCAATGCTCTGAGATAAGCGCTGATCATCATAATCTTGGCTTATCACGGTTTATTAAACGTACACCATAGAATTTTACAGGGTGTTCCACGGCTTTTCGAATTTGCCATGAACACCCCAAATTGTTCGCTGTTTGGCGAAAAAGGCAATGTTCGAGTCGAACATGATTTCGACTCGAACTCGAAGCTCATCCCTACTCATGAATAGACATTGTTACAAGAGGTTTTTCTGTCTTACAAGGAGACTGTGTAAATCTGGTCTGTACCATCTTCCCAGGTCATAAATTAAAGGTTTGAACATTTAGTAAAATAAACAAGATAAGAAAATGGTAAGAAGCTGTTGTTTCACATAAGCTCACAAAAGTTTTCTTTGCATGAACAAAACAAGAGTGCTTAATCACAAATGAAGCTATTGTATTATATATTTTAAATAATAATTTTTCTTTCAAAATATGTTTTATGATGTATCTGTTTTAATATTTAAAAACCCATTAATGCATATTTATATTGTTATGATAAATGTTGCAAACATGGTATCCTATTAATAAGACTGTTCACGAATAACTGTTATGCTTATCGTTAGAATTATGACTTCAGTTTCAAGGATTTTAATAGCTTCAGCTATTTATGTGGGGTAGAATTTCTCATATACATATATATAAGCTAGAGCCAGAATGTCTAGGGAAATTGACACATGATTGTCAACCTTAGTCAATTAATGGTTTTCTATGAAGCCTAGGTCAAAGGGTTGTCATAAATTGATTAAGACATAAACAAAATTAACATTTAAGTAATTTCTTATACAACACTGCCTCTAGAGGTTGAAAATAGTAATTATTCAAGATGGCCAATAGACTTGGTTGTCATGGTAACATATAGAAACATACCGTCATATTACATCATCAATTACATAGTAGTGACACACACGCCCACTTTTTGAGTGAGATCAAAAGTAGTTACAGATCACAGAGAAGAGATCTCTCTCTCTCAGGCAGAAAGGATGCTATGAGGATTCTGGAATGTAAGGATCTTGAAAGGCAGAAATATGTAGGAATGTTGAAAAAAGTCCCTTTGGGACTTTGCTTCTCAAAACGACAGAATTCTTAAGTCCTGGTAAAGTAGTATTCTGTTTATTTTAACTTTTTAGGTAATTAAAGTTTGGTTGAGTATATGCTTGACTAATCCAATCAATTGTTAGTTCAGTTTTGGAGTGGAGTGAATTCTAACTGCAGTATGAAT
Organism: Rana temporaria; assembly: GCF_905171775.1. NCBI lineage: Eukaryota > Metazoa > Chordata > Amphibia > Anura > Ranidae > Rana > Rana temporaria. The sequence goes on from NC_053499.1 coordinate 61,279,653, forward strand.
TTGTTTCGTTTTTAAAACAAGGGAGATACATATATTGTCATATCTCACAAAACTGACTTCAAAGTCTAATGTCGCGTACACACAATCGGATTTTCTGTCGGAAAAACCTTGGATGATTTTTCCAACGGAATTCGGCTCAAGCTTGGCTTGCATATACACGGTCACACAAAAGTTCTTCGACTGTCAAGAATGCGGTGACGTACAACACTACGACGAGACAAGAAAATTAAGTTCAATGCTTCCGAGCATGCATCGATTTGTTTCAGATCTCTAATGTGAGGAGAAATTCCATCTTAGAAAATTGTATCTGAAAAAGTGTCTGCATTGGAAGATTTCCCCTTATCAACCGGTTCCTCTGATTACTACCTAATTTTCGTTTTTCTGTTACTTTCCGTACCAATGACAATGGTCATCAGAACAAATAAAAAGAACTTGCCTCCCCAGCAGAGACTTATAGGCAGCAATAAAATTATGACAGCTTTTGACATTTTCTTATCTTATCCAAAAGTTAAGGTAAGAGATAACATAACAAAGCCACACTAAAATGACCTTTTCCCTGGTATATACAGTACTATGAGTTTTTTTTTGCAGAACTCTGCGGGCTGAATGAACAAAAAAAATTAGTAACTCGGGAGGAGCTAACAATCCGATGTTAGTACAGCGAGCTCCCAGCTGAGCTATTGTGTTCATTGGCTGCGAGCGCTGATCAGATGTTGATCGGCAGATGTTTTTCTGCCATGTCGCTTCGACAAAAGCAGGACGTTCAGCCAGCTTCTATCAGACAGGCTGCCGTACACAGGGCCCAAACGATGGCCTGCTTCTGTTTAACTGGGCGATATTCAGCCCATGTGTACCAGGCTTTACTCTAAAATATAGAATTTTAAAGGTATTTCACGAGGCAGCCAAACTGTCAAAAAAAAAAAAACGATTTATTTGTAATAACATTAAAAAATTATTTAAAATTATAATATTGTCAGTACAATAGTTGTTTACAAGCTTTATAAGATCAAAGTTGAGATGTATAGCTGGGTGCCCTTCATATGTTCACTGTTAATGAGTTTCCCAGCCAATGCTGCTTCCTCAGGACAGCATAGTTTTATTATAGTTTAACAGCAAGGTGGTGCATTAATTGCACAACAGTCTCCCAGGTGGACATAGGGCAATAGGGTCCACAACACTCGACAATCACAAAAGAGAAACAGAGCCTACAGGACAATGGCACCTCTCTGTTTATAAGGGGGAGAGGGGGGCCTAAAGCCCAGGTAGTTTAAGTCTTCTCCCTACCAAAACCACCTTATGAGTTACTGGAAACCATCCTCAAAATATAGAAAATCATAACCAGCTAGAAGCTAGATGTGTGTTACCATTCATTTTCAAAGACATCTCAATACATTAAAGCAACACACCTGCCTTTCAGCACACCACGACACATGGTAACACATTGCCACGCATTGTGGTGCACTGTGTTGATACTAATTATATTGTATTGTATTTACATTCCAGAGACTGGTTTGTAGTACATAAATGGTTTGATTATTTCTTTCACATTATCATAACTTTTTTGTGCTGGTCATCTCTTTATTCTTTATATGTTTTTTCTCTGGTCTTTCATAATGGATCTTGTTGACAGAAATGTCAGTCATGGCACAATTCATTTCAAAGGGGATTGTGGAAGCACAAATATGAAAGCACTGGTTTGTGAAAGGGTGATACATTCACTGTGCAGCTCCTTAGTGATGTCAGTGGCCATACTTGAGGCCCATTTTATCAAGAAAGTTGACCTGTTACGTGCCCCTTTCTTTTGCATAATCCTGGTGTGCTAATGACAATTTGCCATTTTATGATTGCTAGAGATCCTTGAAGAAGAGACACTCATGAATTCTGAGCGAATAGGTAATATGGGTTAGATTTGCAAATTAAAAAATAGTATCTCACAAAGATATTTCACAATATGTAGGCAGTAAGACTGAACAAGAATTTACAGGAAATCATTAACACAATTAAATGCATCAAAAACAGTTTACCTTCAGGTAGAAAGATATTCACTAAAATTGCAGCACCAGACAAAATTAAAGCAGAGGCCTGCAGAACACGTCGCCCAACATAATTAATCACAAAATAAGAGAAAAACTTGGCTGGTATGTCAACAGTGCCAAAAATTACTTGAATGATATAAATGCTAAACCCAAATTTCTGAAGGTCCATGGCAAGACCATAGTAGGCAAAACTGGTAGAGAACCTAGTTAAGGAAAGAAATGGACATTAGAAGTCTGAAGTTTCCATCAGATGCTAGTGATATTACTAATAACAATTTAAAATAAATATAGATGACTCATAAGTGGCCTCCACAAAAAGAACACATCTGTAAAATAGGAAAAACCCACTCTCATTAAGCAGTTGGACGTTTTTAAGCTCTGCTTGCTGATAGTATAATGAGTTGGAGGGTTTGGGTAAATTTTGTGTCAAACATTAAACTGCATAGAAAGTCCACATGGGAGTGCAGATCAACAAACAAACACTTGGTCTCCTATTCTCTGTGTGAATGCAGTGTTGTTTCTTAAGGAATATAAGGGACTTGTTGCATTCTTTATTGTGTTGGATAATAATATGTGTGGTATTTCCTAACCATACACCGTGGCAAACACTTTGGTTTGACAATGGCTACTTGTGCTCTGTTGGTTATGAGGGCTTTTAAAATAGTTTACTTGAATGACCAGTGAAGTATGTTCAAAAATAAGCAGCAAGTCCATCTGTGTTTTTACTCACACAAAGACAGGTTGCTATTACTTTTCAGGTTGCAGTTTTTACTCTATAAATCACATTAGATAAATCACATTTTAAATCACTTGTGAGGTTGTACCCCTAAAGCAATCAAATTTCACACAACACTTCTGCATCTTTCTATAATTATTGGGTCTGTGTTATATAGCCAGACTGTGAAAATAACAATAGTGTAAAAAAATAACCAGCAATCTAATATTGGTCTAAGAAGTGACCACGTATAACCATCAACCAGACCTAATTTAATTAAAATTTTATGATGCATTACTTTTACAAAATCTCTTTATTTATTCTTTCCCACATTACATAGATTTCAATACAAAAATACAAAAAAAAAACACACATTAGACAAACCAACATATATGGTCTCAATATAAGCCCTTCATAAAATGTAATTAATATTTATGGCAACTTTTTCTGGGAGGTCCTTTTACCCTATATAAAATATGCCCAACCCTATATTTTTAAACAACCATTTAAAGGGGACAGAGATAGAATAGAAGTAAATTGAGATGGTGGAGAGAAGACCAAGGAGAAGCAGGGAGATAAACACATAGGGCGAGGCCCCTACTCCCCGCCCTCTCCCCTTCTAAAAAAATAAATAAAAGGGTGTTGTATGATTTATATGTGTATTACTTGCTTTAAGAAGGCTTCCCACTCCAAGCTTATTAATGTGGGAAAGAGAGGAGAGAAAGAAAAAACAAAAAACAAAACAAAAGAAGAGAGAGGAAGGGGGGAGGCCACAGGTTCACCCCTCTACACACATCCTCTATTCCCGTGTGGTTCATAGTGCAAATATGCAATTCTATTTTCTAGTGAAAAAGATTAAACCCATATAAAAAAATTGTGTTATAGATTTATATATATATATTCCATTGGAAGGGCCTCCCACTCTGGGCCCCTCAATGTGGTAAAAAAGGGGGAGGGAGAGCGAATATGAATTCACCCCACTTCCTCCCTTCTCTATCCCCATAAGGGTTCATAGTGCAACTGTGCAATTCTAAATCCTAATGAAAAAGTTTGATGCCTATATACACGTATATACAGATATATATATATATATATATAAACACACATAAAAGAAAGAGAGATAGACAACAAAAAAAGGGGGGGGGTGTGGGGGGGAGAGGATATAAATGCGCCTCACTTCCCCCATCCTCTATCCCCATAAAAAATCATAGTGCTAATGTGCAGTTCTAATTCCTAGTGAAAAAATGTTATTCATATAAAAAGTGGTATTAAAAAATGTATATGTCTATTATTTTAAGAAGGCTTCCCACTGCAAGCCCTCCAAAAAAAAAGAAGGGGGGGTGAGGTGAAGAAGAGAGGGGGAGACAGACCAAAGGGGGGGGGTGGGGGGGCCAGTCCCTTCACCTCCCCCCCTTCTCATCTCCCCACCCCGTCGATATAGTCCTGTGATTCCCTAAATTCTCTTCATCCTCTCCAAATCTTATCATGTCTTGGCCTGCATTTCTCATAGGTTGACAGCAGCTCCTCCATCCCTCTAATTATATCTATCTCTCTTAACCATTCTCCCATCGATGAAGATTTTTTTTCCTTCCATTTCCTTAGAATTAATGCTTTAGCTCCATTCAATAGGTATGGGACCAGGGACCTTCTTTTTTTTTTCCTCGTCATCCCCGTGTTATGAAACAGGCAATATCAGGGGTCTAATTTCACCTCCACTTATCTTCTTTATCATCCTCAGTATCTCTCTCCAGTATACCTGTATGCGGGGGCAATGCCACCTAATATGGGCATGTGTTCCCTCCATCCCACACTCTCTTCAGCATAAGGGTGATCTTCACTATTTATTCTATGGAGTTTTGTTGGTACATAGTACCATTTAGTAAGGAGCTTATAATTCATCTCTTTTACTTTTGCATCTATTGATGTAGAATGGACAAAATCTATAACTTGTTTCTTCTTTTCCTCAGATATAGTTTGGTTTAGTTCTAATTCCCAGCTTTCTAATAGTTTCAGTGCATCCAACCCTCCCATGGGTGTCAGTGCCCAATATATATTTGATATCCCCTGTCTTCCTATTCCTATTCCCCCCCAAACAGTGTATTCCAAACTTGTAATAGCTCAGAGATTTGCCAGCCTCACTATGTAACAGGGAAGATATGCCCCTTCATGTGAATGGTGAGAACATCTGGTAAAAGTGTTAACTGTTTAAATTGAAATGATATCAATTTAAAACATAACCCTCCTATTCCAAAAAAATAGAGCTAATATATCATCTAATGGCTGGTTTGAACTCATGTTAGGTTATAGTGCATTCAAAGTAAGGGGTTTAAAGTGGAAGCCACAAGTAAGTCCAGGGTAAGTGGAGCACAGTTATAATATTTATAGTCATCCCTGTGATGGAGCACAATTATAATATTTATAAAACTGTGGCTGAAAAAAAACTGTGAAAGGAACACCTTTATCTTCATATAGATACAATGACAACAAGAAGGTTAGTACCTACCAAGTGCAAGATATACAAATGGATATGCGACGAACCACAGGAGTCCTTATTAGGTCTATCACAGAATAATTCTTCTTACGAGAAGCATTAATTTCTCTTTGCATGTCATATTTAATTGTCTGAAATGAAGAGTTAGAATTGTATTAATCTTGATACAAATTGATATTTTAAAATATAAAAAACAGAGTATATAAAGACTTGTCAACACAAACACTGGTAGGGCTATGGATGGACAAAGTAAACTTGCCCTGCGCCTCTCTTTAAGTAGCTGCAGTCACAGGACTGGATGTGCAGAAAGGAACTTCATCAACCACTTGCTTACTGGGCACTTAAACCCCCCTCCTGCCCAGACCAATTTTTAGCTTTCATCACGATGCACTTTGAATGACAATTGTGCGGTCGAACAACATTGTACCCAAATACATTTTTTATAATTTTTTTCCCACAAATAGAACTTTCCCACAAATAGAATTTTGAAAACGGGGGATTTTTCTCCTTCATTGATGTACACTGATGAGGCTGCACTGATGGGCACTGATAGGCACCGATGGACTGCACTGATGGGCACCAATAAGGCGGCACTGATAGACGGCACTAGTGGGCACTGATAGGCAGCACTGGTGGGCACTGATAGGCGGCACTGGTGGGTGGCACTGAAGGGCATTGATAGGTGGCACTGGTGGGCACTGAGAAGTGGCATTGATAGGTGACACTAATAACTGGCAGTGATGGGTGGTAGTGATGGGCACTGATGGGTGGCAATAATGGGTACTGCTAGGTGGAACTGATGAGGCACTGATTGGCACCAATGGAGGTGGGCATTGATTGGTGGCACTTGTGGGCATTGATAGGTGGCACTCGTGGGTATTGATAGGTGGCACTCGTGGGCACTGTGGATACTGACAGGTGGCTCTGGCAGGTGGCACTAGCATGGGGTTTACATTGCAGACGTGCCTCCTTCCTCTTCCGGACCAATGTCCCTTGCACCTAAGCCGCTAACAGCGTGAGGAGAAACAAAAATTAACAAGCTTTGTTTACATCACACGATCAGCTGTCATTGGCTGACAGCTGATCACGTGGTAAGGGCCTGGGTACAGATCTGTGATCACCCGAGTCTCAGTGACTCGGGTGATCACAGGGCGGGCCCTGCAGGGGCGGGCGAGGAGCGTGTGAAGGGGAGGATGTCTATTGACGTCCTCCCGGCAATTGGGGTCCGCTCTGTAGTCATCATTCGGCTGTGGACAGGAATCCTTTGATTAACCTATGATTTTCTGGTAACATTGGAAAAACTGGCTTCTGGGAATACTAGTCTATGACTTCCTATGTACCAATAAATGCCGTCTTGGGGCCGCACACTTGTAGCCATGGTCAAGCTCAGTGGTGAGTATGGGGACCCACAACCTCTCCTGCCCTGTGCCTTTACAACTAATACTGTGCCAGATTGCCAAACATATAGGGCCAGATTCTCAAAGGCGTTACGACGGCGCAACACCATTAGCGCCGTCGTAACACCTCATCTGGCCCCGGGTATCTATGCGACTGATTCTCAGAATCAGTTTCGCATAGGTACCCATTAGATCTGACAAGCGTAAGGCTGTTACGCTGTCAGATCTTAAAAGTAATTTTTTTTCCCGCCGCTAGGTGTCGCATCGTCGCTTTTCCCCGTCGTCTATGCAAATGAGGTAAGTACGGCGATTCCCGAACATACGCGAGGTCGACGCAGCAAATTAACGTCGTTTGCGTAGCGTACCCGACGCGTAAGGTTGCCCCTGCTAATTAGCAGGCGCAACCAATGTTAACTATGGCCGTCGTTCCCGCGTCGAATTGAATAAAAATTACGTCGTTTGCGTAAGACGTCCATGAATGGCGCTGGACGCCATTTACGTATACATCTAGGCAAATGACGTCGGGGCGACGTCATTTAGCGCAATGCACGTCGGGTAAATTACCCGACGGAGCATGCGCAGTACGCTCGGCGCGGGAGCGCGCCTAATTTAAATGGTGCCCGCCCCATTTGAATTGGGCGGGCTTGCGCCGAGCAATCTAACGCTACACCGCCGCAAGTTTACAGGTAAGTGTTCTGAGAATCAGGATGTAAACCTGTAGACCTGCGGCGGTGTAACGTAGAGCTCATATATTACGCTGCCCAGGAGCAGCGCGAATGTATGAGAATCTGGGCCATATACTTTTTCATCCTAGGTACAGTGTTACACACCCCTGAAGAGCGAGCTGGATCTTGCGAAAACTAGGTTAGTCGGGCGGGTAATACGATGCCTGTGTACTCTGTCCACTATTATACTTGTGTACTAATATTTATTGTTTATGTATCATTTCAATTGGCAACTGTTGGTGTTATCTATGTATGTAACAATTTTACTTTACGCATGTAAACAATTTTACTTGAATATATTATATACTATACAATTACTGTTATCTTTACTGGCGGAAACGTTACCCACTTCATTTAAAGTCCCGGGGCGAATCCTTTTGTTTTGACTATATGTAACAGGGATGAAAGTGTGTTATTGGGGACACCAGACCTTTCCTCCTTTTTCGTATATTTACCAATAAAGCAACACCATATAGTGTTAACAGATGCCATTAAAAGAGAATGTGACTTGACAACTGTTAACTGTCATATGCTAGAGGTTGTGTTGCCTCATTCTTGGAAGATGGACTAGACCAGGGGTGCCCAACTAAGGCCTGCAGAGCCCTCTGATGTGTCCCGCGACCTCCTGCTCTGCAATAGCGGGTTGGCATAAGTCGATGCTTCATGTATAGCACCAACTCCTGTCACAGGTGGCGTGATACCAAATGCACTCTGCCTGGAATAGCAATAGCTGGCTATACATGAATAGAAGAGTTAGTAAGTTTTTTCTAAAATCACAGTGTATATTTGGGCATATCTGTTCTGCAGTGGTTACTGGGCTGCTTTCAAACTGATTCACAGGTACAGCGCAGAACCCCTGTAGGTTACCTGCACTGAGCATAGACTTCTGTTATTACCTGTGGGTTGGTGCACTTCAGAAAGTGCACCACATCTGCAGGATAATCTAGAAGTCTATGGCAAAGTGCAGCTATCCTGCAGGAAAGTCACAGGTGCACTGTGTTGCACCCTCGAGGTGGGTATACCACAGTGCATCAGTGCGAAAGCAGCCTTAGGCCCCTTTCACACGATCAGTCTGACCCAATTGGGGCCTTCATTAACCTCTATTGAGCCACAGATGTAAACAGACTTGTGGCTGTTTACACACAACTACCTCTAATTCGATCCACAAAAAAAAAACAGAAGGGGGAGATCCGTCCCCTTCCATCTGGGAATATCGGATTGGAGGGCCAATAGAGTAGAGTGGGCTGTTCCCCCCACTTCTCTGCATTTGCAGAGTGGACATGGGCCTGTCATCTGTCCGCTCCGCTCATTGTGGCCCACGACCGGTTACCAAGACGATTAAGTGGCCCTCACTCTTCAAAAGGTGGGGCACCCCTGGCCTAGGCACATCAATGTGCTCTACCCTATACCTGAACTTAACTATACCTAAAAGACACAGGTGAAATGATTATGAGCAACAAGCTTTGGTCCCCCGAGATCTGCCCTACAGATCCATTGGTCACGTTATTAGTGGGAATGCTTTAATAAGCATTCCCAGTATTGATATTCGTTTTTTATTATTAGTGGGAATGCTTTAATAAGCATTCCCAGTATTGATATTTAGTGGGAATGCTTTAATAAGCATTCCCAGTATTGATATTCGTTTTTTATTATTAGTGGGAATGCTTTATTAAGCATTCCCAGTATTGATATTCGTTTTTTATTATTAGTGGGAATGCTTTAATAAGCATTCCCAGTATTGATATTCGTTTTTTATTATTAGTGGGAATGCTTTAATAAGCATTCCCAGTATTGATATTCGTTTTTTATTATTAGTGGGAATGCTTTAATAAGCATTCCCAGTATTGATATTCGTTTTTTATTATTAGTGGGAATGCTTTAATAAGCATTCCCAGTATTGATATTCGTTTTTTATTATTCTTCTTCTTAATTTTATTCCGTACGTTTTTTGGCTCTGCGTAACTTCTGCATACTTTCAGCTATTGAGACCATTTAACTTTTAAAATGTTCGTCTCATTCAGCTAACGATGGGACTTCTTCAAGTTTTTTTGTACTATTTATACTTTTTAAAATATTAAGCTTTTAGACACTTTTTTTTAACATTGAAGTCAATGAGAACATCCTTTTTCCTGCTTCAAAACACACGTTCTGCCAAAAGTTTCAGCTCCTTCATACTTTCACTTACAGACACCAAACAAACTTTAAAGCGGTCACAAAATATTCAGCTATCCAAACATGACTTTTTAGATTGATATCTTATACGGTTTTTGTGAAAACGCAATTTACGTTTAGTGATTTTTTTATCGGTTATAATGTAATCCTATGGAGCAGGTTTAGAGTGTGTCATGTGACCTTTAGAGTGGAGATCTTTGAAAACAAAAATTATCTTTAAAAAAAGGGCGAACAAATTGCTCTCACGCCCACAAGATCTACTTGTCATACACAATTTATATATCAAAACGTAGGTATGCTTGTCTGGTTTCAGGCAATGTGATCAGTTTTGTGATACGTATTTTAGTTTTAGTTCCAGGAGCTTCTAAAGGACAAGAGTGACAAAACCACTCTCATTGACCGTCCATGTTAAAAATTTAAAACATTTTCCTGCAAAACACACAAAGACGCTCTTTTCTAAATCGCTGGCATGGCCACAATTTTAAGTTTATCAACATAAATTTCATATCGATGCGTTCACAAGGGCCGTGTCTTTCAAACGGTGAAGTCGCTGTATCGATCGCATGTACGGTTGTGGATTTATTACGTTTTGTTTGGAGGCGTAATTAATGTATTGGTCTGTGAATTAAAAGGCATTTGTAATGGAATTTCTTTCCATAAATAGCTTTCCTTACCTCAGGGCAATATTCCTCCTCACTGACCTGGGGGGGAGGGGAAACCTCTTGAGGGGGGAGGGGCGACCAGGAAGTCAGGATACTCTCTACTTTGCAGATAGAGAAAGGAGCTGTGTGTCCTAAAGATAGTGTAGTGGTTATGGTGAATGGCTTTGGTGCGGGCTCAGCAATTCAGCATTCCCACTCGCATTTTCCTCAGGGAATGCATTTTCTAGTTAGTGGGAATGCTTTAATAAGCATTCCCAGTATTGATATTCGTTTTTTATTATTCTTAATTTTAATTTTATTCCGTACGTTTTTTGGCTCTGCGTAACTTCTGCATACTTTCAGCTATTGAGACCATTCAACTTTTAAAATGTTCGTCTCGTTCAGCTAACGATGGGACTTCTTCAAGTTTTTTTGTACTATTTATACTTTTTAAAATATTAAGCTTTTAGACACTTTTTTTTAACATTGAAGTCAATGAGAACATCCTTTTTCCTGCTTCAAAACACACGTTCTGCCAAAAGTTTCAGCTCCTTCATACTTTCACTTACAGACACCAAACAAACTTTAAAGCGGTCACAAAATATTCAGCTATCCAAACATGACTTTTTAGATTGATATCTTTTACGGTTTTTGTGAAAACGCAATTTACGTTTAGTGATTTTTTTATCGGTTATAATGTAATCCTATGGAGCAGGTTTAGAGTGTGTCATGTGACCTTTAGAGTGGAGATCTTTGAAAACAAAAATTATCTTTAAAAAAAGGGCGAACAAATTGCTCTCACGCCCACAAGATCTACTTGTCATACACAATTTATATATCAAAACGTAGGTATGCTTGTCTGGTTTCAGGCAATGTGATCAGTTTTGTGATACGTATTTTAGTTTTAGTTCCAGGAGCTTCTAAAGGACAAGAGTGACAAAACCACTCTCATTGACCGTCCATGTTAAAAATTTTAAAAATTTTCCTGCAAAACACACAAAGACGCTCTTTTCTAAATCGCTGGCATGGCCACAATTTTAAGTTTATCAACATAAATTTCATATCGATGCGTTCACAAGGGCCGTGTCTTTCAAACGGTGAAGTCGCTGTATCGATCGCATGTACGGTTGTGGATTTATTACGTTTTGTTTGGAGGCGTAATTAATGTATTGGTCTGTGAATTAAAAGGCGTTTGTAATGGAATTTCTTTCCATAAATAGCTTTCTACCTCAGTGCAATATTCCTCCTCACTGACCTGGGGGGAGGGGAAACCTCTTGAGGGGGGAGGGGCGACCAGGAAGTCAGCATACTCTCTACTTTGCAGATAGAGAAAGGAGCTGTGTGTCCTAAAGATAGTGTAGTGGTTATGGTGAATGGCTTTGGTGCGGGCTCAGCAATTCAGCATTCCCACTCGCATTTTCCTCAGGGAATGCATTTTCTAGTTCTTAATTTTAATTTTAATTTTATTCCGTACGTTTTTTGGCTCTGCGTAACTCCTGCATACTTTCAGCTATTGAGACCATTCAACTTTTAAAATGTTCATCTCGTTCAGCTAACGATGGGACTTCTTCAAGTTTTTTTGTACTATTTATACTTTTTAAAATATTAAGCTTTTAGACACTTTTTTTTAACATTGAAGTCAATGAGAACATCCTTTTTCCTGCTTCAAAACACACGTTCTGCCAAAAGTTTCAGCTCCTTCATACTTTCACTTACAGACACCAAACAAACTTTAAAGCAGTCACAAAATATTCAGCTATCCAAACATGACTTTTCAGATTGATATCTTTTACGGTTTTTGTGAAAACGCAATTTACGTTTAGTGATTTTTGTATCGGTTATAATGTAATCCTATGGAGCAGGTTTAGAGTGTGTCATGTGACCTTTAGAGTGGAGATCTTTGAAAACAAAAATTATCTTTAAAAAAAGGGCGAACAAATTGCTCTGACGCCCACAAGATCTACTTGTCATACACAATTTATATATCAAAACGTAGGTATGCTTGTCTGGTTTCAGGCAATGTGATCAGTTTTGTGATACGTATTTTAGTTTTAGTTCCAGGAGCTTCTAAAGGACAAGAGTGACAAAACCACTCTCATTGACCGTCCATGTTAAAAATTTAAAAAATTTTCCTGCAAAACACACAAAGACGCTCTTTTCTAAATCGCTGGCATGGCCACAATTTTAAGTTTATCAACATAAATTTCATATCGATGCGTTCACAAGGGCCGTGTCTTTCAAACGGTGAAGTCGCTGTATCGATCGCATGTACGGTTGTGGATTTATTACGTTTTGTTTGGAGGCGTAATTAATGTATTGGTCTGTGAATTAAAAGGCGTTTGTAATGGAATTTCTTTCCATAAATAGCTTTCCTTACCTCAGTGCAATATTCCTCCTCACTGACCTGGGGGGAGGGGAAACCTCTTGAGGGGGGAGGGGCGACCAGGAAGTCAGCATACTCTCTACTTTGCAGATAGAGAAAGGAGCTGTGTGTCCTAAAGATAGTGTAGTGGTTATGGTGAATGGCTTTGGTGCGGGCTCAGCAATTCAGCATTCCCACTCGCATTTTCCTCAGGGAATGCATTTTCTAGTTAGTGGGAATGCTTTAATAAGCATTCCCAGTATTGATATTCGTTTTTTATTATTCTTAATTTTAATTTTAATTTTATTCCGTACGTTTTTTGGCTCTGCGTAACTTCTGCATACTTTCAGCTATTGAGACCATTTAACTTTTAAAATGTTCGTCTCATTCAGCTAACGATGGGACTTCTTCAAGTTTTTTTGTACTATTTATACTTTTTAAAATATTAAGCTTTTAGACACTTTTTTTTAACATTGAAGTCAATGAGAACATCCTTTTTCCTGCTTCAAAACACACGTTCTGCCAAAAGTTTCAGCTCCTTCATACTTTCACTTACAGACACCAAACAAACTTTAAAGCGGTCACAAAATATTCAGCTATCCAAACATGACTTTTTAGATTGATATCTTATACGGTTTTTGTGAAAACGCAATTTACGTTTAGTGATTTTTTTATCGGTTATAATGTAATCCTATGGAGCAGGTTTAGAGTGTGTCATGTGACCTTTAGAGTGGAGATCTTTGAAAACAAAAATTATCTTTAAAAAAAGGGCGAACAAATTGCTCTCACGCCCACAAGATCTACTTGTCATACACAATTTATATATCAAAACGTAGGTATGCTTGTCTGGTTTCAGGCAATGTGATCAGTTTTGTGATACGTATTTTAGTTTTAGTTCCAGGAGCTTCTAAAGGACAAGAGTGACAAAACCACTCTCATTGACCGTCCATGTTAAAAATTTAAAAATTTTTCCTGCAAAACACACAAAGACGCTCTTTTCTAAATCGCTGGCATGGCCACAATTTTAAGTTTATCAACATAAATTTCATATCGATGCGTTCACAAGGGCCGTGTCTTTCAAACGGTGAAGTCGCTGTATCGATCGCATGTACGGTTGTGGATTTATTACGTTTTGTTTGGAGGCGTAATTAATGTATTGGTCTGTGAATTAAAAGGCGTTTGTAATGGCATTTCTTTCCATAAATAGCTTTCCTTACCTCAGGGCAATATTCCTTCTCACTGACCTGGGGGGAGGGGAAACCTCTTGAGGGGGGAGGGGCGACCAGGAAGTCAGCATACTCTCTACTTTGCAGATAGAGAAAGGAGCTGTGTGTCCTAAAGATAGTGTAGTGGTTATGGTGAATGGCTTTGGTGCGGGCTCAGCAATTCAGCATTCCCACTCGCATTTTCCTCAGGGAATGCATTTTCTAGTTCTTAATTTTAATTTTAATTTTATTCCGTACGTTTTTTGGCTCTGCGTAACTTCTGCATACTTTCAGCTATTGAGACCATTTAACTTTTAAAATGTTCGTCTCATTCAGCTAACGATGGGACTTCTTCAAGTTTTTTTGTACTATTTATACTTTTTAAAATATTAAGCTTTTAGACACTTTTTTTTAACATTGAAGTCAATGAGAACATCCTTTTTCCTGCTTCAAAACACACGTTCTGCCAAAAGTTTCAGCTCCTTCATACTTTCACTTACAGACACCAAACAAACTTTAAAGCGGTCACAAAATATTCAGCTATCCAAACATGACTTTTTAGATTGATATCTTATACGGTTTTTGTGAAAACGCAATTTACGTTTAGTGATTTTTTTATCGGTTATAATGTAATCCTATGGAGCAGGTTTAGAGTGTGTCATGTGACCTTTAGAGTGGAGATCTTTGAAAACAAAAATTATCTTTAAAAAAAGGGCGAACAAATTGCTCTCACGCCCACAAGATCTACTTGTCATACACAATTTATATATCAAAACGTAGGTATGCTTGTCTGGTTTCAGGCAATGTGATCAGTTTTGTGATACGTATTTTAGTTTTAGTTCCAGGAGCTTCTAAAGGACAAGAGCGACAAAACCACTCTCATTGACCGTCCATGTTAAAAAAATTTAAAATTTTCCTGCAAAACACACAAAGACGCTCTTTTCTAAATCGCTGGCATGGCCACAATTTTAAGTTTATCAACATAAATTTCATATCGATGCGTTCACAAGGGCCGTGTCTTTCAAACGGTGAAGTCGCTGTATCGATCGCATGTACGGTTGTGGATTTATTATGTTTTGTTTGGAGGCGTAATTAATGTATTGGTCTGTGAATTAAAAGGCGTTTGTAATGGAATTTCTTTCCATAAATAGCTTTCTACCTCAGTGCAATATTCCTCCTCACTGACCTGGGGGAGGGGAAACCTCTTGAGGGGGGAGGGGCGACCAGGAAGTCAGGATACTCTCTACTTTGCAGACAGAGAAAGGAGCTGTGTGTCCTAAAGATAGTGTAGTGGTTATGGTGAATGGCTTTGGTGCGGGCTCAGCAATTCAGCATTCCCACTCGCATTTTCCTCAGGGAATGCATTTTCTAGTTCTTCTTCTTAATTTTAATTTTATTCCGTACGTTTTTTGGCTCTGCGTAACTTCTGCATACTTTCAGCTATTGAGACCATTTAACTTTTAAAATGTTCGTCTCATTCAGCTAACGATGGGACTTCTTCAAGTTTTTTTGTACTATTTATACTTTTTAAAATATTAAGCTTTTAGACACTTTTTTTTAACATTGAAGTCAATGAGAACATCCTTTTTCCTGCTTCAAAACACACGTTCTGCCAAAAGTTTCAGCTCCTTCATACTTTCACTTACAGACACCAAACAAACTTTAAAGCGGTCACAAAATATTCAGCTATCCAAACATGACTTTTCAGATTGATATCTTTTACGGTTTTTGTGAAAACGCAATTTACGTTTAGCGATTTTTTCAGAAAATGGAATCGGTTATAATGTAACCCTATGGAAGGGATTTAGAGTGTGTCATGTGACCTTTAGAGTGGAGATCTTTGAAAACAAAAATTATCTTTAAAAAAAGGGCGAACAAATTGCTCTCACGCCCACAAGATCTACTTGTCATACACAATTTATATATCAAAACGTAGGTATGCTTGTCTGGTTTCAGGCAATGTAATCAGTTTTGTGATACGTATTTTAGTTTTAGTTCCAGGAGCTTCTAAAGGACAAGAGCGACAAAACCACTCTCATTGACCGTCCATGTTAAAAAATTTTAAAATTTTCCTGCAAAACACACAAAGACGCTCTTTTCTAAATCGCTGACATGGCCACATTTTTAAGTTTATCAACATAAATTTCATATCGATGCGTTCACAAGGGCCGTGTCTTTCAAACGGTGAAGTCGCTGTATCGATCGCATGTACGGTTGTGGATTTATTACGTTTTGTTTGAAGGCGTAATTCATGTATTGGTCTGTGAATTAAAAGGCGTTTGTAATGGAATTTCTTTCCATAAATAGCTTTCTACCTCAGTGCAATATTCCTCCTCACTGACCTGGGGGGGAGGGGAAACCTCTTGAGGGGGGAGGGGCGACCAGGAAGTCAGCATACTCTCTACTTTGCAGATAGAGAAAGGAGCTGTGTGTCCTAAAGATAGTGTAGTGGTTATGGTGAATGGCTTTGGTGCGGGCTCAGCAATTCAGCATTCCCACTCGCATTTTCCTCAGGAAATGCATTGTCTAGTTCTTAATTTTAATTTTAATTTTATTCCGTACGTTTTTTGGCTCTGCGTAACTTCTGCATACTTTCAGCTATTGAGACCATTCAACTTTTAAAATGTTCGTCTCGTTCAGCTAACGATGGGACTTCTTCAAGTTTTTTTGTACTATTTATACTTTTTAAAATATTAAGCTTTTAGACACTTTTTTTTAACATTGAAGTCAATGAGAACATCCTTTTTCCTGCTTCAAAACACACGTTCTGCCAAAAGTTTCAGCTCCTTCATACTTTCACTTACAGACACCAAACAAACTTTAAAGCGGTCACAAAATATTCAGCTATCCAAACATGACTTTTTAGATTGATATCTTTTACGGTTTTTGTGAAAACGCAATTTACGTTTAGTGATTTTTTTATCGGTTATAATGTAATCCTATGGAGCAGGTTTAGAGTGTGTCATGTGACCTTTAGAGTGGAGATCATCCACAAAAAATATTATCTTTAAAAAAAGGGCGAACAAATTGCTCTCACGCCCACAAGATCTACTTGTCATACACAATTTATATATCAAAACGTAGGTATGCTTGTCTGGTTTCAGGCAATGTGATCAGTTTTGTGATACGTATTTTAGTTTTAGTTCCAGGAGCTTCTAAAGGACAAGAGTCATGTTAAAAAGTCTAAAAAAAATTCCTGCAAAACACACAAAGACGCTCTTTTCTAAATCGCTGACATGGCCACATTTTTAAGTTTATCAACATAAATTTCATATCGATGCGTTCACAAGGGCCGTGTCCTTCAAACGGTGTAGTCGCTGTATCGATCGCATGTACGGTTGTGGATTTATTACGTTTTGTTTGAAGGCTTCGATAACTGATTTTGTGTGTGGATGAAAGCGTTTCTAATGGTATTTTGATTCCCTAAATAGCTTTCCTTACCTCAGTGCAGTCCTCCTCCCCCACCTCATGTGGAGAAAGAGGGGGGAGGGGCGACCAGGCAAGTCAGGACACTCTCTATATTGCAGATAGAGAAAGGAGCTGTGTGATATTAGGCTTTATAAGTACTGAAGGAACACTGCTTGTATGTCCTAATGATAGTGTAGTGGTTATGGTGAATGGCTTTTGTGCGGGCTCAGCAATTCAGCATTCCCACTCGCATTTTCCTCAGGAAATGCATTTTCTAGTTCTTCTTAATTTTAATTTTAATTTGATTCCGTACGTTTTTTGGCTCTGCGTAACTTCTGCATACTTTCAGCTATTGAGACCATTTAACTTTTAAAATGTTCGTCTCATTCAGCTAACGATGGGACTTCTTCAAGTTTTTTTGTACTATTTATACTTTTTAAAATATTAAGCTTTTAGACACTTTTTTTTAACATTGAAGTCAATGAGAACATCCTTTTTCCTGCTTCAAAACACACGTTCTGCCAAAAGTTTCAGCTCCTTCATACTTTCACTTACAGACACCAAACAAACTTTAAAGCGGTCACAAAATATTCAGCTATCCAAACATGACTTTTTAGATTGATATCTTATACGGTTTTTGTGAAAACGCAATTTACGTTTAGTGATTTTTTTATCGGTTATAATGTAATCCTATGGAGCAGGTTTAGAGTGTGTCATGTGACCTTTAGAGTGGAGATCTTTGAAAACAAAAATTATCTTTAAAAAAAGGGCGAACAAATTGCTCTCACGCCCACAAGATCTACTTGTCATACACAATTTATATATCAAAACGTAGGTATGCTTGTCTGGTTTCAGGCAATGTGATCAGTTTTGTGATACGTATTTTAGTTTTAGTTCCAGGAGCTTCTAAAGGACAAGAGTGACAAAACCACTCTCATTGACCGTCCATGTTAAAAATTTTAAAAATTTTCCTGCAAAACACACAAAGACGCTCTTTTCTAAATCGCTGGCATGGCCACAATTTTAAGTTTATCAACATAAATTTCATATCGATGCGTTCACAAGGGCCGCGTATTTCAAACGGTGAAGTCGCTGTATCGATCGCATGTACGGTTGTGGATTTATTACGTTTTGTTTGGAGGCGTAATTAATGTATTGGTCTGTGAATTAAAAGGCGTTTGTAATGGAATTTCTTTCCATAAATAGCTTTCTACCTCAGTGCAATATTCCTCCTCACTGACCTGGGGGGAGGGGAAACCTCTTGAGGGGGGAGGGGCGACCAGGAAGTCAGCATACTCTCTACTTTGCAGATAGAGAAAGGAGCTGTGTGTCCTAAAGATAGTGTAGTGGTTATGGTGAATGGCTTTGGTGGGGGCTCAGCTATTCAGCATTCCCACTCGCATTTTCCTCAGGGAATGCATTTTCTAGTTCTTAATTTTAATTTTAATTTTATTCCGTACGTTTTTTGGCTCTGCGTAACTTCTGCATACTTTCAGCTATTGAGACCATTTAACTTTTAAAATGTTCGTCTCATTCAGCTAACGATGGGACTTCTTCAAGTTTTTTTGTACTATTTATACTTTTTAAAATATTAAGCTTTTAGACACTTTTTTTTAACATTGAAGTCAATGAGAACATCCTTTTTCCTGCTTCAAAACACACGTTCTGCCAAAAGTTTCAGCTCCTTCATACTTTCATTTACAGACACCAAACAAACTTTAAAGCGGTCACAAAATATTCAGCTATCCAAACATGACTTTTCAGATTGATATCTTTTACGGTTTTTGTGAAAACGCAATTTACGTTTAGCGATTTTTTCAGAAAATGGAATCGGTTATAATGTAACCCTATGGAAGGGATTTAGAGTGTGTCATGTGACCTTTACAGTGGAGATCTTTGAAAACAAAAATTATCTTTAAAAAAAGGGCGAACAAATTGCTCTCACGCCCACAAGATCTACTTGTCATACACAATTTATATATCAAAACGTAGGTATGCTTGTCTGGTTTCAGGCAATGTGATCAGTTTTGTGATACGTATTTTAGTTTTAGTTCCAGGAGCTTCTAAAGGACAAGAGTGACAAAACCACTCTCATTGACCGTCCATGTTAAAAATTTTAAAAATTTTCCTGCAAAACACACAAAGACGCTCTTTTCTAAATCGCTGGCATGGCCACAATTTTAAGTTTATCAACATAAATTTCATATCGATGCGTTCACAAGGGCCGCGTCTTTCAAACGGTGAAGTCGCTGTATCGATCGCATGTACGGTTGTGGATTTATTACGTTTTGTTTGGAGGCGTAATTAATGTATTGGTCTGTGAATTAAAAGGCGTTTGTAATGGAATTTCTTTCCATAAATAGCTTTCTACCTCAATGCAATATTCCTCCTCACTGACCTGGGGGGAGGGGAAACCTCTTGAGGGGGGAGGGGCGACCAGGAAGTCAGCATACTCTCTACTTTGCAGATAGAGAAAGGAGCTGTGTGTCCTAAAGATAGTGTAGTGGTTATGGTGAATGGCTTTGGTGCGGGCTCAGCAATTCAGCATTCCCACTCGCATTTTCCTCAGGGAATGCATTTTCTAGTCGTTTTTTATTATTCTTCTTCTTAATTAGTGGGAATGCTTTAATAAGCATTCCCAGTATTGATATTCGTTTTTTATTATTCTTCTTCTTAATTTTATTCCGTACGTTTTTTGGCTCTGCGTAACTTCTGCATACTTTCAGCTATTGAGACCATTTAACTTTTAAAATGTTCGTCTCATTCAGCTAACGATGGGACTTCTTCAAGTTTTTTTGTACTATTTATACTTTTTAAAATATTAAGCTTTTAGACACTTTTTTTTAACATTGAAGTCAATGAGAACATCCTTTTTCCTGCTTCAAAACACACGTTCTGCCAAAAGTTTCAGCTCCTTCATACTTTCACTTACAGACACCAAACAAACTTTAAAGCGGTCACAAAATATTCAGCTATCCAAACATGACTTTTTAGATTGATATCTTATACGGTTTTTGTGAAAACGCAATTTACGTTTAGTGATTTTTTTATCGGTTATAATGTAATCCTATGGAGCAGGTTTAGAGTGTGTCATGTGACCTTTAGAGTGGAGATCTTTGAAAACAAAAATTATCTTTAAAAAAAGGGCGAACAAATTGCTCTCACGCCCACAAGATCTACTTGTCATACACAATTTATATATCAAAACGTAGGTATGCTTGTCTGGTTTCAGGCAATGTGATCAGTTTTGTGATACGTATTTTAGTTTTAGTTCCAGGAGCTTCTAAAGGACAAGAGTGACAAAACCACTCTCATTGACCGTCCATGTTAAAAATTTTAAAAATTTTCCTGCAAAACACACAAAGACGCTCTTTTCTAAATCGCTGGCATGGCCACAATTTTAAGTTTATCAACATAAATTTCATATCGATGCGTTCACAAGGGCCGTGTCTTTCAAACGGTGAAGTCGCTGTATCGATCGCATGTACGGTTGTGGATTTATTACGTTTTGTTTGGAGGCGTAATTAATGTATTGGTCTGTGAATTAAAAGGCGTTTGTAATGGAATTTCTTTCCATAAATAGCTTTCTACCTCAATGCAATATTCCTCCTCACTGACCTGGGGGGAGGGGAAACCTCTTGAGGGGGGAGGGGCGACCAGGAAGTCAGCATACTCTCTACTTTGCAGATAGAGAAAGGAGCTGTGTGTCCTAAAGATAGTGTAGTGGTTATGGTGAATGGCTTTGGTGCGGGCTCAGCAATTCAGCATTCCCACTCGCATTTTCCTCAGGGAATGCATTTTCTAGTCGTTTTTTATTATTCTTCTTCTTAATTAGTGGGAATGCTTTAATAAGCATTCCCAGTATTGATATTCGTTTTTTATTATTCTTCTTCTTAATTTTATTCCGTACGTTTTTTGGCTCTGCGTAACTTCTGCATACTTTCAGCTATTGAGACCATTTAACTTTTAAAATGTTCGTCTCATTCAGCTAACGATGGGACTTCTTCAAGTTTTTTTGTACTATTTATACTTTTTAAAATATTAAGCTTTTAGACACTTTTTTTTAACATTGAAGTCAATGAGAACATCCTTTTTCCTGCTTCAAAACACACGTTCTGCCAAAAGTTTCAGCTCCTTCATACTTTCACTTACAGACACCAAACAAACTTTAAAGCGGTCACAAAATATTCAGCTATCCAAACATGACTTTTTAGATTGATATCTTATACGGTTTTTGTGAAAACGCAATTTACGTTTAGTGATTTTTTTATCGGTTATAATGTAATCCTATGGAGCAGGTTTAGAGTGTGTCATGTGACCTTTAGAGTGGAGATCTTTGAAAACAAAAATTATCTTTAAAAAAAGGGCGAACAAATTGCTCTCACGCCCACAAGATCTACTTGTCATACACAATTTATATATCAAAACGTAGGTATGCTTGTCTGGTTTCAGGCAATGTGATCAGTTTTGTGATACGTATTTTAGTTTTAGTTCCAGGAGCTTCTAAAGGACAAGAGTGACAAAACCACTCTCATTGACCGTCCATGTTAAAAATTTTAAAAATTTTCCTGCAAAACACACAAAGACGCTCTTTTCTAAATCGCTGGCATGGCCACAATTTTAAGTTTATCAACATAAATTTCATATCGATGCGTTCACAAGGGCCGTGTCTTTCAAACGGTGAAGTCGCTGTATCGATCGCATGTACGGTTGTGGATTTATTACGTTTTGTTTGGAGGCGTAATTAATGTATTGGTCTGTGAATTAAAAGGCGTTTGTAATGGAATTTCTTTCCATAAATAGCTTTCCTTACCTCAGGGCAATATTCCTCCTCACTGACCTGGGGGGAGGGGAAACCTCTTGAGGGGGGAGGGGCGACCAGGAAGTCAGGATACTCTCTACTTTGCAGATAGAGAAAGGAGCTGTGTGTCCTAAAGATAGTGTAGTGGTTATGGTGAATGGCTTTGGTGCGGGCTCAGCAATTCAGCATTCCCACTCGCATTTTCCTCAGGGAATGCATTTTCTAGTTTTAATTTTAATTTTAATTTTATTATTCCGTACGTTTTTTGGCTCTGCGTAACTTCTGCATACTTTGAGCTATTGAGACCATTCAACTTTTAAAATGTTCATCTCGTTCAGCTAACGATGGGACTTCTTCAAGTTTTTTTGTACTATTTATACTTTTTAAAATATTAAGCTTTTAGACACTTTTTTTTAACATTGAAGTCAATGAGAACATCCTTTTTCCTGCTTCAAAACACACGTTCTGCCAAAAGTTTCAGCTCCTTCATACTTTCACTTACAGACACCAAACAAACTTTAAAGCGGTCACAAAATATTCAGCTATCCAAACATGACTTTTTAGATTGATATCTTATACGGTTTTTGTGAAAACGCAATTTACGTTTAGTGATTTTTTTATCGGTTATAATGTAATCCTATGGAGCAGGTTTAGAGTGTGTCATGTGACCTTTAGAGTGGAGATCTTTGAAAACAAAAATTATCTTTAAAAAAAGGGCGAACAAATTGCTCTCACGCCCACAAGATCTACTTGTCATACACAATTTATATATCAAAACGTAGGTATGCTTGTCTGGTTTCAGGCAATGTGATCAGTTTTGTGATACGTATTTTAGTTTTAGTTCCAGGAGCTTCTAAAGGACAAGAGTGACAAAACCACTCTCATTGACCGTCCATGTTAAAAATTTTAAAAATTTTCCTGCAAAACACACAAAGACGCTCTTTTCTAAATCGCTGGCATGGCCACAATTTTAAGTTTATCAACATAAATTTCATATCGATGCGTTCACAAGGGCCGCGTCTTTCAAACGGTGAAGTCGCTGTATCGATCGCATGTACGGTTGTGGATTTATTACGTTTTGTTTGGAGGCGTAATTAATGTATTGGTCTGTGAATTAAAAGGCGTTTGTAATGGAATTTCTTTCCATAAATAGCTTTCTACCTCAGTGCAATATTCCTCCTCACTGACCTGGGGGGAGGGGAAACCTCTTGAGGGGGGAGGGGCGACCAGGAAGTCAGCATACTCTCTACTTTGCAGATAGAGAAAGGAGCTGTGTGTCCTAAAGATAGTGTAGTGGTTATGGTGAATGGCTTTGGTGGGGGCTCAGCTATTCAGCATTCCCACTCGCATTTTCCTCAGGGAATGCATTTTCTAGTTCTTCTTCTTAATTTTAATTTTAATTTTATTCCGTACGTTTTTTGGCTCTGCGTAACTTCTGCATACTTTCAGCTATTGAGACCATTTAACTTTTAAAATGTTCGTCTCATTCAGCTAACGATGGGACTTCTTCAAGTTTTTTTGTACTATTTATACTTTTTAAAATATTAAGCTTTTAGACACTTTTTTTTAACATTGAAGTCAATGAGAACATCCTTTTTCCTGCTTCAAAACACACGTTCTGCCAAAAGTTTCAGCTCCTTCATACTTTCACTTACAGACACCAAACAAACTTTAAAGCGGTCACAAAATATTCAGCTATCCAAACATGACTTTTTAGATTGATATCTTATACGGTTTTTGTGAAAACGCAATTTACGTTTAGTGATTTTTTTATCGGTTATAATGTAATCCTATGGAGCAGGTTTAGAGTGTGTCATGTGACCTTTAGAGTGGAGATCTTTGAAAACAAAAATTATCTTTAAAAAAAGGGCGAACAAATTGCTCTCACGCCCACAAGATCTACTTGTCATACACAATTTATATATCAAAACGTAGGTATGCTTGTCTGGTTTCAGGCAATGTGATCAGTTTTGCGATAGGCATTTGACTTTTAGTTCCAGGAGCTTCTAAAGGACAAGTGCCTCAAACGCCCTCCCATTGACCGTCATGTTAAAAAGTCTAAAAAAAATTCCTGCAAACACACAAAGACGCTCTTTTCTAAATCGCTGGCATGGCCACAATTTTAAGTTTATCAACATAAATTTCATATCGATGCGTTCACAAGGGCCGTGTCTTTCAAACGGTGAAGTCGCTGTATCGATCGCATGTACGGTTGTGGATTTATTACGTTTTGTTTGGAGGCGTAATTAATGTATTGGTCTGTGAATTAAAAGGCGTTTGTAATGGAATTTCTTTCCATAAATAGCTTTCTACCTCAGTGCAATATTCCTCCTCACTGACCTGGGGGGAGGGGAAACCTCTTGAGGGGGGAGGGGCGACCAGGAAGTCAGGATACTCTCTACTTTGCAGATAGAGAAAGGAGCTGTGTGTCCTAAAGATAGTGTAGTGGTTATGGTGAATGGCTTTGGTGCGGGCTCAGCAATTCAGCATTCCCACTCGCATTTTCCTCAGGGAATGCATTTTCTAGTTGAACATAATATACTTTTCCCACTGTAAACTGTATTTTAACCCTGTTGATTGTTCTTTGGTTGATTAGTAATATAGACAAATATTCTGTCTCTCTTATAGGCTATGCTAGAAGCACTCTTTTTTTGCCAAATCTGTCCCAGTCTGATTCACAAACATAAAAATTAAGTTTTATCAACATGTCCATTAAGTGATATATTCAACAGATAGTTAATGTAGCATAGGACTGATTGATTTTTAGCATCACATTCTCAGGTATTTACATTATTGTACTACTTCTTGGCTGATTCCCCGGTAAAGGTGTGTAAGCATTTAGCCTTAAGGAGTTTCTATGCGTATGTAAATTAAAAAAACAGATTATATCTTTCTATGTTATGGGTGCTACAGTTTATTTTGAGAGTTATAAAATCCCAGCAGATGGGGTAAGGTGTAGAGTAGTAGCACTAATATAACACTTGTCATGCTGTCTGCCTAGAATTTGTACTGTATGTTCTTTTTATGTTAAATTGGTTATAAACCCCAAAAGTAACAAGCCTACCTAATATATATATATATATATATATATATATATATATATATATATATATATATATATATATATATATAATTAAAATTGTTTTGATTCTGAGCATGCGTGGATTTTTGACCGATGGATTTCCCCACAGACGATCGTTTTTTTCTATCGTTTTTTTAACCATAAGAAGAATTTACAGTAAAACAGGTTCTATTTTTTTTCACCGATGGGAAAAAAAACGATGGAGCCCACACACGATCGGTTCGTCCGATGAAAACGGTCCATCGGTCCGTTTTCATCAGACAAACCGATCGTGTTTACAGGGCATTACAGTTACTTTAAAAAATTATCTTTTCATTTAAATGAAATTGCGGGACGCATGTTTGCCAAACGTGTAACTGCACTAGTTTTGATGCTGTATATGTTTCCAAGTCACCACAAAGCCATACAATACCTTTGAAAGGTATAGAATTAACATTGAACAAATTATCATTCACATGCTTTAAATGTTGCTTAACCACTTAACGCCCGCCGTATATATACGTCCCCGCCTTCTAGCGGGTCGGGGGTCCGATCGAGACCCCCTCCGCTGCGTGCGGCGGGCGGATTCCCGCGGGGAGCGATCCGGGACGACGGCGCGGCTATTCGTTTATAGGCTATTCGTCACACACTAGGAGAACCCTAACTCCTACAGCGCCCCCTGTGGTTAACTCCCAGACTGCAACTGTCATTTTCACAATAAACAATGCAATTTAAATGCATTTTTTGCTGTGAAAATGACAATGGTCCCAAAAATGTGTCAAAATTATCCAAAGTGTCCGCCATAATGTCGCAGTCACGAAAAAAATCGCTGATCGCCGCCAATAGTAGTAAAAAAAAAAAAATTGATAAAAATGCAAAAAAACTATCCCCTATTTTGTAAACGCTATAAATTTTGCGCAAACCAATCGATAAACACTTATTGCGATTTTTTTTACCAAAAATAGGTAGAAGAATACGTATCGGCCTAAACTGAGGAAAAAAAAATTGTATATATGTTTTTGGGGGATATTTATTATAGCAAAAAGTAAAAAATATTGAATTTTTTTCAAAATTGTCGCTCTATTTTTGTTTATAGCGCAAAAAATAAAAACCGCAGAGGTGATCAAATACCACCAAAAGAAAGCTCTATTTGTGGGGAAAAAAGGACGCCAATTTTGGTTGGGAGCCACGTCGCACGACCGCGCAATTGTCTTTTAAAGCGACGCAGTGCTGAATAGCAGAACCTGGCCTGGGCATTTAGCAACAAAATGGTCCGGGGCTTAAGTGGTTAACATACCATCCAAAATGTTTATTTTATTTGCAGATTAATATATTTATAATAAATAGACACAAGTCCGTTGTATAGATCTATTGAGACAACTCACTTGTACGCACGCAAAGTTTGCGCTTACTGCATTATGCAGAACGCAACCAAGATGCAGGGTGAGGGACCGCTAGCTGTTAAGCTTAAAACCTATTTTGTGCCACAAATATAAATGTTTCAGCCGATTCGGTTTTTGAGATATTGGAATTCAAATTCAGATTTTGTAACATCAAGCTCCGCCCACTTTGCATCCAATGTTATTAAAATTTAAAAACAAATATAGCATTTGTTTGCACTACATCTGTGCCTATTTGTGCTGCAAAAATGAACGTATGTGCTGGTTTGGTTTCAGAGATATTGCGTATTAGGCCTCGTACACACGACCGAACATGTCCGCTGAAACTGGTCCGTCGGACCAGTTTCAGCAGACATGTTCGGTCGTGTGTAGGGCCGACCGGACAATTTTCCGGCCGACCGGACAGGTTTCCAGCGGACAACTGTTTCTTAGCATGCTAAGAAACATGTCCGCTGGAAGCCTGTCTGCCGGACATGTCCGATGGTCAGTACGACTCATCGGACATGTCCGCTGGCTCGAGAACCCGTGCATCGCGTCAAAGTGATTAGACGCATGCGTGAAAGCATTAAACTTCCGGGTTCGCGCACGTCGCCGCGTCATCGTCGCCGTCACATCGCCGCGTCGTCACCGCGTATTCTGTCCGCGCGGAATTTGGTCTGATGGTGTGTACAGCCATAAGACCAAATGATCCCAGCGGACATGTCTGATGAAAACGGTCCGCATCGGGCGTGTGCGCCCCTCTAGTGGATACAAAGGGCGCAACGTCTTATGACGTCCACCCAGAACAATATAGTCTGCCTCCCGCCGTCATGACGGCGGGCGTTGGAGAAAAGGTTAAAAAAAAAAGTTAATACATTCCAGTGGCGGTTCGTCCATAGAGGGCGCTGGAGCGCCGCCCCCTCTGGCTCTCACCGCCACTGAGTCAAATAACATAGATTCATGCATTGCACGAATCTATGTTATTTTCGCCGCTGCCGCTGTTATTCAGATGGTCAGCGCTCAATGTCCGGCCATCTGAATAATGCCAGCTGGTTGGCTGTACGGAAATGTCTATCAAAGCCAACAGCTCTGATAGGCTTTCCCAATACAGCCCTCGGGTCCCGGAAGCTTATTCTCGGAGCGCACAGACTGTACGCCCCTTGAATAAGATGACAGGCGTCTCAGCCAATCAGGTTGGCCGGTTCTGGCTACCTGTAACCTGATTGGCTGAGACGCCTGTCAGTCATCGAGGGCGGGAGAAGACATCGTGGGACGTGGATGCCTGACTCCAGTAAAGTTAAGTGCCGGACGGGGGGGGGGGGAGAAAGCAATTTACAGGGCACAGTGGGGACAATTGGCACAGCGGCGACCATTAAAGGGCACAGTGGCTACGTTTAATGGCATGGCACAGTGGTGACAATGTATGGCACAGTGGCTGCGTTTAATGGCATGGCACGGTGGTGACAATGGATGGCACAGTGGTGACAATGGATGGCACAGTGGCTGCATTTAATGGCATGGCACAGTGGTGACAATGTATGGCAAAGTGGTGACAATGGATGGCACAGTGGCTGCGTTTAATGGCATGGCACAGTGGTGACAATGTATGGCAAAGTGGTGACAATGGATGGCACAGTGGCTGCGTTTAATGGCATGGCACAGTGGTGACAATGTATGGCACAGTGGCTGCGTTTAATGGCATGGCACAGTGGTGACAATGGATGGCACAGTGACTGCGTTTAATGGCATGGCACAGTGGTGCAAATTGATGGCACAGTGACTGCATTTGATGGCATGGCACAGTGGTGCGAATTGATGGCACAGTGACTGCATTTGATGGCATGGCACAGTGACTGCGTTTAATGGCATGGCACAGTGGTGCGAATTGATGGCACAGTGGCTGCATTTGATGGCATGGCACAGTGGTGCAAATTGATGGCACAGTGGCTGCGTTTGATGGCATGTAACAGTGGCTGCGTTTGGGCACAGTGAGACTGCAATTTTTTTTTCCTTTGCGCCCCCCCAAAAATTTTGAGCACCAGCCGCCACTGATACATTCTGTATTCTAGGTTCTTTACAGATATACTGTACATTACATGGGTGTGTTTCAGTTTGATTTGTTAGCTGAAAATGAGGCATTTTGTTCTTTAAATGTTTATATTTACATTTTATACTGCTTCAATAATATTACATTTGTAACACTTTATAAATAATACATGTTAATTTGTTTTGAAAGCCTGTTTCATGAGACTATTCCTTTTTTTAAAACCATATTATTATATTATTTTTATATAAAAACCCTCAAACATACATCAAATACATTTGGAAAATAAGTTTTACCAACTTAAAAAAATTGAGTAAGTTACAAGTTGATTTCACTTAAAACTAAGTAACTAAGTAATAGGTTTGCATGTTCTACCCTGTGCCTGCGTAGGTTGCCTCCCACACTTCAAAGACATGCTGGTAGGGAAATTGGCCCTAACATTCACGTATGAATGTGAGTTAGGGATCTTAGATTGAAAGCTCCTTGAGAACAGGGACTAATGTACAATGTATATGTAAAGTGCTCTGTAAATTGACAGTGCTATATAAGTACTTGAAATAAATAAGTTAATGTATGTGTTCCTAACTTCAGACAAAAATTAGTTTAGTTGACTACTTAAAAAGCTGATTTAAAAAATAGTTACCGTATTTATCACGGTATAACGCGCTCCCGCGTATACCGCGCACCCCTAAAGTTGCCCCCAAAATTCCTGTAAAAAAAAATGTTATATGATTTTATTACTTACAGTTTTGGTGTCTTCCCAGCATCCATCGTCCGGTCCAGCGTCCGTCTGCGGCCTCGATGATGTCCTCCCGGCTTCTCCAGCGCCTCGATGGTGTCCTCCCCGCTTCCCGCGCTCAGTTCGAACGCCTCCGCCGACATATACCGAGTGCAGTACACTCGGATACATTCGGCAAGGCTCGGCGTCGCTCGCGTTTACGCTCTGTGACGTTTATGCGTGAGCACGAGCGAAGCCGAGCCTAGCCGAATGTACCCGAGTGTACTGCACTTGGTATATGTCGGCGCAGGATTTCAAACTGAGCGCGGGAAGCGGCTATCGGCGTATATCGCGCACCCATGATTTTCCCCTTATTTTAAGGGGAAAATAGTGCGCGATATACGCTGATAAATACGGTATTTTTTGAGTAGACCCAGCACAAGATTTTTTACAGTGTGCTTCAGATGTTGGTATTTTGAAATTTTTGTTCATTTTGTCCTTTATTTTCAATAAAAAATAAAATATTCAGCGCAAAAAAACACATCTGAATGTTCCAAATAGATTTGTAAGCTGCACACTAAAGGTTAACATGCAACACCTTAATAATATATATAACTCAAGACAGTGCAGTGCAAAATGACAAATCAATATAAAATGTCCTTTTTAAAAGTTCATGAATAAACATATCATGATGAACATAAAAATGTCCCGCTGATGAAGTCACTATAGTCTCTTTTTATTTCAATTGCATATTTCTGGGATATCTTCTTTTCCATTGACTGTAAAGCGAATCTTTGATGTCACCGATTGACTTCTCGATTACAATTGTTTCCAGGCCCGGACTGGGACAAAAAATAGGCCCGGGCATTTTAGACTGAGCAGCCCGGGGGGGGGGGGGGGGGTTAATGATGGGATGTGGGATGTGGGGTGAGATAAAGAAATATAGATAGGAGGGAAAAAAAAGTAAAGAAAGAAAGAAAGAAAATAGATAGAAAGAAAGATAGATACAAAGAAAGATAGATATGGATGAAAATGAAAAAGAAAGAAAGAAAGAAGGGAAGATAGATAGATAGATAGATAGATAGATAGATAGATAGATAGATAGATAGATAGATAGATAGATAGATAGATAGATAGATAGATAGATAGATAGATAGATAGATAGATAGATAGATAGATAGATAGAAAAAAAGAAAAAAATGAAAGAAGGGAAGGAAGATAGATAAAGAAAGAAAGAAAGATAAAGATAGAAAGAAAGAAAAAAGGGACGGAAGATAGATAGATAGATAGATAGATAGATAGATAGATAGATAGGATAGATAAAGAAAGAAGAAAGTAAGATAGATAGATAAAGATAGATAGATAGATAGATAGATAGATAGATAGATAGGTAGATAGATAGATAGCTAGATAGATAGATAGATAGATAGATAGATAAAGATAGATAGATAGATAGATAGATAGATAGATAGATAGATAGATAGATAGATAGAGATAGATAGGTAGATAGATAATAGGGAGAGAGAAAGAAAGAAAGGTGAAGAGAGAGAGAGAGAGAGAGAGGGGAATGAAGGGCACCCCTACATCAGTGTACAGTACTCACTCAGAGGCAGCAGGGACTGACTGGATGGATATCAGACTCCATCTTTCCTTTCTGTTTGGCTTTAGCTTGAATCTTCCCGCCCACATCCCTTAGGCCCCATACACACGAGAGGATTTATCCGCAGATACGGTCCAGCGGACCGTATCCGCGGATAAATCCTCTCGAGGATTTCAGAAGATTTCTATGCGATGGCGTGTACACACCATCGCATTGAAATCCGCGCTGAAATCCTCTGGCGATGACGTGTCGCGCCGTCGCCGCGATTATGACGCGGCGACGGCGCAACGCTGTCATATAAGGAATTCCACGCATGCGTCAAATCATTACGACGCGTGCGGGGAATCCCTTTGGACTGATGGATCCGGTAAGTCTGTACAGACGAGCGGATCCATCCGTTGGAATGGATTCCAGCAGATGGATTTGTTGTGCATGTCAGCAAATATCCGATCTGCTGGAATCCATCCCAGAGGAGATTTCTCCGCGGAAACAGATCCGCTGGCGTGTACACACCATAGGATCTATCCGCAGAAACCCATTTGCTGGGATTTATCTGCGGATGGATTCTATCGTGTGTATGGGGCCTTAGGCAGCAGAACAGTGTCTGTCAGGGAGAGTGGTCGGGGCAGATACAGGAGGAGAAGAGGAGAGGAGGGGGAGGAGTAGAAGCAGCTCCTCTCCTCTAACTGGTCGTGCAGGCAGCAGGGGGAGGGGAGAAATGTCAGAGCTGGCTGTGATACACCTAGCTCATCTCTCTCTGGGGGATCTCTGCTATTAGGTAAACTGGGCGTCCCCTCTCGGCCTGCAACCCCTTGGTACACCCCTGGAGAGACGTGACATGCGGCCTGCCGAGGGCCGTTCGCAGACCGCAACTGGCCCTATGGCCAGTCCGGGCCTGATTGTTTCCCATTTATGGGAAGGTGTTTTTAGATCTGTGGGTTAAGGATATGAGGTGAGTGACTGCTGATGTCTGCAGTGGATGGGCTGGACTCATGTTGACACTTGCATGCTTAAAAGTTTGGATGCACATCCACATCGCAGTGGCACATTTTTATGTTCATCATGATATGTTTATTCATGAACTTTTAAAAAGGACATTTTGCGCTGCACTGTCTTGAGTTATATATATTATTAAGGTGTTGCATGATAACCTTTAGTGTGCAGCATACAAATCTATTTGGAACATTCAGATGTGTTTTTGCTCTGAATATTTTAATTTCATTGTACCTAAAATAAAGGACAAAATGAACAAAAAATTCAAAATACCAACTTCTGAAGCACACTGTAAAAAAATCTTGTGCTGGGTCTACTCAAAAAAAATGAGGCAACTATTTTTTAAATTTAGCTTATTAAGTACTGTCAACTAAACTTATTTTTGTCTGACTCATTAGACTTTTCATGTTTTCAACTTAGTTGTTTTAAGTAAAGCCAACTATAATTTTTTTTCAATTTATAGACCATAGTGTTTTAAAGCGGAGGTTCACCCAAAAATCTACTTTCTGACATTAGATCCAGCATACTGCTGACATCTGCAGTATGCTGTTTTTTTTTTTTGTACTTATCGTTTTATCAGCTGTTGTTATCTGGCTCCCAGCGGGGATTTCAGCGAGGAATCGGCGTTCCTAAGCAAAGCGAATTTGATTGACGGGCTGCTAAAGCGCGTCACGCCTTCCGAAAATACCCGAAGTGACACTCGGGTGTTTACGGCGCCTGCGCTTGCCATGTAGAGCTGACTGCGCAGGCGCCGTAAACACTCGAGTGTCACTTCGGGTATTTTCGGGAGGCGTGACGCGCTTTAGCAGCCCTGTCAATCAACTCCGCTTGGCTTAGGAACGCCTATACCCGGAAGGAATCCCCGCTCGGAGCCGGATAACAATGGCTGATAAAACGATAAGTACAAAAAAAAAAAAAAACAGCATACTGCAGATGTCAGCAGTATGCTGGATCTAATGGCAGAAAGTTGATTTTTGGGTGAACCCCTGCTTTAACTATGTCTGGAACTATATTTTTATCTTACCTGGAACTATATTTTGGACTACAAAATAGTAAACCAGCCCTGGCTTTTCTTTGTAGCTTCCTTCTGAAATTGATCAATATCTGTACAGTTTCGTCTAATTCGAAGAAACTGAGCTATTGTGATACCATTTTTTAGGGGTCTTGGGTGGTGGCTCTCTGCGTGTAGCAGCATATTGGCTGCTGTTTCCTTCCTGAATGTTAGTGTAACTAGATGGTTTCCCTCAATCGCAATATTTAGGTCCAAGAAAGAAATCTCCTTGTCATTCATGTTTCAATTTTTAATGAAGTACCTTAGTTGGATCTCCGTCCCATACCAGACAATTAAAATGTCGTTGATGTACCTCAGCCACTGTAGTACATGGCCGAGGTACACAGATGATGAATAAATATCCAGCTCTTTCCAGAGCCCCAGGTGCAAACATGCATATGCTGGGGCACATGGGGCTCCCATAGAAGTTCCGCGAGTCTGTTTATAATTCGTTCCAAGAAATTGGAAGTAGTTGTTATTCAACGGGAAGTTTAATAGTTCTATTATAAACTCATTTTGAGCTTCCATTTCTGAGTAATGTAATTTCAGGAAGTGTGCCACTGCTTGTATGCCCCAGTTGTTCGAGATGGATGTGTATAGTGATTCCACATCCACCCCAACCAATATTGCCTCCTTTGGGACCACAATCCTTTCCATCCTAGCTAAAACATCTCAAGTATCTTATACAAAGCATGGTAAGGTAGTTACTATCTCTTTGATCACGTCGTCCAGGTATCTACCGATACGTTCCAATGGGCTATTGATGGCCGATACTATGGTCCTTCCTGGTGGTTTAGTTGGGTTCTTGTGAACCTTTGGTATAATATAGAAGGTGGGTATATTAAATACATCCACCTTCAAAAATTCATATACATTTTTTAACAGTAAATTTGCCTCAAAGGCCCATAGTAATCAGTGATTTAGTTCAGTCACTAGCCCATAGAATGGAATGCTCAATATTTTCCGAAAGGTGTCCTGACCATGTGCTGTCCAAATACTTAGTCATAGTCATTATTATTGAGCAAAACAATATTTCCTCCTTTGTCACTCCTCTTAATTGTGACATTTTAAGCATTACCTAATTGATAAAGGGCCTTTATTTTGTTTTTATCTAGATTGTTGTTATTGTTTATCTGCCAATTAGTGGATTTGAGATCTGATTGGACTAGTTCCAAAAATACACTTATCCACTTATTTTCAATAGGCCGGATTCACACCAATGCGAATTGGTTGCGGCTGAAACCGCATCCAATTCGCATAACATTATAAAATACATTGTTTTCAATGAGGCTGGTTCACATATGTGCGATGCATTCGCACTGCGCATTGCCGAAAAAACGTGTGCCTTTTCTAGGCATTGCGGTGCAGCTCAGGTGCGAATTGAGGCCCATTATCTTCTATGGGGACGCATCTGATTCGCAGATGTGTTCATTTCTCTTCAGGATTTGTCTCATTCACCTCAATACCCTTCCCCCCTCCCCTCTCTCAGGTCTCCAAATTTGCATCTAAAACAGAGCTGATCTGCTGAACAGTTCTCTTATCTCTCTGCAGAGATAAGAGAGCTGAAATTCGCACCGCACAAGTGTGAATCCAGGCTCAATATTAGGCAACCTCTTCGATCAGATTTTTTGTTCCGTTTTTATTTTCCAGGCATCAGTCATCATTTCTATATCTTCTTCAACAAGATCTTCGCTCTCATTTTCATCCAATTAATTCCTGTAGGGATTGTTTTTCCCTTTAATTTTCAGCAGAATTAAATTTTGTTTATCGTTGTTTATGCATCACTCTCAAAAGTACTTTTCTGAATAAGAGGCTAATGTCTTTAAAAACCTCAAATTCATCCATATTGTTTGATGGTGAAAACGAAAGACCTCTTTGAAGTAATTTTATATAGTTTTGATTTAGGGTGAATTCTGAAAGGTTAATAATCTTGAGATCTTGTTCTTGGTGTAAATTAGTGATTGTGGGCCAGATTCACAGTGGACTTACGACGGCGTATCTCCACGTACGCCTTCGTAAGTTCGAATGTGAGCCGTCGTATTTATGCGCCTGATTCTTAGAATCAGTTACGCATAGATTTGGCCAAGATACGAGCGCCGTAAGTCTCCTACGCCGTGTATCTTGGGTGTATATTTACGCTGGCCGCAAGGGGTGCTTCCGTAGATTTACGCGTCGAATATGTAAATTAGGTAGATACGCCGATTCATGAACGTACTTGCGCCCGCTACGCCGTTTACGTTAGGCTTACGTCCGAGGTAAAGTTACCCCTGCTATATGAGGTGCAGCCAATGCAAAGTATGGACGTCGGCAAGCGTATCTTTTTACGTCGTTTACGTAAGTCGTACGTGAATGGGGCTGTGCGTAGGTTACGTTCACGTCACAGGCATTGGGCCTGGCGTATCTTATGGAGTAAATTAGACGTGATACTGAGCATGCGCGCGCATTCGCCGTTCGTTAGGCATCATTTACATGGGGTCACGATTCATTAACATACAACACGCCCCCTACCAGCCTATTTTGAATTAGGCGGGCTTACGCCGGCCAATTTACGCTACGCCGCCGCAACTTACGGAGCAAGTGCTTTGTGAATACTGCACTTGCCTGTCCAAGTTGCGGAGGCGTAGCGTAAATAGGATACGCTACGCCCGCACAAAGATACGGCCAAATACGTGAATCTGGCCCTATGTCTTTGTTTAATTTTTCTGACTGCGT
Organism: Rana temporaria; assembly: GCF_905171775.1. NCBI lineage: Eukaryota > Metazoa > Chordata > Amphibia > Anura > Ranidae > Rana > Rana temporaria. The sequence goes on from NC_053499.1 coordinate 61,315,164, forward strand.
GTAGGTCTGTTGGTTCTTCCCTGTGTTTTGCTATGGCCTTTGGATATTTATTTGATTGTTTCGCTTTGTTGGTATTTTGTTCCTCCTGAATGGTTTCTTTGTCTAAAAAACTAACTTTTTTTCCTATTGCTGTCTTCGTCACTATCTGATGAGAGAGATCCCCCTTGTTGTTGATTATATTTACTGCGTCTATATCTAGTTCTTCCTCTCACTTTAGTTAGATCAAAAATCTGATCCTTACTCCAATCATCTAGATCACGTTTAAATTTCTGTTGTTTAGTTAGACGTAGATTTTCTTTAATTCTTTCTATTTCTTTTTTTAGGTGATTGTTATATTTTGTGAACTTATCTTTAAAGGATGCTTTGGTGCTTTAATCTATTTGATCTGATGATTCCATAAGTTGTATTTTTTCTTCTTCTACTATGAGCCACATGATTTCAATACCATGGTTAATGCATTGGGCCTTCCATTTTTCTAAGGACCTGGGGTTGTGAAGATGTTCAGCGGGTATTACTTTTTCCCTTAGTCCCCTGGGAACAGTTTTGTTCTCTATGTAAGATTCCAGGGAAGATATATCCCATTTTCTATTCAAATATTTTACCGTTAGTTTTTTATGGTTTTTAAATTTGTTCTTGATTGATTCCCCATATGATTCCCCATATGTCATAACATTTCTGATCAATTTCTCTTGTAAAAGCAAGTTTAATCTCTTTATCAATATCTTCCCCTATTTTATATGCCATTAGTCTATAATTAAAAAAAAGTTCCAAGGTTGGAAGGTAAATCCTGATCAACTGCTTGGTTATCAGTAAGGATGAGCCAAACACCCCCCGGTTCAGTTCGCACCAGAACTTGCGAACAGGCAAGAAATTTGTTCGAACGCGTGAACACCGTTAAAGTCTATGGGACACAAACATGAAAAATCAAAAGTGCTCATTCTAAAGGCTTATATGCATGGTATTGTCATAAAAAGTGTTTGGGGACCTGGGCCCAGATTCACAAAAGAGATACGACGGAGTATCTCAGATACTCCGTCGTATCTCAGATACTCCGTCGTATCTCAGATACTCCGTCGTATCTCAGATACTCCGTCGTATCTCAGATACTCCGTCGTATCTCTCAGAGTATCTATGCGACTGATTCATAGAATCAGTTACGCATAGATAGACCTTAGATCCGACAGGTGTAATTGTTTTACACTGTCGGATCTTAGGATGCAATACCGCGGCCGCCGCTGGGGGGAGTTCACGTCGTAAACCAGCGTCGGGTATGCAAATTAGGAGTTACGGCGATCCACAACGGTTTTTCGCGTTCGGTACGTCGCTGCTAGTCTAGTTTTCCGTCGCAAAGTTAGTCGTCGTTTTTGGTGCCTTAACTTTACACAGCACACGTATGTGCTGTATAAAGTATGGCCGTCGTTCCCGCGTCGAAATTTAAAAATGTTTCCTTCTTGCGTAAGACGTCCGGGAATAGGGAAGTACGCTACGCACGTCGCTGTTCGAAAAATGACGCCACTTCGCGCAAAGCACGGCGGTAAATTCAAAAGGGAGCATGCGCAGTAGGTCCGGCGCGGGAGCGTGCCTAATTTAAATGGCACATGCCTCTTTGAATTACGCGGGCTTACGCCGGAGGCCGCCGGCGTAGGTTTTCATTGCAAGTGCTTTGTGAATCAGGCACTTGCGATGAAAACTTGCGGCGGTGTAACGTATCTACGATAGGTTACGCCGCCGCACTTCTACGTGAATCTGGCCCCTGGGTCCTGCCCCAGGGGACATGTATCAATGCAAAACAAAGTTTTAAAAATGGCAATTTTTTGGGGAGCAGTGATTTTAATAATGCTTACAGTGAAACAATAAAACTTGTGTCCTTTAAAGTGGAGTTTCCATCCCAAATTTTTTTTTTCATTATTGTGCTCATTAGACCTAAAAAAGTAAAAAAAAAATATATATTTTTTTTTACTCATCTGGAAATGCCTGTTGCTATGCAGTCCCACGAAATCTGCCTTTGAAAGCATCTAGGATTCTAACATCATCTCCCTCTAATGCTCCTGGGAAATGTGTGTCATCATTTCCCAGGATGCAGTGCGCTGTCCAATTATCACTCCCCATCCAAGACTTCCAGGAAGTAAGTGCTTGTAGGCTTCACAATGCCCACAAGCAAAATGACAACGGTGTAGACATAGTTTTATAAACTATCTTTTTTGAATATCTATGCGGATCGGTGGCGGATTGTAAAATAGTAAGTGACCAGATTTATATTATAAAAACGCAGGATGAAAGGACATACATTTAAAAAATGCTAATTGTGGTTGGAACTCCACTTTAAATTTCGTACCTGGGGGGGTGTCTATAGTATGCCTGTAAAGTAGTGCATTTATCCTGTGTTTAGAACAGTCCCTGCAGCAAAATTACATTTCTAAAGAAAAAAAGTCATTAAAAACTGTTCACGGCTGTAATGAATTGTCGGTTTCTGGCAATATAGATAAAATTCATTGAGAAAAACGGCATGGGTTCCCCCCCAGTTCATTACCAGGCCCTTTGGGTCTGGTATGAATATTAACCACTTCCCGACGGCCGTACGACTATTGACGGCCGCAGGGTGGTTCTAGTTCTCTGAGGCGCCATCAATAGACGTCCGCCCCTTTCCGCGTTCCCCGCGCGTGCAGCGGGGAACTGCTGTGCTGGCCGTGTCACTTGCAGAATTGTGCGATAGCGATTTGTGGGGAAATTCGTCATAAAAAAATAAAATTAATGACAGCGACAATTCTGCAACTGAGCAAATTTCTGTGATTTTATTATAATTATATTATTACTTGTTATAATTATTTATAATTATTTATTATATTATAATTTATAATTTTGTTTTTAAAAAAATGTCATACCCGGGATGCCTACTAGTCTCTTGTTTGGTCAGATTTAAGTGAGTTATTCCTAAGAATTACAGGCCTACAGTATAAAACGCCAAATTTCCTTGCAAATAATGGTACCGCTTTCAGCACCTTTTTTCTGAAATAATAATACCACCAGGGAGGTTAAATAACTTTTTTTCCTTTAGAAATGTAATTTTGCTGCATGGACTGTTCTAAACATTAGAAAAATGTGCCACTTTACAGGCATACTATAGACACCCACCAGGTATGAAATGTAAAAGAATATTTTTTATTGTTTCACTTTAACCATTTTTAAAATCACTGCTCTCGAAAAAAAACTGCTGTTTTTAAAACTTTTTTGCATTGATACATGTCCCCTGGGGCAGGACAATAACTTGCATATAAGCCTTTAAAAATTATCACTTTTGGTTTTTCATGTTAGTGTCCCATATACTTTAACGGGTTCCATGGCTTTCGAATTTTCCCCGAACTCAGCATATTGTTCGGTGTTCGTCAGAACATCCGAACAACCAAAGTTCAGCCCAAACCATATAATATGAGGTCAATATGAGGTCAAACCTTAGAAGTTTCAATTTGTATGCAATCAGGCAGGCCCTTGCACTACATGGTGTTAGGAAATCTGAAGACAAAAATCTGCAGAAAATCTAAAGCCCCATACACACTATCAGTTTTCCTGACGGTTTTCTCTTCAGGTTTACCAAAACCATCTAATATAAGGTCAAACCTCAAGAGTTTCAATTTGTATGCAATCAGGCAGGCCCTTGCACTACATGGCTTTGGTAAACCTGAAGAGAAAACTGACAGGAAAACTGATAGTGTGTATGGGGCTTCATAGTGTGTATGGGGTGTTGTAATATGTAATATGTTATGACTTCTTTGCTGACAGCAGGTCTACAAAGATTGATCAATAAAAAAGGGTTAAATACTTTGAAGAAAATAGTGATGGAAAGACTGTTAGAGGATTGGAATACATACAAAATCTTGGATGAAAACTCTTCCTTGACTAATAAAATAAAATAAAAAAATTACAGAAACTTGTTAAAAAACTTAAAAAAAATGATATTTTGAAAAAAAAAAAAAGGAAAATAGGCAAAATACCTCCTAATTCCCTCATCTTGTCAAATCTCAATAATGTATCATCTTCTCTAGATACATAAACACATTGAAAACTCTCTGAGGTGTCTCACTGTAAATGGAATTGATTCTAGACATTCTAGACTAGGCCAGTATATTTATTATTTCATTTAGTCAGTGGCTTGTATTATGGAGGGCTATTTGAAAGACACAAAACATCTGTTACAGATAATCAAGCTCATGAAATATGGGGAATCCTGCATACTGGCTACTGCAGATGGTAATTCATTATATACATACATATATATGTAGGATAATAGAACACAATGACGCAGTGTCATCAGTTGAATGGGCCTTAGAGAGAACATCACTTTCAAAGAAACGAAAACGTTTTTGTTGGAATGTCTTTTGTTTTGGTCTCCAGCAGAATTTTTTTTGGTATGACAAACTTTTTTCAACAGGTAACAGGTGAAGCCATGAGTGTTGCTAATTCATTCATGTCAATGTCAGAAAAGGTTTTAAAGGCAAGACAAGACAAATTAAGATGCTACAAGAGATATATTAATGGCATTTTTATTATATGGGAGGGAAAGGAGGACAGTTTAAAAAAAATATTGTCCTATTTTGGAACAATGATAACACAGTTTTTTTTTTGTGTTTTTTTGGATCTTGTGATTATGATAGATAAAGGAGAATTTTTGACCAAAACCTTCCCTAAACTGACTAATCGCAATAGCTGTATTCCTTCTGACAGTTGCCACCATGCCTTGTGGTTGTCCAATGTGCCTAGAGGACAACTCATGAGACTGCATCAGAACTGTTTGTTCGAAGAGGATTTTGTACAACAATTGGAATTTATTGGGGTAAAGTTCATACAGAAAGGATACACAAAAGTGTTCATAAATAAGGAAATTAAAAAAGTGAGGGAAGAGAATAAAGGTCCATTAATCAGAAATAAGGTGATAGATAACGTTTGGTAAAAGAATACAGATTTTTAGTACTCTCTGATTCTGGACATGCAGAATAGGAAAACAGAGAATATAATTAATAAAATATAAAATATAATTAAAAACAAAAATTTGGACCTGGTGCTACCTGATCTGCCTAAATGTGTCTATAGTAGAGCGCTTAATTAAAGAGAAATTAGTCAAAAATAAAATTCACCCTCCAGCTGGGGCTGGTTTCTATTCTTGTGAAAGATATAAGATCTATGATACAGTTAAGGGGAATCTAAGGAAAAGAAAATAATTTGTTGCTTTTGCCATACAGGAAACTTATGAGATTATAGATTTATTTCATGCACCACAGAAGGTGTGATGTACATGTTGGAATGTCCCTGTGAAATGCAATATGTGGGATGCATGGGTAGGGCATTAGCAGTATATTTGTGGGAACATGTTTATAATATTAAAAAGGTGAGAAGAAACTTGCTTGTTTCCCCTGCTTAGAACTGTCACTGCACAAATGTCATTTCTAAAGGAAAAAAATTGTTTAAAATCACTAAAATCTGGCAATACAGAGAAAAGTCATTCATAAAAAAAACAAATATGAGTAATTAAATTACCAGGCCCTTCAGGTCTGTTATGGATATTAAGGGGAACCCGGCGTCAAATAAAAAAAATATGATGTGGGGTTCCCCCCAAATATGTATCCCAGACCCTTCAGGTCTGGTATGGATTTTAAGGGGAACTCCACCCCAAATTTAAAAAAAAAATTGCGTGGAGTTCCCCCAAAAATCCACACCAGACCCTTTATCCGAGCGCGCAACCTGGCAGGCCGCAGTAAAAGAGGGGAGGACGAGAGATTTCCCCCCGTCCTGAACCATACCAGGCCACATGCCCTCAACATTGGGAGGATGCTTTGGGGACCCCTCAAAGCACCATGTCCCCATGTTGATGGGGACAAGGGCCTGATCCCTACAACCCTTGCCCAGTGGTTGTGGGGGTCTGCGGGCGGGGGGCTTATCAGAATCTGGAAGACCCCTTTAACAAAGGGGACCCCCAGATCCCGGCCCCCCCATATGAATTGGTAATGGGGTACATTGTACCCCTACCATTTCACAAAGAAAGTGCAACAATTGTAAAAAAAACCACCGTTGGGAAAGTCCTTTATAAAAAAAAAAAATCCAGCGGTGGTAATCCACTCTCGGTCTCCGCTCCAACGCTGTCAATATCCTGCGATGGGTGATCTCATCTCCGGGGGTCCAGAGATGAGAAGATCTCCTCTTCATCCAGGTCCAGGATCCAGCGAAGAGATGTCCATCCAGTGCAGCGCATCACCTGTCTCCACCGGAGACAGGCCTGGAATGATGCGGCTTCAGCAGTGACATCTCTTATGTAGGTGAGGGCGGGGCCACCCATCACATGACCCCGTCCCCCTCTGACGCAAGGGAAAACCCAGGCTTTCCCAGTGACGTGTGGGGGACCTCGCCCCCCTGTAGCGCAGGTTTGCTGTTACATCAGAGGGGGGCGGGGTCACCCATCATGATACATGTGCCCTGGGGCAGGACCCAGGTCCCCAAACACTTTTTATGACAATAACTTGCATATAAGCCTTTAAAATTAGCACTTTAGATTTCTCCCATAAATCTCTTACAGGGTGTTCTGCGGCTTTCCGAATTTGCCGCGAACACCCCAAATTATTCGCCGAACAGGTGAACATGCAATGTTCGAGTCGTACATGAGTTTGACTCGAACTCGAAGCTTACAAAAAAGTGGCCACTGCCCTCACCTATAACTGGTCTTTGTAGCCAGGAGCACTTAAAGGGCAACTTATGTTAAACAAATTTAAAGAGATTTCCAAGCTCAAATTTACCAACCAGCCAGCGACCAACTGGAATGACCTGTCTAACAATATGCATTAAGAACAGGGGTTTAGTTGCACACATTTGCAAATACATGCATAATCTGCAGGCACCACCAAGGGACCCTGCTTCCTGCAGTCCCTAACTACTAAAAGTCACCATCTTGGAAGCACATGCATTTATAATGGATAGGTAGGGGACAGGTGAGCCTGGAAGGAGCCACTCCTCCTTAAATGTACAGGGTCGCACTGAACACCCAGCACATAGCACTACGGCAGCACGGGTGTCAGTACATTGCCTGACCAATATATTCAGGGTACAAAACGCCTATAACTGGTCTTTGTAGCAAGGAGCACTGGAAGTGCAATGTATGTCAAACAAATATAAAGCAAGTTTGAGCTTGAAAATCTCTTTATATTTGTTATTAGACAGCTTGACAGAAGGGAGTCCAGATGGATATATGAGATCCAGGCCAGGCCCCCCAGAGGTCCTAACAGAATTTAATCTTAATTTTTCTATTGGTGACCTCTAGGGTGTCTGGGAATTGTGGAAATAGCCCAGTTTTCAACCTTTTGGTTTTTACCCATTGTCAGTGGGTATTCGTGAGTAGTAGGGTTTTTATTATTAGTCCTTTTAGCATTATTTGTAATGTAATTTTTATATTTTATTTCTATTGATGTATGTAGGATCTCATTATTATTATTATTTTTATTAGCCACTATTTTTTTTTAACCACTATAGTAATATGAAGCCGGCAGGGATATCTCCTCCCTCCAGCACGGCGATCGGGGATGAGGCTTGTCCCTTGGACAAAGCCGATCCCCGATCTGGGTAAAGAGCTAATGAAATTGTCTATTTACCACGTGACCGGCTGTGTCCAATCACAGCTGGTCATAAAAGTAAACAAACGGTGGTTGACTGCTTGTTACCAGGTTCTCCTCCTCACACATCGACCCAGTGTGAGGAGGAGATCGCAGAACAGTGAGTTACAAGATTACAGTGTATACTACTGTGCCCAGATTGCCCCACTGAATAAAGAGGACCTGTCACCAGCTCATCAGAGTACCTGTATGTGAGCCCATCAGAGTACCTGTCACCAGCTCATCTGAGTACCTGTCACCAACTCAGAGTCAGGGCCGCTGTTAGAAATCATGGGGCCCCGTACAGCCTACCTGATGGGGCCCCCCCCAACCCCGCCTCAAAAAAGTGATATTTTAAGTGATATTTATCTTTGTCCAGGCTAATCACATTCCTTCTAACAAATGAGAGTGCTGCAGCTGACTTTAAGGATTCAATTTTCCTTAAGCCAGCACATCTATTATGCCTTTAAATCAGCTGAGACATGCACTCCAAAAAATTATTTAAATCTGTATGACCCAATTCACACTAGCATTGCTCTCTGAAGAGTGATCTGCATGCGGATTGCTCTTCTGACAGAATTTGGCTGGTGGTGAACAGGCACTGTATCACCTCCTCAGCAGGAAACATGGTGGGTGGTTACAGTAGTTGCTTTGCGGAAGCTGCATATGTACTTTGCCAACCACTACCTTTCACACAGTGCTGCTCCACTCAGCAAGGGATCAGTGAGTGGATTCTCTGCAGAATTGGAGCTAAATGGGACAGATGTGTTCTGATTTCCAGGTCTGTTCAGTTTGCATCTGCACACAATGCACAGCCCACAGGGGAGGACTTGTGATGTCTCTATGGGTGGCCAAATGGAAATTTGGACTTGTGTCCACTCACAACAGGCAATGTGGAAGGAAGATTGACCACACTCCCAGCATCAGAAACAAATTAGCTTTTATGTCCACAAAGAAAAGCATCACAAACCCACAATACAGAGAGATAGCAGCATTTTTTTTTTTTTAATCTATGTATATCTGGATTCCATCCTATATAGAGCTTTCATACAGATCATACAGATCCACATGAAAAAATGGCAGGCAGATCTAATTGTAAGGTTTGGGTGAAAGCTTCTTTAAGGAGGGGTGGTTGGTGGGTGGTTAAAAAAATGCAGCTCAGCTACATGTTTTTACTCCCCCCCCTTCCATCCAAACAAGTAGCAAGTGTAAAGTAGCATCTCATGCTTATGATTATCATTATGATGATCACAGAACTTTAGATCCTCTATTGCTCTGCCACAGTGCCACATGGCTATTGAGTGCTGACTTTGTTATGGCTCTATTGTGTGACAGTCTGTACACACTCAGACCCAATAGCCATGTGACACTGTGGAAGAGCAATAGAGGATCTAAAGTGCTGTGATCATCCTAATGACGATAATCATGAACACAGTGGGGAGTCAGAGGGCTGTACCTTCTTTCCATGGTAGCTGGTGTGACTGTGTGCCCTTCCTTGCCTGTAGCTGTGCACCGCTGCTCGATTAAGTTTCCTGCATCCTCTCAGCCAGACAGTCACATGCCTCTCTCACTCCCACCCACAGACAGCACTTACTGAGGGAGCCCTGTACACATAAATCACTCCGCCAGGGATGGTACAAGCAGAGGGCAGCAGGAACTAGAACATGTGCAGCGCATTATGCGGCAAGCTTTATCTACCTGCGCCCCCCGAAAATGGAAATAAAGTCCCTTCAGTTATTTCACTTCCTGGGCCCCTCTATTGCCCTAATGGGGCCCAGGATTCTGTAAGTACACCCTAAAAAGCAAGCAGGAACATGGGTGGTTTAGAAAAACATTTTAATATATTCTGTCAGAATTTAACTATAAAGCTTCCCGGGCCCCCTAGCTGAGCCGGGCCCGGTACATCAGGGCTGGCTGTACTGCCCTATCAGCGGCCCTGCTCAGAGTACCCGAGTACCTGTCACATTTCATCAGAGCACTCGAGTACCTGTCACCAGCTCACCAGAGTATACGAGTGCCTGTCACCAGCTCATCAGAGTACCAAAGTACCTGTCACCAGCATATCAGAGTATCAGAGTACCTGTCACCAGCTCATCAGAGTACCCGAGTACCTGTCACCAGCTCATCAGAGTACCTGTTTCCAGCTGATCAAAGTACCTGAGTACCTGTCACTAGCCAATCAGAGTACCTGTCTCCAGCTCATCAGAGTACCTGTCGTGCAGCCCAGCAGTACCTGTTGTGCATCCCATTAGTAACTGATGTACATCCCATTTGTACCTGATGTACATCTCATTAGTACCTGACGTACATCCCAGCAGTACCTGACGTGCAGCCCAGCAGTACCTGATGTGCAGCCCAGCAGTACCTGAGGTGCAGCCCAGCAGTACCTGTCACGCAGCCCATCACTACCTGTTGTGCAGCTCAGCAGTACCTGTCGTGCAGCCTATCACTATCTGTCGTGCAGCCCATCATTACCTGGTGTGCAGCCCATCAGTGTCACTCTTAATATAGCCACCCTGTTAAAAAAAGTTTTTACTAAAGAGGCATATCAAATCCTAAGCCTGATCAATGAGAGCAGCAGGGAGCACTCACTGTCCAACTCCAGTTTTGAATCCAATTCGGAATACGAGCCTGACGAAGGCAGTGCATCGGCGACTGAATCGCAGGAGAAAACAGTCCATCCTAAATGAAGATGCTCTGAAGACCAGGCAGCCATCAGCAGTGCCATACACCCCAATAGCCAATCGGCAAATGCCAACAACGCTAAACCCCAGGAGGAAAGGCCCAGTACAAGCACTGGAATTTAACGCCAGACCCAAAGAATTAGGGCCCAAACCCATTTTCCAGATGCCTTAGCAAACCCTCTGTGGCTGTCTTCTAGCTCCGGATTTTTTCAGCATGTCCAGGTCCTGCTTTGACATGATAATGTGCTTCCTACATTTCTGCGATAACTTACAATGCCCTCCCCGAGATCATCCCAACTTTGATAAATTATATAAAATTTACCCCGTAATTGATTTTTTTCTACAAGGTTTGCATGTCCCTGACCACTACATCTCTGTGGATAATTCTCTGTTCCATATCACAGGCTGGCTGGGATTCAAAAGGGCCAGGTACGGATTGAAGCTCAACAAGCTCTGTCAAAGCACCACTGGATATGTGCATGCCTTTCGTGTGTACGAAGGCAAAGACTTTCAGCTCAACCCCCCTGAGATCCCAACGTAAATGACAATAAGAGGACAAATTGTCTGGGATCTAACATTCCCACTGTTTCAAAAGGGGTATCGCATTTACATTGACAATTACTATACAAGTTTGCCCCTTTTCCTCCACCTGTACCATAAGAAAACGTTGGCCTGTGGTACAGTAAGGCTGGGTTCACACTACGGTTTTCCCGTCCGTCAGCCGCATACGATTTCAGTATTGAAAACGTACGGGCCCGGACGGGAAAACGTATAGATAGACAATGCATTGCAAATCGTATGCACTCAGATGCATCCGGGTGCGTACGATTTGCTGGCAAAACGTTTTTTAAACGTACGCAAAACCGTGTTCAACCACGGTTTTGCGGCCGTTTTTAAAACAGTATGGCAAACGCATACGTTTTTCTTTAACATTAACGTCAATGGAAAACGCACATATGTGCGGTTCCATACGTTCCCGTCCGTTTCAGCCGCATACGGTTTTTCATATAAATCGTATGCGGCTGACGGACGGGAAAACCGTAGTGTGAACCCAGCCTAAGAAAAAACAGAAAGGGCTTCCCACAGAGTTACCATAAAACTACAAATAGGGGAATTAGCAAGCCAAGGAATGAAGAAGTGTTGGACATGAAGTGGAGGGATAGAAAAGATGTGTATGTCATGTCCACCATCCACAATGACATCTAGGTGGAACTTTGCAGAATATGCAGTCTCGTTCAAAAACTTAGGTTATCCACGAGTACAATAAGTTCATGGGGGTTGGATTTAAATGATCAAATTCTGCAGCCCTATGTATCAGCACATAACAAAATCTATATAAACCAATAATGTGGCACTCCAAATGTGAATAAAAAAAAAACCATTGGGGCAGATCCACATACATCTGCGCCGGGGCGCAGCGTATGTAAGATATGCTACGCCGCTGTAACTTACTTTGAGTTGTTTTGAATCCTCAACGAATTTGCGCCGTAAGTTACGGCAGCGTAGTGTATCTCTCGCGGCATAAGGGCGCGGAATTCAAATTCAGCGGGTAGAGGGCGTGTTTCATTTAAATGAAGCACGTCCCCGTGCCGAACAAACTGCGCATGTGCCGTCCGTAAAAACTCCCAGGGTGCATTGCTCCAAATGACGTCGCAAGGACGTCATTGTTTTCGAAGTGAACGTAAATGGCGTCCAGCCCCATTCACGGACGACTTACGCAAACGGCATAAAATTTTCCAAATTATACGCGGGAACGACGGCCATACTTAACATTGAGTACGCCACCATATAGCAGCTTTAACTATACGCCGGAAAAAGCCGAACGGAAACGACGTAATAAAATGCGACGGCCGCTCGTATGTTCGTGGATCGTCGGAAATAGCTCATTTGCATACTCCACGCAGAATACTAAGGGAACGCCACCTAGCGGCCGCCGAAACATTGCACCTAAGATCCGATATCTTGTTTTGTGGATACCAAAACAAAGATACGACGTGCAAAATTTGAAAAACGCGGTTTATCAAGAGATACGCCGGCGTAAATTCTTTGAGGATCTGCCCCATTGTATCCGAATGTGGACCTATGAAGTCCAAAGTGTAAATAAATATATGATAAATAATGACTCCCTGAGCGTCACCCATTGCAAACTGATAATACAACTAAATGTTTTGTAAAAAATCATTAAAGACAGTACACAAGTTTTTGACAATTCCCTTTTTTTAAAAACAGAACAAAAAAAACAATGTCCACCGATGTAGATCCACCATCAATCACGCTGTCCCCCGAACCCGAAAAAAGAAAAAAAAACACCTCCAGCCTTGTCGAATGCTCCCCGCAAACTGCCTGCTCCTCACTGGTAACCCTGCCTTCTTGTGACATCATTGACCCAGCATGCCCTGGTTGGTCAGATGAAGGAGCAGACAGTTGGCGCAGAGCCTTTGATAAGACTGGAGTTTTTTCTTTTTTCAGGTCCAGCGGTGAGATGGGCAGCGTGATTGACGATGGATCTACATCGGGGGACATTTTTTTTTATTTTTGATTGGTATGAATTTTGGGGAGGGACCCCACTTTTTTTTCTGACTTTTCTATTGCTAGCATTCTTTTGTTTACATATCTCTAGGGAAGGTTGCTGACAGCTGATGAGTCAGACTTCCCGGCCCGCTCCATAACAACCAGTTATGCCTTGTACACACAGTCAGACTTTTGATCGTGCAAAAGTCCACCGTGAGTCCTGTCGGAAGTCCGACGGAAAGAAAGAGAACAGGTCCTCTATCTAAGGTCCGTCGGACTTCCGACAAAAAAAGTCCAATGGAGGGTACACACAGCCGGACTTTCCGAGAAAAAAAGCCCGTCTGACTTTTTTTCTCGGAAAGTCCGGACATGTGTACGAGGCATTATTCTTCACACAGAATTTGAATCGGTCGATCATATTTTGACTGATCCAAATTTGAATCATTCCAAACATTTGGAATTCGTTAGAAAATTTATAAACAAAACTAAAATTAATAAAAGAAAACTAAACTAAACAAATTCCGAAACGAATCCAAGAAACAAAATTAGTAACATGATGAATCCATCTGAAATGAAACAAAATTAATTTCTGCACATGTCTAATCACTGGGGAATTTATTGAGTGTATATTGACACTATATGAATTTTACCATCCTACACTTGTTGCTATTATTGCATTTTGCATGTTCAATTATATACCACACTGGCATGTGATTTTTTTTATGTATTTATGTTTATTCACATTGTTATATTTTAATTATTAATCTGAATGTTACATACATTTGTGATGTAGATTCATGCACTTATGTTTCACTATTGGTGGGAGTTTTACATACTGTACATTGTATAGTGTATTTCAGTAATTATATATATATATATATTTGTATGGTTGGTTAATTATATCTTTAGTAACATAAAGAGGTTCATGTAGGCAGTGGGTTGTCATCAACTAAAAGCAAAATTATATGTCCATCTCTACTAAACAAGTTGTTATTTGTCCCCCTAATGTATTGTTTATTTCTTCATTAAAGGTGACGTTACTGTATTTTGTTGATTCAGTGACATTAGAGGCAGAACGTCTTAGCATATTTAAATTTAAATTCTCAATACATACCTGGATGGTAAGTTTTTCTCCCTCCTCTGTTTTTCTATTAATTCTTGCTACTTTCTTTAGGTCTTTGATGGCCTTTTCATATTTCCCACCAAGAACAAGCCAGCGACAGGATTCAGGAAGCCACCTGAGGGCCAGATAGTGACATTATCATGTTTATTCTCATTCATTTAAACTCTCGGACAGCATGAATTATTTTAATATGGCTTTTTAATAAAACTCTTCTTTGTGCTCCTCGCCATCATTTGAGATAAGAAATTTTACAGACCTAATGCCACAAGCCGGAGTCTCAGGGATACATATAAACTTCAACGCAATCATTTAAAAAATGCCTTCCAATACATGGGACATGGAAGGAGGGAACACTATGCGACATGGAAGGAGGGAACACTATGGGACATGGAAGGAGGGAACACTATGGGACATGGAAGGAGGGAATGCTCACTTTCCCCAGGCTGGCTTTTCCCCAGCCCAGAGGCTCAGGCAGACATCACGCTCGCTGGCTGCTTTAAAATCTCCTGCCCACACAACCCCTTCCCACAATGATTGGCTGCACACTGGGGGGTTGTGGGTGGGCACAGGGGGACATGGGGAGGAGGTGAAGTTGATCTAACCTACCTCCACCTTCCTCCTCATACATCCCATACAGTGGGCAGGGGAGAGCCAGTGGGTGGCGGAGAGTCGTGGGTGGGTGAGTCAGAGTGGTGGGGGAGAGATCCTGACTGCAGTAGCACAGAGAGGCGGCTTGGCACACACCTGACAGGGTGATTAGTGGAGTCCAGTACCAAAACATGTTTCGGTACTGGGCTCCGTTGCTGATTTGCGGATTTACAGGACAGCGGGATTTGCTTAAAAATACTCTGACTGTCCAGGTGAATTTGTGACGGTTGGAACTACTACTAAGGAACACCAGCAAACATGTGTACTATGCAGGGCCGATCCGCCCTATAGACTCACTATGCAAGCCGCTTAGGGACCCCCAAATGACTAGGGGACCCGCCTGGTGAGAAGTCATTTCGAGCCCCTAACCCCGCTTCTCAACTCGCTGGCTGCATGGGAGAAAAGGTAATAAGTCAGCACCCCCTGCTTCTCACTTTAATGAAAGATGTCATTTCCGACAGCAGAACACCCCCTCCCCCCGCTTCTCAGCTTTAATGTGACATGTGATTTTTCTTAGGGCCCCAGGGAGGTCAGGATCGGCACTGGTACTATGTGAGCTACTAAACTAAAAATTACAAAAGATATTTAAAGAGGTGTCTGGTGTCAAATAAAAAAAAACAAAAAAACAGGCTGTTGCTGAAGATTGATGTGAAAATGTCAAATTAAATGCTTGCTTTAAAAGGTGCAAGCTCCATGTGCAGTTAGGTCTTCCGGCAAAGATCATACATGGATCGCAATTCGCAATCTATTGATTGACTTCTCATGAACAGTCCTGCTGGAAAAATTTTACTCGATCAGCGCATGCAACTAACAGGCTGCAGCACTGATCAGCGTATTCTGGCTGAAGGGAAGTCCCACGATCAGAATACAATGACACAACGGGAAGGATTCCATTCACACATTAAATGTGTGGATGGGGGAATCGGTAGTTTTTATATATTTATTAATTTTTTTTTTTTTTTTTTACTCCAGTAAACATACGTATTTCCAAAACCTATTTGAAAATTAAAATAAAAACATTGAAAGCTGTCCCAAATCATTTGTTCTTGAAGCCTGCACCATCTTTGATAAGTACTCCATCTTCTCATCCTAGACAGCTCATGTCTAACAAATTCCCTACTGTATGCAGTGCGGTACTTAATATTGCAATCAAGACCTTCCCTTTGAAAACAATGTGTATACATTTTCAGTTATAATGATATATTGTCCATGCACAGTTTTGAGTGCTATGCTGGGACAAGTAATGTGCATGCTCTGCCCATTCAGCAATGAGGTGAGCTATCACCAACAGCTATTACTGTCAGAGCAGCTGAACCATATATATGTGATATTATTTTTCACTTTTCTGTTTGTGTTCCAACACTGACCTTTATTTACTAAAGAAGTAGAGGATGTTCACTTTACAAAGTGAATTTCGATTTTTTTAGTAAATGAGAGAGGTTCTAAAGTCAAAAGGCTATTTCACTTTAATGCATTACCTAAATTAAAGTAAAACGTAAAAAAAAACCTTGACAAACACCCGAGTCTCCTCTCAATCCAGCACTCTGTGTGTCTGCAGCAGTGCTGGTTTACTGCACAGGGCCGACTGAGGAAGCCATTGGCTCCCGTTGCTGTCAGTAAAATCGAATGAGGAGGGAGTTGTGGAAGTGGCCAGGCAATGCTGTGTGTGTCTATGGATGCACACAGCCGGGTCTGGAACCATGCCTGCACGTTTTCCCCCATAGCACACAACTTTGCCAGTAGGGAACATCAGAAGGGGAGGTAAGGAACTGCTCTGTGCAAGATCCTTGCACAGACCAGGTAAGTATAAACCTCTTTTTTATTTTAGGGAAAAAATAGGGGCCTTTATTCATCTTCATTTCTCAGGAAGGGAATCCCCTCAGAGAGGACCTGTGCTCGGTGGAGTCAATGCCAACTTTATGATGAAACTCACTTGTTCACTTATCGAAGGTTCTGCTTCTCTTTTTTTACTACAGGTTTAGTGCAGTATCCAGTTTGGCCAGGGCCACTTCTCATAACCCTCCAAAAGAGGCTACACGAGCTAACTTCAACCAACCAATTATGTTGGGCAAAATCCTGTTTCACCTTTGTTTCACCTTATTCACTAAGATAAATGTAAATTCACTTTGAATGTAAAAATGCTTTACTCATTTAAAAAATCGACTCATGTTCTTCTGTGGACATTATTTAATTTTAAGCACATGGGCTGATAAGAAAAGTATCTTCTTTTTTACTGTGATGGATTGAAAGAATGTTATTGTCAGCTTGTACCTTAACAACATGAGAGATAATGTTAGACTGTATTGAGGCCAAATGTTTGAAATAGAAGTAGCTCTGAATGTACCAATACACATGAACTGGCCCTGATGTCAAGTTTATTGGACCTGCATTCATATGATAGCCGAACATTCTCTGGAAGAACAATTAGTCAAACATGTTATAGAACTTCCAGTAGAAGTAGCTCTTGTTCTTTCTTTTAATAGGCAGTGACAACACGATTTCTGCCCTTCTCTTCGCTATTAACTAAACATGGGCCAAGCTAATGGACAGTAATTCCAAAAACATTTGTCTAGCTGAGAGAAGTTACCATGTATTGCACCATCATCTATGTGTCAGAAGGTGCTAGGAGGCCACGGGGAGTTTATTGGTTATGATTTTTCTTCTTTTGTGGTTTAAGGTGCATTTCCCTGTCTCCCTTCCTCTGGAGTATATAAAGGGAGAGATCATAGTAGGAGGAGCAGAATGTCCTAGTAAGGACTGATTGAGAGATGGATTACTAGCTGTGGCCCACATGGGAGTTTATGGGGCACTGGATTTATTTATTTATTTCAGGTACTTTTATAGCACCGCCAATTTATGCAACCCTTTACATAAACATTGCACATTCACGTCAGTCCCTGCCCTTAAGGAGCTTACAATCTAAGGTCCCTAGCTCATATGTATACATACACATAATAGGGCCAATTTAGACAAGATCCAATTAACCTACCAGTGTGTCTTTGGAGACTGGGAGGAAACTGGAGTACCAGGAGGAAACCCATGCAGGCACAGGGAGAACATGCAAACTCCAGGCAGGTAATGTCGTGGTTGGGATCCAAACCAGTGACCTCTTTGCTGCTAGGCAAAAGTGCTAACCACTACACAACTGTGGTATAGGATTCCATAGGGGTGGCCTTCCCCCACTCAGGAATTCAGTGTCATCCAGTCCCCTAGACAGGAATGAATAATTCCCTGCAATGGGCACTCACTGACAACCGTGACTTAGAATGAATGACTTTTGTGAGCTTGCTGTTGCAAGCTTAATTAAGGTGGCCTATACCTGAGTAGGAGAGCATTAACCTGGGAAATTGGGATAAAGATGTGCACTGTGTACCAGGAAATGTAGTCATTAGAGTGAGTATACCACTGTTTGGGACTATTCACATATTACTCCCTCGGAATGTGGCCCACCCCAACGTGACATAAGGCTGGAAACCTACCCATTTCTGAATATGGAGACATCCATCAGAGAGTAGTTTCTAAGTTAAGTGGAATGCATTATTTACACTTATCTCCACCATGACTTCAAATGGAAATAATGGGCCAGATTCAGAGAAGAAGTACGCCGGAGTATCTGCTGATACTCCGGCTACTTTCAAATTTGCCGCGTCGTATCTTTATTTGTAATTCACAAACAAAGATACAACGGCATTTGGCTAAGATCCGACAGGCATACGGCTTCGTACGCCTTCGGATCTTAGGATGAAATACTTCGGCGGCCGCTGGGTGGAGATCGCGTCGTTTTCCGCGTCGGGTATGCTACTTAGCTGCTTACGGCGATCCACGAAGGTCGCAAAGTTACGGCTGCTATTTAGGTGGTGTAACAATAGACAGCCCATGTTAAAGTATGGCCGTCGTTCCCGCGTCGAATTTCAAATTTTTTTTTTTTGCATAAGTCGTCCGGGAGCACGAAAGGACGTAACGCACGTCGCCGTTCAAAAAATTACGTCAAGCACGGCAGGAAATTTCAAAACGGAGCATGCGCAGTACGTCCGGCGCGGGAACGCGCCTAATTTAAATGGTACACACCCCATTTGAATTAGGCGGGCTTGCGCCAGACGGCTTTACGCTACGCCGCCGCAAGTTTACACGCAAGTGCTTTGTGAATCAAGCACTTACGATGAAAACTTGCAGCGGTGTAACGTTAAGGGGATAAGTTACGCCGCCGTAAAGGTACATGAATCTGGCCCAATATGTATAACACAGCTCTCAGCACTACTGTAGAATTCTGGTCTTGAGGTTCTGTTTAAATTGAAATAGTTAGGTCTGTAGCCTGCTATATAGTTGACTACTACTGGTAGAAAAAGTGTGTTGAAACAGTAAATTTTAATTATCCATTATACCTACCAAAATAATGTGTTGTTCTAATATGTAAGTCTTCTACTTAGAATTTAGTAATAATTTTAGTGTAAATATCTCTAGTGCCTTCCAATTCTCTAATGGTAAATATTATGTAATCACAGATATATCATAAGAAAAAATAATTTGTAAGTAATATAATATACAAGCATAAAAAGTAGTAATAGAAAAATTACCATGAATATAAAAAGTAGATGAAGAAAGGAACGGATGCAGCCAACTGTAACATGCGCCAGTCCTGAATTAGATAAGCCAATACCACCAGGACCAGCTGGCCCATGGTGTAACAATATCCAGTGGCTGTGCTGGTGAAAGCTCGTTTTTCTGTGGGGATCCACTCCACAACTATAGAGAAATTGAAGTGTTATATGTTAAGCAAGACAAATTCCGGAGCATCCATAATTAAAAGAGAATGTATAATGTATTTTCAGTGAATACATATTTTGAGTTATTTCTGCAGTATTAATCTTAAAGGAATTTTGCTGTGGCTTTCATGGCTTTTATTTAACACTCTTGTTGTTATATGTAGATACATTTTTTTTAAACATAATAAATACATACAATTACATTTCAGCTACTATAGAGGGAGCTCCATATTTCATTGCAATCTCCTCTTCCTGATTAGCAATTGTTTAAATAAAATATCATCCGTGTAAGGAGTGAATTCATTTTAGTGTGGCAGTAGACCTATAGCCATAAATTGTAAGCGAGAACAGGGAGATCACTTACAGCAATGCAAAGCAGAAAGCAGCATGTACATATGCAATTGCCAAGCATTCACATTGACAAGATTATAAACATTATCGCCTAACTCCATTCTAGATACTGCCCCTGCCAGAAACAGGATCACTAGTGTAGCAATTCCCCTTAAAAGGTTCTTAATTTGAAAGATGAAAAGTCAGCAGCTACAGAAACTGTAGCTGCTGACTTTTATTAAAACAGACACTTACCTATCCCTTGATCGCTGTCCTCACCTGGATTGTTGCTTCACTATGCTTTAGCCGCTGGCACTGGCATACTAACTGTGGGCAGCCAGGTGTGGCCGCTTGTGGCTTCACAGCCAGCTGCTCAATGCACATGTGCAAGCTGCGCTATGACATCTGATTGGTCCCGCAGCTTTCCGGGACCTATGATAAGTCCCTAAAGGCTGAGGGGCAAGGGGGGGGGGGCAAACACATATAAGGCAAATATAAAAGAGGAGGAGCAGGGGTGTATCATGAAATCAGTGGGCCCATGTGCAATGTCAAAGTGGGCCTTAGGCAGTGATAAAAAAAAATGTCAGCTGTTTCATTGAAAGCTATAGGGAGATTGGTGCTTCTAACTGCCCCCCCCCCCCCCCCCCCAGCCACATTATCATCCACCAACTCACAACACTCTCAACCAGGGGATCATCCATGACTGCAGTGTGGGCCACAGTGGGCCCCCCCTGGGGCCCATGTTCTGTGAACAGTCCCTGCACCCATAGGAGCAGGAGGAAGAGCGGATCTTCCCTTACTGGGTGAGGCTAAGGGCCCATTCACATCAGGTGCACTGTGACTGTGTTGGGTCTCAATTCCAGCACAATCCCTCCACAAGACAAGGCAAAATGCTTTGTCTCCTATGTGCCGGTTTCACTCTACCACACCGCGGTGGTGTGCGGGCCGTATGCACTGAAACAAATGTACAGCAGGTCGTATTTTTTTCCACCGCATTACAGTGTGAGGCAGTCTACTCACTCACGCTGCATGGTGACCAGTAGAATTTTATGAAACGTCACAGTGTGTGACAGGTCAATAACATTTATTTAAAACAAAAAAGGAACAGTGCAATGTGCTGCAATCAGCGCATTGGCACTGCAATTGCCCCCCCACATTGCACCGGACACCAGCTGTGTAACTATGGGTCACACTCACTTTAGGAAAAAGGTGTCCAAGATTGTTGCACATCCATTTTGATACAGTAGTATTATCATAAACAATATACTTACTCAGAGAATATGAGTTGAGAACAATACCAGAGAGTGATGCTCCCGTCAGGAATCTGAACACACAGTATGTGATGTAATTGGGAGCAAAGGCTGCACATATTCCACTCACAAACATCTGAAGGTTTGACCATATGTTCAAAGGTCTGCGACCAAACCTGGTATGACAGGAAAATATTTTCTGAATTCCAGTGCAAAATTAATAATACCATTTTAGTGTATTAGTGTAAAAGTTTCAATATATTACAGTATATCAGTAATTACACAGTTTATAGTTCATGATTTTTAAAAAGATAATCTTTTCAAAATACCATATTTATCGGCGTATAACACGCACAGGCGTATAAAACGCACCTACATTTTAAGAGGGAAGTTTCAGGATAAAACTTTTTTAACTAAACAACTTTGAATTAAATAAGGGTCAGTGCCCATCTGCAGCGTGATCAATGCCCATCTGCAGCACATCTCACCAATGCAGCCTTATCAATGTCCATCTCACCAATGCAGCCTTATCAATGTCCATCTCATCATGCAGCCTTATCAATGTCCATCTCATCATGCAGCCTTATCAATGTCCATCTCATCATGCAGCCTTATCAATGCCCATCTCATCATGCAGCCTTATCAATGCCCATCTCATCATGCAGCCTTATCAATGCCCATCTCATCATGCAGCCTTATCAATGCCCCTTTTTAGCCTCAATGCAACCTCACCATCAAAGCAGCCTGGATAGAGCATGAAATCACAGAGCCGTCATCTCCTGTTCGGCTCTCACTCAGCACTCGCATGTCACACAGACACACACAGTCCCGCCTCCAACATCGGCATTGGACCAGCTCCTGTGATAGATAGAACACTGGTCCAATGCCAGTGACGGAGGCGGGACTGTGTGTGTGACGTGAGAGCCAAGTAAGAGCCGAACAGGAGATGACGGCTCATGAATTCTGGCTGTGTTCGTCCCCCTTCTTACCTTTCAATGTACACTATCGGCGTATAACACGCACCCGCGGTTTGCCCCCTATTTTCAGGGGAAAACAGTGCGTGTTATACACCGATAAATACGGTAAGTCAACTGTCAGTTAAAGTGTAACTCCCATCAAAACCTTTTTTTACTAGTGTTTTGAATATGGTGGTAAAGGGTGGTAAAGGGTGGTAAAGGTGTGCTTTCTGGTCCCCCTAGAGATTTCTGTTATTTTTTTTCCCCAGTAACAACATAAGAAGGACCGAGACAAGAATAAAAAACTGACAGAAGTTCTAACCCTTCCCCCTCTGATAAATATGCTTTTATTGCTGTCTGCGTGAGGAGTAAAGATTTTGCTCATCTGCTGTCTCGTTGAATGAATGGGAATTAGGGAGTCTAACCTATATCAAACATGAACTACATCAAAAGAAAAAGAAAAACAATGGATAGAGTTTCATTTTGAAAATGTTAGTTTTGTTGTTGAAGATAGTATTCAATTATTTGTGGGCATTTCTAATTTGCACAAATGGACCAGTTTGCCTGTTTGATTTCCCACTTAAAAATCACAGCAGGTGGACTGACCTGATAAAATGTATGCAGAAATCCTCTTGATTTCTGCATACTCAAACTCCGGGCACTGTTCCTCGGCTTGACTGGGCTCAAGCCCATGGGCCCCACCCAATAGGGGGCCCCGCCCATTTACATAAACAAATTCAATAATATGCCAGTCATTTAATTTTTCATTTAAAGTGTGTTGATTGGTCTAGCATTTTTGCCTGTTCTAGGGACATTGATCATTTTTGTCTTCCGTCCAAGTAGACAAACTGTCTTTCTTTTATTATTACCCTTGTGAAGCTATTTTTGCAATATTATGCCCGGTGTCTGTCCTTTTGCTGGATGTGGCATGTTACTTTGGCTCCAATTGCTGGATTTGCCCTTAATACATTGCACTCTGACTTGTGTCAGTGCTTTTTTGTGCCCATGCCCAGTATACATCATGTCCTCCGGGACAACGCTATGTTTACTATTGATGACTACGCGTCATTATTATGCGACGCGGTCGCGATGACATCATTACGCCCGGTCATTCTTCTGCGCATGTGCGGGCATCCGAATGACACTATTTATAGCTGCGGCGACCACCGATGGACAGATGTGACGGCTCGTATGGCAGAATTATATGATCCCTCTCCATCTGACAGGTACAGCGGAAGCTCTTTCCTTGCCAGGCTCTTTGTGGTGATATTGGGTTATTTATTCCCATACACACATTAATTTTATGCTGTTTTGCTTCCCTAGGCATACCCAGGCCCGGACTGGCCATAGGGCATACCGGGCATAAGCCTGGTGGTCCGCGGCGGCCCGCGGGCCGGTAGCGGCCCGCGAATGGCCCTTGGAGGCCCGCAGGCCGATTGCGGCCCGCATGTCACTTCTACCCAGAGGTGTACCAAGGCCCTTGGGGCGGACTGGGCTGGGTTGCAAGAATGCATTTGCCCCCTGGGCTGCTCTAATGTCCTGCAAAAAGGCCACTGAGCTGGCCGAGTGCAGCAGCTCTGTTGGCGGGCACGGCCGGATTCAGTACTGCAGCGATGAGTTCTGTGATTCTGTTAGTGCTGACAGTCTGAGTTAGATATGCCCAGTCCCTCCCTCCTCCACACAAAGCTCTATCAGAGGCTGGGTGGAGCTGCTCTTTCTTTCCCTGCCCACACTCCTGGCAGCCCTGTGTTGTCTGTGAAGAAGATTTGTGGGCGGGAAAGTTAAAACAAAGCAGTCAGCTCGGCATCCACAGCCTTAGAAAAAAAAACAAGTGAGCCCCTCCTGGGACTGTCCATTATGTCCCATCCAAGTAAGTGACAACAAGTAAGCTTCTCCTCCCTCCCTCCCTGCTCTCTCTCCCCCTCTCTGCATATTAAGTGTTATATTACAGCAGCCTGTGACAGTTTCTTGCCCTCCTAGATGTTATGATGTGGGTTCACACTGGCAAGCTGCAGTTTAGCTGCAGTGCTGGTGTTCTGGCATGTTACCCTCCAGTCCCATAGACTGCTATTAGGTTGTACATTTTTTCTGCATGTCCTGAAAGTGCACAAAAAGTCCTGCATGCCGCATCTGTGGTGCAATTCCCAAAAATGCAGCAAAAACGCACAATGCACAATTTCTAATTAGAGGGACTGGGGCTATGGAAAACCGCCACAGTGGCGGCCTGTCCATTAAGGGCACACGGGCAATGCCCCCTCCATTATGCCACCCCCATATGTAAAATGGATAGATTCATGCCTGACCGGCCACTAAGATGGGGTAAGTGTTGGTCAGACAGCGAGTGGGTGGAGGGTGTGTCACAGTGGCTGCATTTGATGGGACAAAGTGACTGCATTTGATGGGGCACAGTGGCCATTTTTCTCAATAATTTTCATCTGTATTGCCGGGACCCGACATTACATTAGAGCCTCAAGCAGTTTTAAATGACTTTTATTCCTTTAGAAATGTTGAATCATCAAGCCCTCCAGCTGGGTATATCTGCTCCTTCCTGTGTGATCATTCCTGCAGCACACAACTTGGAGTAGGTTACACTGGAGCTGATTGTGGAGACTAAGGTATGCTTAAAGGGGTTGTAAAGGAAATTGTTTTTCATAATAAGCATCCTTTACATGCAGACATTCCTCTTTTCACTTCCTCATTGTTGGTTTTTGCTCAGAAGTTGCCCTATTTCTTCTCTGTTCTGTTCACTTCTTGCTTGTCTGATTTTACTGACCACCGTGAAGGGAGGCTTTACTGCGGTGGTCAGTGACGTGCTCACCCCCTCCTGGGAACTACATCTGTGTGGCAGGACGCTCTCTACGTGTTAGAGACTTCAAGGAGGTGTGAATTACTGGGTGTGCCGCAATGCATACTGGGAAATGTAGTTCTTACATGAACAAACGATGCAAACCAGGAAGTTAATGAGAGAACATAAACTAGAACGCCAGAGGTGATATAGATGAAGGAATTTAATAGGTATTTACTTGTTTTTTAACAGAATCATTACACTATTCTGTCTGTCTACCTTACAGACATTAATTTTAGGCAATTTTTTTTTTCCTTTAGTAACCCTTTAACTATAAGGCCGATTTTTTTTATTTCAATCATGAGATATGTGACTGGATACTAGCCAGATTTAATCTCTAAGTACCTTGCTTATGACTATATTACGATCTAAATGTCTCAGTCCCTGCATACCTGTACATCATATTAACAACTCTTTACTGAGTTCATGTTTGGAAGTTGGATTTCTGTTTTGGGGGGGTTTAGTTTTTTTTTTGGAGGTGTGGTCCTAAACTTTTGATCAGCTGAAAAACAGCCTGTTTCAGTTTATTCGTTATTTTCAATTAATTGAATGTTCAAAAAATGTTTGGTCTCACTCTCATTTCTTCTTGTTGCATGTTGAAGCTCTACTGAAACTTGTTAAGATCCAACAAAGTAAAATATGATTTTTTGCCATTTTTCAAATGGTCTTAATCTTTTGATCAGGACTGTATGATCTGTTTATGCCATATATAGATACATGAATGCACTTTTCTTTGCTCTATATGCATGTGCATCAGTTTGCTTGTAAACCAGCTCTGAATTTTGGTTTATCCAGGCCTTTTTTCACTTTATATGTGTAGTTTTTGTATACATTTTTATGTATATAATTACAATCATATTTTCTCATATTTTTTGATTTTTTATCCAATAATTTTTTTTTCTCCTTAAGCTCCATTTTAGGCATTATGGTTTCTCTCCTACCATTTATGCTACAATCGAATTGCTGTTGTTGTTCTGCCTCAATTGTTGCGATAGAACATGCACACTTTTGTCAACAACACATTCATATTCCTTTACTATTGTTGTAATTATTTTACATTGATTGTATATGATAGCCCCTATTATATAACTTTTGTGGTATTTATCACAGAATTTATTGGCACTTTCTCAATTTCAGTGCCATTTTTTAATAAACTTTCTTCTAATATTTTTAATATCTCATATTTTAAAATTTTAGCATATACCAATAAACGTAACGTTTTTTAACATGGTATCTATTCATTATTCCATTTTGGATATCCAGTCCTTTAAATCATTGATTGTCCTGCATTCTTGATTGAATAAAGCATCTTGATTTGCGATTCGAGATTAAAACTTCGATTCTCTCGTAGTTTTAGTTTATCCCTTTGTTACCATTAGTTTCAATGCTGGCAGGGATCCCAATTCCAAAATGGGGGTACGCACCCTCGATTTCCAAAGCTCAGAGCTGGGCGGTCCTGGGTGTTTGTTTTGTGCCCCTGGAAGAAGTCATTGTTGTGACGAAACGGCGTAGGGAGGAGCGGCGTGCTGACGTCACCACGAGTTGTACCACGCTGTCTATCCAGAAGGACGAGCGGATAGCAGAGCCGGCCGGCTACAGCACAGAATATGCGCACTTTTTATCTGCATTCATGTGAGTGTATTTTAAAAAAAAAAAACCTCTTTAGACGTTATTACGCTATGTCAGTGTTTTCCTTCTGGGTCATACATATGGAGGAGAGACGGTCTGACGAGTAAGAATATGGAGACACAGACAGAGTGACAGCATTCCTGGATCTCTTGGGCTGGCTTGTTTGATTACATGCGTTGTTGATCTCGATAGAGGTCCTATCGTTTTGGTAAGCAGTTAGGACATAAGTGGTGGAGGCTACTCTCATCAGTCTTACTGATTCACAAGATTGTTTCTGGACCTCTTATCACCCATTCGGAGAGTCTTCTGCCATCTCTGTCATATCCCCTTCTTTTTGAACTTTTGGGATACACCTATCCATATGGACTTTTTATTATTTCACTTGTGTATCAGATATTAATTTTGCACTGGTGTTCTTTGTGCACTATATACAGCATACTGTTTATTCTATGTTGTTTTAAGTTCACATTATCTTATATGCAGTGCAGCTTTTTCTTTTCTATATGCATGTTTGTTACTATGTTACTAATATGATATATTTATATTAGGGTTGTCCCGATACCACTTTTTTAGGACCGAGTACAAGTACCGATACTTTTTTTCAAGTAGTCGCCGATACCGAATACCGATACTTTTTTTAAATGTGTCCCCAAATGCAGCCATGTCCCCCCCATATGCAGCCATGTCCCCCACATATGCAGCCATGTCCCTCTAGCCATGTCCCTCACATATGCAGCCATGTCCCTCTAGCCATGTCCCTCACATATGCAGCAATGTCCCTCTAGCCATGTCCCTCACATATGCAGCCATCGGCGTATAACACGCACCCGCGGTTTGCCCCCTATTTTCAGGGGAAAACAGTGCGTGTTATACACCGATAAATACGGTAAGTCAACTGTCAGTTAAAGTGTAACTCCCATCAAAACCTTTTTTTACTAGTGTTTTGAATATGGTGGTAAAGGGTGGTAAAGGGTGGTAAAGGTGTGCTTTCTGGTCCCCCTAGAGATTTCTGTTATTTTTTTTCCCCAGTAACAACATAAGAAGGACCGAGACAAGAATAAAAAACTGACAGAAGTTCTAACCCTTCCCCCTCTGATAAATATGCTTTTATTGCTGTCTGCGTGAGGAGTAAAGATTTTGCTCATCTGCTGTCTCGTTGAATGAATGGGAATTAGGGAGTCTAACCTATATCAAACATGAACTACATCAAAAGAAAAAGAAAAACAATGGATAGAGTTTCATTTTGAAAATGTTAGTTTTGTTGTTGAAGATAGTATTCAATTATTTGTGGGCATTTCTAATTTGCACAAATGGACCAGTTTGCCTGTTTGATTTCCCACTTAAAAATCACAGCAGGTGGACTGACCTGATAAAATGTATGCAGAAATCCTCTTGAGGTATAGAACATAGCAAGTGATTCAGCTAACTGACATCCAGCCAAAATGAATAAAACTAATTTTGGGTAAATTCACATATTATGTTATTTGACAATACATTTTCAGATACAGTATCTCACAAAAGTGAGTACACCCCTCACATTTTTGTAAATATTTATTATACCTTTTCATGTGACAACACTGAAGAAATGACACTTTGCTACAATGTAAAGTAGTGAGTGTACAGCTTGTATAACAGTGTACATTTGCTTTCCCCTTAAAATAACTCAACACACAGCCATTAATGTCTAAACTATTGGCAACAAAGGTGAGTACACCCCTAAATGAAAATGTCCAAATTGGGACCAAAGTGTCAATATTTTGTGTGGCACTATTATTTACCAGCACTGTCTTAACACTCTTGGGCATGGAAGAGAGGAGTTTGTGGGACTTTAAATGAGGGAGCGCCATGTAAAAAGAAATACCATAAAAAGTAAATTACAGTACATGATTTATTTTTACAATCTTATATAAATGTCAAATATTTTGTATTAAATAAATAGGTAGTCACAAGGCTTACTCTAGATATGCTGCTACATAGCATGCAATACAGAAATAAAATCATAGACATGGCAGATATATGTAAAAAAAACAGTAAGTATGTGGAATATGAACAGGTGATTGTTGGCATCTGGGGGCACTCTACGCGTTTCCTGGCATTTCAGCCAATCATCAGGAGTGTTTTTAGGACAGTATACTGGAAATGAGAATACATTTTTGCCTATTGTCCCCATATTGGCATTTAGCAATACTGCTACTCATAAATTTCCTATGCATTACCAGACTAATTCCTAACCTTTGTTCATTGTTTCTATATCAATGTTTAGCCCCATTGCTATTAGATCCCTTCCCTACCTTTGAATATATCCCTATATTATTAATCCCTATTGCTACCAGACCAATTCCCAACCTTTGTTTATTGCTCCTATACCAGTGTTTAGCAACACTGTTATTAGATCACTTTTTTATTTTTGAACATAACCCTGCATTTACTATTTTCCCATGTACTATTTTTGGTCTACTACTGATAATAGACTCATTTCCTCATTTTTGTTTACTGCCCCTTTATCAGTGTTCAGTATCAGTGTCTGGCTCTCCTCTTTGCACACTTTCCCATGCATCCCCTTATGGGAACACATTGTTATTTCCTTACCCCTTCTTTACAATTATTTTTTATTTACTTATTTATTTTTGATACATTGTTTTAGGTACACTATGCACTTTACGTGCACACATAACATTTTGGATCAGGCTGTGACCACCGTGTCTTACTCCGGGCACTGTTCCTCGTTCTCATGGGTTCCCCGTCTCAACCCCGGGGGAGACATCCTGCCCGGACCCCCCTTCTTTCCTTGGCAGATACCGGACCGGGTCTTGTGGTGGCATAGTAAGTTTCCCAACTATTTCCATTCTGTTGGACAGTCCCTGTACTTCCCCATTTTTCATGCATCATCATTTATTTCTGTTTATTCTCATTTCCAGTATACTGTCCTAAAAACACTCCTGATGATTGGCTGAAATGCCAGGAAACGCGTAGAGTGCCCCCAGATGCCAACAATCACCTGTTCATATTCCACATACTTACCGATTTTATTACATATATCTGCCATGTCTATGATTTTATTTCTGTATTGCATGCTATGTAGCAGCATATCTAGAGTAAGCCTTGTGACTACCTATTTATTTAATACAAAATATTTGACATGTATATAAGATTGTAAAAATAAATCATGTACTGTAATTTACTTTTTATGGTATTTCTTTTTACATGGCGCTCCCTCATTTAAAGTCCCACAAACTCCTCTCTTCTATATAACAAATTTAGGGATGGAGGCCGCCATGTGTTCTACTTTTATTATAGTGTGTGTCAGGTCACATCCATTTACTATATAACTCTTGGGCATGGAGTTCACCAGAGCTTCGCAGGTTGCCACTGGAGTCCTCTTCCACTCTGGTGGATGTTAGAGACTTTGTGCTCCTCCACCTTCTGTTTGAGGATGCCCCACAGATGCTCAATAGGGTTTAGGTCTGGAGATATGCTTGGCCAGTAAATCAGTATTTGGTGTGACTATCCTTTGGCTTCAAATCAGTATCAGTTCTTCTAGGTACACTTGCACACAGTTTGAGAGAACTTGGCAGGCAGGTTGTTCCAAACATCTTGGAGAACTACCACTATCACAGATCTTCTGTGGATGTAGGCTGCCTCCAGACTTTCTGTCTCTTTATGTAATCCCAGACAGACTCCCTCTGTATTAACATCTATGCAGGTTGCGGTTGATGCATTTTTCTGACACGTTTGGTGGTTTTGAACAGGTGTTTTTGATGCATTTTGCTCTTTTTTGGCTAATAAGAAAGTATGACAGTTCTGTTCATGAAGTGCAACTTTGATGCAACTTTACACTCCAGCGCTCGAGTAGCATCAAAGTCTCTTCAAAGTAGCGCAGGAAACATTATGTGTCCAAAGTCTTATGTTAGGGTTAAGGGCTAGGGTTAGGGTTAAGGGCTGGGCCGGACTAACCATTGGGCTTGACTGGGCTCAAGCCCATGGGCCCCACCCAATAGGGGGCCCCGCCCATTTACATAAACAAATTCAATAATATGCCAGTCATTTAATTTTTCATTTAAAGTGTGTTGATTGGTCTAGCATTTTTGCCTGTTCTAGGGACATTGATCATTTTTGTCTTCCGTCCAAGTAGACAAACTGTCTTTCTTTTATTATTACCCTTGTGAAGCTATTTTTGCAATATTATGCCCGGTGTCTGTCCTTTTGCTGGATGTGGCATGTTACTTTGGCTCCAATTGCTGGATTTGCCCTTAATACATTGCACTCTGACTTGTGTCAGTGCTTTTTTGTGCCCATGCCCAGTATACATCATGTCCTCCGGGACAACGCTATGTTTACTATTGATGACTACGCGTCATTATTATGCGACGCGGTCGCGATGACATCATTACGCCCGGTCATTCTTCTGCGCATGTGCGGGCATCCGAATGACACTATTTATAGCTGCGGCGACCACCGATGGACAGATGTGACGGCTCGTATGGCAGAATTATATGATCCCTCTCCATCTGACAGGTACAGCGGAAGCTCTTTCCTTGCCAGGCTCTTTGTGGTGATATTGGGTTATTTATTCCCATACACACATTAATTTTATGCTGTTTTGCTTCCCTAGGCATACCCAGGCCCGGACTGGCCATAGGGCATACCGGGCATAAGCCTGGTGGTCCGCGGCGGCCCGCGGGCCGGTAGCGGCCCGCGAATGGCCCTTGGAGGCCCGCAGGCCGATTGCGGCCCGCATGTCACTTCTACCCAGAGGTGTACCAAGGCCCTTGGGGCGGACTGGGCTGGGTTGCAAGAATGCATTTGCCCCCTGGGCTGCTCTAATGTCCTGCAAAAAGGCCACTGAGCTGGCCGAGTGCAGCAGCTCTGTTGGCGGGCACGGCCGGATTCAGTACTGCAGCGATGAGTTCTGTGATTCTGTTAGTGCTGACAGTCTGAGTTAGATATGCCCAGTCCCTCCCTCCTCCACACAAAGCTCTATCAGAGGCTGGGTGGAGCTGCTCTTTCTTTCCCTGCCCACACTCCTGGCAGCCCTGTGTTGTCTGTGAAGAAGATTTGTGGGCGGGAAAGTTAAAACAAAGCAGTCAGCTCGGCATCCACAGCCTTAGAAAAAAAAACAAGTGAGCCCCTCCTGGGACTGTCCATTATGTCCCATCCAAGTAAGTGACAACAAGTAAGCTTCTCCTCCCTCCCTCCCTGCTCTCTCTCCCCCTCTCTGCATATTAAGTGTTATATTACAGCAGCCTGTGACAGTTTCTTGCCCTCCTAGATGTTATGATGTGGGTTCACACTGGCAAGCTGCAGTTTAGCTGCAGTGCTGGTGTTCTGGCATGTTACCCTCCAGTCCCATAGACTGCTATTAGGTTGTACATTTTTTCTGCATGTCCTGAAAGTGCACAAAAAGTCCTGCATGCCGCATCTGTGGTGCAATTCCCAAAAATGCAGCAAAAACGCACAATGCACAATTTCTAATTAGAGGGACTGGGGCTATGGAAAACCGCCACAGTGGCGGCCTGTCCATTAAGGGCACACGGGCAATGCCCCCTCCATTATGCCACCCCCATATGTAAAATGGATAGATTCATGCCTGACCGGCCACTAAGATGGGGTAAGTGTTGGTCAGACAGCGAGTGGGTGGAGGGTGTGTCACAGTGGCTGCATTTGATGGGACAAAGTGACTGCATTTGATGGGGCACAGTGGCCATTTTTCTCAATAATTTTCATCTGTATTGCCGGGACCCGACATTACATTAGAGCCTCAAGCAGTTTTAAATGACTTTTATTCCTTTAGAAATGTTGAATCATCAAGCCCTCCAGCTGGGTATATCTGCTCCTTCCTGTGTGATCATTCCTGCAGCACACAACTTGGAGTAGGTTACACTGGAGCTGATTGTGGAGACTAAGGTATGCTTAAAGGGGTTGTAAAGGAAATTGTTTTTCATAATAAGCATCCTTTACATGCAGACATTCCTCTTTTCACTTCCTCATTGTTGGTTTTTGCTCAGAAGTTGCCCTATTTCTTCTCTGTTCTGTTCACTTCTTGCTTGTCTGATTTTACTGACCACCGTGAAGGGAGGCTTTACTGCGGTGGTCAGTGACGTGCTCACCCCCTCCTGGGAACTACATCTGTGTGGCAGGACGCTCTCTACGTGTTAGAGACTTCAAGGAGGTGTGAATTACTGGGTGTGCCGCAATGCATACTGGGAAATGTAGTTCTTACATGAACAAACGATGCAAACCAGGAAGTTAATGAGAGAACATAAACTAGAACGCCAGAGGTGATATAGATGAAGGAATTTAATAGGTATTTACTTGTTTTTTAACAGAATCATTACACTATTCTGTCTGTCTACCTTACAGACATTAATTTTAGGCAATTTTTTTTTTCCTTTAGTAACCCTTTAACTATAAGGCCGATTTTTTTTATTTCAATCATGAGATATGTGACTGGATACTAGCCAGATTTAATCTCTAAGTACCTTGCTTATGACTATATTACGATCTAAATGTCTCAGTCCCTGCATACCTGTACATCATATTAACAACTCTTTACTGAGTTCATGTTTGGAAGTTGGATTTCTGTTTTGGGGGGGTTTAGTTTTTTTTTTGGAGGTGTGGTCCTAAACTTTTGATCAGCTGAAAAACAGCCTGTTTCAGTTTATTCGTTATTTTCAATTAATTGAATGTTCAAAAAATGTTTGGTCTCACTCTCATTTCTTCTTGTTGCATGTTGAAGCTCTACTGAAACTTGTTAAGATCCAACAAAGTAAAATATGATTTTTTGCCATTTTTCAAATGGTCTTAATCTTTTGATCAGGACTGTATGATCTGTTTATGCCATATATAGATACATGAATGCACTTTTCTTTGCTCTATATGCATGTGCATCAGTTTGCTTGTAAACCAGCTCTGAATTTTGGTTTATCCAGGCCTTTTTTCACTTTATATGTGTAGTTTTTGTATACATTTTTATGTATATAATTACAATCATATTTTCTCATATTTTTTGATTTTTTATCCAATAATTTTTTTTTCTCCTTAAGCTCCATTTTAGGCATTATGGTTTCTCTCCTACCATTTATGCTACAATCGAATTGCTGTTGTTGTTCTGCCTCAATTGTTGCGATAGAACATGCACACTTTTGTCAACAACACATTCATATTCCTTTACTATTGTTGTAATTATTTTACATTGATTGTATATGATAGCCCCTATTATATAACTTTTGTGGTATTTATCACAGAATTTATTGGCACTTTCTCAATTTCAGTGCCATTTTTTAATAAACTTTCTTCTAATATTTTTAATATCTCATATTTTAAAATTTTAGCATATACCAATAAACGTAACGTTTTTTAACATGGTATCTATTCATTATTCCATTTTGGATATCCAGTCCTTTAAATCATTGATTGTCCTGCATTCTTGATTGAATAAAGCATCTTGATTTGCGATTCGAGATTAAAACTTCGATTCTCTCGTAGTTTTAGTTTATCCCTTTGTTACCATTAGTTTCAATGCTGGCAGGGATCCCAATTCCAAAATGGGGGTACGCACCCTCGATTTCCAAAGCTCAGAGCTGGGCGGTCCTGGGTGTTTGTTTTGTGCCCCTGGAAGAAGTCATTGTTGTGACGAAACGGCGTAGGGAGGAGCGGCGTGCTGACGTCACCACGAGTTGTACCACGCTGTCTATCCAGAAGGACGAGCGGATAGCAGAGCCGGCCGGCTACAGCACAGAATATGCGCACTTTTTATCTGCATTCATGTGAGTGTATTTTAAAAAAAAAAAACCTCTTTAGACGTTATTACGCTATGTCAGTGTTTTCCTTCTGGGTCATACATATGGAGGAGAGACGGTCTGACGAGTAAGAATATGGAGACACAGACAGAGTGACAGCATTCCTGGATCTCTTGGGCTGGCTTGTTTGATTACATGCGTTGTTGATCTCGATAGAGGTCCTATCGTTTTGGTAAGCAGTTAGGACATAAGTGGTGGAGGCTACTCTCATCAGTCTTACTGATTCACAAGATTGTTTCTGGACCTCTTATCACCCATTCGGAGAGTCTTCTGCCATCTCTGTCATATCCCCTTCTTTTTGAACTTTTGGGATACACCTATCCATATGGACTTTTTATTATTTCACTTGTGTATCAGATATTAATTTTGCACTGGTGTTCTTTGTGCACTATATACAGCATACTGTTTATTCTATGTTGTTTTAAGTTCACATTATCTTATATGCAGTGCAGCTTTTTCTTTTCTATATGCATGTTTGTTACTATGTTACTAATATGATATATTTATATTAGGGTTGTCCCGATACCACTTTTTTAGGACCGAGTACAAGTACCGATACTTTTTTTCAAGTAGTCGCCGATACCGAATACCGATACTTTTTTTAAATGTGTCCCCAAATGCAGCCATGTCCCCCCCATATGCAGCCATGTCCCCCACATATGCAGCCATGTCCCTCTAGCCATGTCCCTCACATATGCAGCCATGTCCCTCTAGCCATGTCCCTCACATATGCAGCCATGTCCCTCACATATGCAGCCATGTCCCTCTAGCCATGTCCCTCACATATGCAGCCATGTCCCTCTAGCCATGTCCCTCTAGCCATGTCCCTCACATATGCAGCAATGTCCCTCTAGCCATGTCCCTCACATATGCAGCAATGTCCCTCTAGCCATGTCCCTCACATATGCAGCAATGTCCCTCTAGCCATGTCCCTCACATATGCAGCCATGTCCCTCTAGCCATGTCCCTCACATATGCAGCCATGTCCCTCACATATGCAGCAATGTCCCTCTAGCCATGTCCCTCACATATGCAGCAATGTCCCTCTAGCCATGTCCCTTGATGTGGCGGTGCGATGCGGCGGCAGCGGCGGGGGGGAAAGGGGGGGGGAAAGTATTCTATTTAGGTATCGGGGGTATTTGCGCGAGTACGAGTACTCCCGCAAATACTCGGTATCGGTCCCGATACCGATACTGGTATCGGTATCTGGACAACCCTAATTTATATTGTAGAACTACTACTACCCATTTGACATAAAACCTTTGAAGAAGGACTATAATTATTTTGAAACATGTAAGGTGTCTACGCCAGTATGTACGACAGCTAGCCCACCAGTATCCATGGGCAGTATGTGCCAGACATACAGAAAAAACATTATTTTGTGTATTATGTATCATGATCTTATATTCATAATTGCATTAATACTATATGATGTTCATCGTTGATTTGTACTATTTTATCATGTTGTTATAATAATATATATATTTTTTACCAACATTTTGGTCTGCCTGTCAAAAAATTAATGAGTGGTTTTACAGTCAAACAATTGATATTTGCCATAGTAAGAATGGTGCCAAATGATGACATTGCTCCTGCTATCTGCCTTGATTTGCACATACCACATACACATAAATGACAGTAGGGAGGTAACCAGAGGGCTCCACCAATATTTTACTATGGGGCCCCATGATATGTAGTTATACCCTTGCTAGACAGACAGTGGAACATATGATCTGGCAAAATCTTACTTGTCTGAGAGACCTCCAAACACAATGGACCCAACCAGAACTCCTGCCATGTAAATGGACTGAGCCAGTTGTCTCATTCTACGATTACTACAGACCAGATCCCACTACAAGAAAGAAGGGTCAGGGGGGGAGGAATCATGAGAAACAACACAGAACATTTTTATGCAAACTATGTTAATAAAAGCAAATAAGGTGAGAGGTGGAATCTGAAAGCAAGGAAGGATTTGGACAATATTCATGTTTTACTGCTAACCACAGTAGATGGAAAGAAAACTCATTTGCCTCTAGTAGAGTAAGAAGAGGCTAGGACCCAGTCAACTTTATTGTTGTCTGTGAAGTTGATTTACTAAAGGCAAATAGACTGTGCACTTTCAAAGTGCAGTTGCACTCTGTCTTTGGGTATTCTTTTTAAAGTGATTTTTCACCTCATTTACCAAACTCTGGTGCAACTAAACTTGCAAAGCGCCTTTAGCAAATCAACCCCTGTGTCTCAGTGGCAGATTTCTCATCACTTTCTCTACGTTTGACTGTTTTCATCGTGACTGTTGGTGGGAAATCTACCTAGCAAAAACTTGACAGGGGTTCTAATGCTTCCTATGGCTATCCAAAATAATAACAATAGGCAAATATTATAATTTTTTGGATAGCGTGAGAGGGCTCTCCACCCCTGTTCTTTTTGGCTCCCCCCAGTGCTCTTAAGCCCCCTCCCCAGTGCTCTCCGCTCCCCACCTGTGTGATCTCCACTCACCCCTGCTCTTTGCCCCCACCCATGTGCTCTCCAACCCCGGCAGTGCTCTCCGCACTCCCCTCTCTCCAGCTCCCACCCAGTGCTCTCACTTTCCCAGGACCAGAGGACAGGCTGACTGGGGGCAGGAAATGAGGAAGGCTGAAGGTGCAGGTGGCCAGGGACCACTCCATCTCACAGCAAACAGATCCTTTGGAAGGAGCACTGTCTCCATCCAAAACGAGAACAGACCCT
Organism: Rana temporaria; assembly: GCF_905171775.1. Lineage (NCBI taxonomy): Eukaryota > Metazoa > Chordata > Amphibia > Anura > Ranidae > Rana > Rana temporaria. Next base: position 61,352,057 of record NC_053499.1, read on the forward strand.
GCCTGCTGATGGCGATCATGGATATCCTGCAGGCATGGAAGGTACCGTACCGAGCATCAACAACACACCTTCCCACAGACAGGGACTGCATACTGGAACATGGGGCATAGGAGGAGCTGCAATTTTGGGCACAGTGAGGCTGCATTCGTGGGCACAGCAAGACTGCATTCATGGACACAGTAAAGCTGCATTTGATTGGCACAGTGAGGCTGCAATGATGGGCACAGCGAGGCTGCAATGATGGACACAGCAAGGCTGCAATGGTGGACACAGCAAGGCTGCAATGGTGGACACAGCAATGCTGCAATGGTGGGCACAGTGAGGCTGTAATGGTGGGCACAGTGAGGCTGCAGTTAATGAGCACAGTGAGGCTGCATTTGATGAGCACAGTGAGGCTGAATTTGATGGGCACAGTGAGGCTGCATTTGATGGGCACTGATGAGGCTGCATTGAGCTCTTGTATCATGTCTGCAGCCTCTGACCATCTCATGTATTATGTCTGCAGTCTCTGAGGGAGTCTGGAGAGGAGTTAAGAGTGGGAGCACCGCCAGGATGGGGGTCATGGGAGAAGTCAAATGTGTGTGGACTGTGGAGAGGAGACTATAGGATAAAACCAGAGCCACCGAGCTGGAGCCGATTGACTGAGCCCTGCACGATGCACCTGAGAGTAGGTCAGTGACAGCACCACTAGGCAAGTCTGAGGGGGGGGGGTCACTGATGTAAGGGGGAAGTAAATACGATAGTGTAAGGGGGTACTGATATTAAGGTTTCCCCCTTATATCAGTAACCCACCCCCTTTACCTTAGTGTATTCTTTCTGAGGAAGGTGGTCCCCCCCCACGTTCTGAGTTCCTGGGGTCCCCCTTGATGATTAACCACTTTTACCACTTTTAACTGGAATTTGCTTTTATATATATATATATATATATATATATATATATATATATATATATATATATATATATATATATATATATAAAGCCCTATGTGATTTCATATCTGTCTTATCTATATATAATACACTCTTCAAATGTGCTTTAAAATGTATGGTTTTCCCTTTCATGAACAAGAAAATAATAATGCTATACTGTTACGCTTGTATGATAATGCTGTGGGGCTGGTATGAATTTTTTCCAGGGCTAGTTTTTATTCCCAGTCTGGCCCTGCCCTGAGGACATGGTTGATGACCACTGAGTTAACAGATAGAAATTAATATATATATTTACTCTTATTTTACATTTCTTTAGTTGCTGCTTGGTTTTTGGCCAAATAAATAAAAATCTCCTTTTTTTTCTCCTAAAATTAAAAAAAAATGTTAAAATAATATTGACTGCCCTACTGACACCAATCTCTGCCCTTATGACACCATCCACTGCTCTACTGACACTGTCCACTGCTCTACTGACACTGTCTACTGCTCTACTGACACTGTCCATATATATACACATGCACACACACGCATATGTGTTTGAGCTTTGGGATGCACACCCTAATGCAATAGGCTGCGCATACCTATGCTAGGGGGTGTTTTTCAAAGTGATTTCTCAACAAAATAAAGCATGAAGACATGGATGGATGGATGAGTTTGCTTTGAATATTAAAAATGAATGAAATCATGTTTTCAGTTTGCGCTGCTCTGACATAGTTTAGTTCCGCTTTAAAGATAGTTTTGAAAAACATTAAAAATTAAAATGATTGACTCACAATTAATGTGCATTATATTACACAGTAATAGACAGTCATTAGACAGTAGACAGTCACTCCCTGCAATAAATTCTATATTTAAACATTATTGCTGCTGTTGAATGCATTATTTAACATGCTACTATTTATGGTAATTTTATGGGACACAACAGTTTTAAAAATAAATGTTCTTAGTATGTACACAATGATATTCATCCCTGCAATACGTTTTGCGAAAGCTGGCTATACACTAATAGAATTTTGTCCAAGCTTTTATTTTAGAAATGTTTGTTCAATTTTATAATTGTTATTGTGGTCAGATCAAGGTTTTTAACCGCAGAAACGTGAAAGGAGCAGAATAGAACATTTTTTTTTCTCTAACAAATGTCTAGCAGCATATGTAGTTTTCGTTCATGAAGTTACAATAATTCCGAAATCAAATGTTAAAACCAACACATTTTTGAAGTAATTTCAAATGGCATTCGTCCAGTCATCAAATATACAAAGAATTTTCGTACGAATGTCCATACGAATATTCAAACAGAAATTTGTTAGAAAATCTACTACTGTAAAGCCAGCTTTAGATTGCTACTGATAAGCAATTTACTTTAGGTAATTTAATGATAATCAGTTTTGATTTCCTGCTAGAAAAAATGTTCAACGTGTCAGAAAGTGCAAAATGTCACATGAAAAAGTCCTGGGAATTGATTACCGGATTGTGATAAAATTGATGAACAAATGGATTAATAAACAATTTGATTTAATTTATTGAAAAAAAGAATGTCAATAGTAAAATTACAGTGATTCCACACCTAACACTAAGAAAAAAAACAAAAGGTCTGGAGACAAGGACAAACACAAACAAAAGACACACAAAACACCACCAAAGAGAATTATTCAAAATGACGCTATAAATGCATTAAACAGTAAAAGAGCATCACCACCAAGCCTGATAGATTGTAAGTTTTACTCGAAGGCAACGGCCGTTGCAGAATTAAACTTTATAGTATAAACAGTATTGTATTGTAGACATGTGCACACTAAAATATTTTCTTTTGGAATTTTGTTTTTGTCCGAAAAATAAATTTATTTAGTAACTCCCAAAATTCGTTTTTATGTATTTTGTTTCGTTAAAAAATGCATTCGTCCGAAAAATCCTGTGTCTGTCGAATGTTCTAAAAAGATTTGACGGAGCAGCTAAACTGTACAACGTATATACATTTCCTGTACATTTCCTGTACATTTCCGGTCTAATGTTCTGCCTACAAGCTATAAAGGAATTCTAATAGTGTATGACACTAGTAATAATTATATTTATAAATTATTATTACTAGTCAACCAACATTCAAATTCTTCTATAGGCTATGGGCCGAGCATTTGGCCGTAAATGTACGATTGCAGCATCGTACAGTTTAGCTGCTTGTCGAATCTTCTTAGAACTTTCGACAGACACCATGAGCCTTCAATGACAGATTCGATGTTTGTATGTTTTTCGCTGCTTTGTGGAATCTTCGTCATTCATGACAAATGGTCTACCCCAACACGTCTCTATAATGTCGAATCTTTTTTCTCTATGTTGAATCTTTCCTCTCTATGTAGAATAATCTTGGACTAATAGAGTTAAGGTTAGGCACATTCGACTACAGGTTCGATAGACACAGATCGCTATTGTCAGCGTCATGTCGAATCTCCTATCTATAGCAAACTGTTGTAGCAACGAAAATGAAAATAAAGCACTTTTTTATGTCGGAATCTTTCGGATTCCGGATTCTGCACGCTTGTTTTCGTTTGTTAAAATGATAACCAAAATACCCAGAATTCGGACAAAAATGCTTTCGGACGAAAACGAATGCACGTGTCTATTGCATTGAACCACAGACCAGCTCAAAAGTGAGGTGGTGTGCAAGATGATGCTGGAGATGGTGTCTGACGCTGCAGAGAGTGAAGTCAACACGTTTCACTGGGGATCTTTCATCTGTCCTGATGAAACTGAGGTTTCCCAGTGAAACCTTGCTGTTGAGCTGGTCTGTGGTTCTTGGCTGAGCCTTTGACATGGGGGATCTGGGAGCCACTGCTCTTTATTTGGCTCTTCATATGGCAGCAAACCTACTTTTTGTATGACAGGCTTTTACTGTTTACTCATCGTGAGTGGCTTTTTCTAGAGCTAACATGATGCTATACAGCCATGACGAGAACCTCCTACTATCCACAAAGTCCTATTCAGCTGCTTGTAATAGCGCTGCCCAGCGTTACCTTTATTGATCTACACAGACAGTGAGTAATTGATCCATTTGTATCTTCAAGCCCTGTTGTCTGAACTGTTGTGTAATTTCCACTTAGAACCTTACTATTGTCCAGGCTCGAACCTCTGTTCATTGATTTTGGTTCAGTGGATTAGTTCTGATTAATTACTAAAGCCTTGTCGATCCATCAACTGCTGATCTGGAGTATGGTCAGTTTTTAAACTGACCATACTCCTTTAGTATACACAGACGGTCATCATTATCTACAGCCTAGTGAACTCTGTATATCTGTAGCGGCAGATGGCTGCCTGCCTTCATCTCCCCCTTTTCTCCAATCCCTTGAATTAACTTTGTCCTTTTGCCCTGCAAATTTCACCAGGGACTGTTATATTCAATGCAATACTGTTTATACTATAAACTTTAATTCTACAATTTACGATCTATCAGGCTTGGTGGTGATGCTCTTAATGTATTTATAGCGTAATTTTGATGAATGCTCTTTGGTGGTGTTTTGTCATTGTTTCATGTCTGTCTTTTGTTTGTGTTTGTCCTTGTTTTCAGACCTTTAGTTTTTTTTCTTAGTGTTAGGTGTGGAATCGCTCTAATTTTAACTATTGATATTCTATTTTTCAATAAATTAAATCAAATTATTTAGTAATCCATTTGTTCATCAATTTATTCACAGTCCGGTAATTAATTCCCAGGACTTTTTCATGTGACACTTTGCACTTTGAATCATCTTTCTGAGACAGTGCACATTCTTTCTATATATCCTTTTGTCACTAAATCCCTCTTAATCTAAGTGTGTGGAACAATACCGGTACTTGATGGTATCACAATTTCTTTGGTTCACTTTTCTCCCATTTTGTTAATTGATTTCCTGCTACCAGTTTTGCTGGTCATAAATCTAGAATGGGCAACATCTGTTATTATTATTGATGGACAGGTTCAAATTAGGACACAACTCTGTCTTTCAGTAATTAAATGTATCCCTCATTAAACTTTGCAACTTCTTTGCTAAATGTTTTTTTATTTTTTTTATTAAAGCTGTACCTGTAAGCAAGGATGTAAATACTTAGCTGTCCTGCTGACTGCACCACCGTACAGCGCTCTGATTGAGATGAATCGCCTTTGGATGTCAATACAGAAACCAACACTATCATGGGTGACGATCTCCTGTGTTCCCTGCAGTGCCCTACTATCTCCCTTGTCAATATAAGACACAGTAGTGAAGTAGAGGTCTTTTGAAGGAACTATTGAGGGCTGTGAGTACCACAAGAGCTTCAATTAAAAAAATATTTTTAGTGAGTTATTTTAACCACTTCCAGCTAGGTGTGCAATGGATTGTCACCGATCTGTGATCCGAACGGGTCACCCCGTTCGGATCGGCACACCCCGCGATCCGCAGAGCGCTCCGGAGCCTAAGCAAGTCCCAGGCTTCGGCCTAGCTCCGGAGCGGCGGCCATCTTGCTCCACCCAGTCTGCTTGCCAGAGCCCAGCGTGACACGCCTCCCCGCCTCCCCGGGGAGGCGTGTCACGCTGTGCACTGGGCTCTGGCAAGCAGACTTGGAGAGGGAATATTAGTGAAGCACTGGTTGAGAGGAGGGGAAAAAAAAAAAAGAGCACAGTAGCAATTCACAAGGGTGGATTAAAGAGGCTTTTTGGACAGGACTTGTTAAAAGTACAATCTTGCTGTTTTTACAGCAAGATTATTTACTACTACTGCATGTTATTTCCCCCCAGTTCTGACAATGACTATAACGTGTGTGTGTGAATATATATATATATATATATATATATATATATATATATATATATATAATTTTTTTTTTTTTTGGACCGATGAAAAGGGACTTTTTTTTTTTTGCTGATCCGAAAATGATCCCATCCGTGACTCCTGATCCAAGGATCGATCCGATCCGTGAGTTTTTTGATCCGTTGCACCCCTACTTCCAGCACAAGGACGTCATATGATTTTCAGTGGGAATATCTGAATGATGCCTGCAGCTACATGGGTTGTACAGAAGAAGTTGGTCTACCAATAAAATTTTGTACAACCGTCTTGCTAGAAAATGTTCTCTTGATCAAATTTGCAGGCCTGCAGTGCTGCTCAGTGCATTTGATGTTGAAGAAGCCTTCCCGCTGTTAGAATTAAATGAGGAAGTGGACTTCCCTATTCATTTCGGATGTGTGGATGGGGGAATCTGGTAAATACATTTTTTGTTTAACCTGCTGGTTGAATGCAAAAACTGACTTATATATGGCCATTTGTATGACATGCAATGACCGTCGACAGGTGACCTGTTTTCCCCCTTCCTCAAAATAAGTTTGTGATATAAATTTTTTTCCCAGCAAATTCAAGTAATATTGTGTGATATAGTTGTTGGGCATCAATCCAATTTCTCCCGAAACCAGGAGAAGGGTTGGATAAATATAATTGCTCAGCAACCTCATGCATGGTGGCTAAGGGGCAGCACAGTGGCTAACCATGTTCCTCATGACCTCCTCTCCCTCTGCACTGCCGTTGCGGTTAAGCGCCACCTGTAGTGGAGACAGCAGGCTGCACCTACCTACAAGTGCATAATCTTATCTTGATAAAATGGATTTCTGCACCCCCCCCACTTAAGATGAGTGGAAACAGATGGCGAATGCATCTCTCCTAAGGGAGAAACTAGTAATAACCCCACAACATTTTCCAAAATCTGGGATGCTTGGCTTACAATTCTTGGGCCAAGCCCCTACACAATTGATTCTGGAAAGGTTACTAGGTTGATCCTTACTTTTGTCTGGATGCAAGATCATGTGCTATGCAAATAATTGAACTTATAACTGTTTTGTCGCATTTCGCCTAGGGGTATTGATACTTTTTCCAAGATCTTTATTGTAACCACAACAGATAAAATTGAAGATATCAGTCAAACCAATTTTTCTATTGCAAATAAATAGATAGATACATTTTCTTGTTAAAAAAATATGTATGTAAATATTAGTTAAATAATATGGTAGTACTCAGCATGCTGTAAATCATGTCCTTAATTCACAGAAATTTACATACTATTGGCTATCATTATATTTGGGACTAGCGCTCAATATAACTAACATAAGCATCTAAGAAAAAACTGAGAACAAGTGGATAGGAAAAAAAAACTAAAAACAATATGTCTTACCTTGTTAATGATAGTAGAGGAGTACTCGCTGTCATCATATACCCATCCGTCTATACATGGCTCTTTTTCTGCTTCACTTGTGTTACTTGAAGAGGTGACATTGAACATATGGAATTGGGGACTGGTATAGCGGAAGCAACTAGAGGGTTTTCCATTAGCCTCAATTGGAATAAAGGCTTTCACCCAAATCCCAGTAAAATTGCCATCCTCCAAGGAATCATTGAGTCTACAGCGATGTTTTGGAATTGCTGCAGTGAAATTCTGCAAAAGATTGTGGCTGGCTAGCATGAACACAGGCAGGGATAGAAGAATGACATGTATGATCTGGAAACGTCCCATGCCCCCTATACTCATCAGGATCTCTTGAAATGCCATGACTGCTCATAGTCCATACACTGACTATTAGGAAGATTGGAAGTTGGTTGTCAGTATCATAGCCAACTCACCACAAACATTATGATGGTTGTTGGTAGTGTGAACGCTGTTAATAACTGTGAAACTTTAGTCTTATTTAAGAGTAGACTGCGTTGACATTTGTTAAACTTTTACTTGTATAATGAAGCATTAACAGGCCAAGGCCAAGCTTTGCTGATGCTTAGTTATCTTTTATAGAGATGGTTGCGTGTTCTTTAACCAAATTAATAAGCCATCTAGAGAGAACTAGAGGCTCCCAAAAAGGTATTAAGGACATGACAGAGCAGTTCTATCTTTACAGCGATCTTCTATTCTTAACATTTAAATCCATCCATGCAATTAGTTGGAACAGTTTTAAGGCCTTTCAAACTGTTTGAACCACTTGTATCTAACCTGAGGGTGTTGAAAAAAGGCTGTCCAAAGAGCAAATAATTTTACAGAATGGTGGTAGAACATGTCCCTGATGTCTTCCATGTCTTGGATACCCCAGTGTTGTAATATATGTTGTAATATGTTGGCCGATTTATGTGGGATGTTATTTTATATATATATATATATATATATATATATATATATATATATATATATATATATATATATATATATATATATATATATATATATATATATATTATAAGTCCAAAATTGACCAGGCTAGATTTCAAACCTGTAATTACATGTTACACTTCAAAAGACACTTGTCGATTAGGAGACAGGATAAGTCTAGTTTACACATCAAACCTGTAATTACATGTTACACTTCAAAAGACGCTTGTCTATTGTCAATGTGTAAAAAGACAGGATGGGTCAGTTTTTACACATCAAACCAATCAAACAATTACTCAGGTCACATGCAATCTAATTACTTTAGAGGGGGCTTATTAGTATGCAAGAATGCATACTAATTAGTGACTCCGGCTGGGGTCATTTACCTGCCACTCTAAGGCCCCGTACTCACGACCAAACATGTCTGCTGAAACTGGTCCGCGGACCAGTTTCAGCGGACATGTTCGTTCGTGTGTAGGCAGCAACGTACAGGATTCCAGCAAACAATCGTCGGCCAGACCGTTTTCCAACGAACAACTGTTTCCTGGTCTTGCTTTAAAACAGTCTGCTGGAATCGTGTCCGTCAGACATGCTCAGTCCAAATGAGGAGACGGGAGCGCTCGTTCAGGTAAAACTCGCGTTTGTTTGGGATATGGCACATTCGTCATTACAAACCTTTTATTCTAGCAAGAGAACAATGTCTTAAAAAGGCGCACTAAACCACATTTTCTTGCCTCGTTTTATTAATTCTTCTCTTGCTAGAATAACCCCGTTCTCTTGCTGATGCAATTTCAATAGAGTTGTCCCATACTGAAATGTCACATTTCTTGCTTGTGATGTAATCCTTTAATAATGTTTTCTATGCCAGACGTGTGTTTTGGTTGGTGGTCCTCCATAATTTATAGTAGTCATTTTTGTAAAGGAATGTGCATATTTTCTTTTTTTTTTTGTTGTTTCTAGTTATGTCACCATTTAAAATAGTTTTTTTTTACATGTTTTTTTTATTTTTAATTTTTTTTTTTTTTTTTTTTGTGTTTCATTAGAGAATATTAAACCATGTTGGCACACCAAATGTCCCCCCCCCCAAGGAGTGTGTCCTTTGTAAATTACCCATTGTATATTTATTAAAGGTTTGCTGCCTAATAATCCCCACAGTATAACAAACAATAGACATGTTTTCAAATGAAAGCAAAAAGCCTTTTATTCAGGCAAATGTCATCACAAAAAATAAAAAGAACGGCAGCACTAGAATAGATAGCAAACTATATGCAAACTTGCATTTCCAACATGGTGAAGGATAAACTTCCAAGCCTCAGGAGCCAAACACAAAAATATGAAGCAGCAGCACACAAACAAAGGAACCCAAACTGTGGTAGTACAAACAAGATGTCCTTTATGTGGAAGGAAATGGAAGGCAGAAAATCAACGTTTCCTCCTCTTTCCAGCCTTCCCTCCAGGCAGCCTTCCAGCGGATCTAACACGGGGTCTTGCAGGTGGGGTCGATGTGGCAGCAGGAGGATGGTGTTCCGCAAGCCGGGCCGGGTCACATAGCCCAGTCTCTGGGGTCAGCAGGCCCCTCTGCATCCACCAAAGGACCTGGTTCATCAGGGCCTTTGCCAGTCTTCTCTGGTCCTCCTCCCCTTCATTTAAATCGTGGGCCAATGAGGCACTGAAGGCCTCTGTGGGGTTGAGGGGGGCCCTCATGATGGCGCTTGCCTCCTCCACAGGCCTCAACTGCCTCCTTCGGCCTGATGGCCTCACCTGGGGGGGAGAAGACTGGCTGGTGGTGGTTCTCCTGGCCGGGGGGACCTGCTGCAGGCCACTGGGCCCAGCCTCCTCCTGGCTGCCACTGACCCCGGCCTCCTCCTGGCTGCCACTGACCCCGGCCTCCTCCTGGCTGACAGACACCTGAGGATCTGCCACCTCCTGGCTGATCTCTTCTTCCTGTGTGGAAAAAAAAGGACATTTTTTACAATTTCGCTAAATAAAACCACACTCATTTTCATGTTTTTCGTTTAGTATTTTCTGTTCATTATTACTTGAATACACTCTACTTCTGACCCCTGCAGTTGTCATCTCTGACACCTATTTGTCTGAACACCTTTTTTTTTGCTTTTTCCCAGCTTGGCTTTTTTTTTACAATATCTAATCATTAATCCACCAAGAATTATTTACGCAAGAAATATAGAGGAAACTACTATACCTCCTCATCGAAGGGTGGCAGATCTGCATCTCTGTCAGCCAGGCCCTCTTCCTCCGACTCTGCAGGGCTGTGGTCATCTGGGGAAGGTCCGCTGGAAGGTAGCATGGAGGAAAGGTTGGAAGAAAGACTCGACATCGTTTTCCTGCCTTCCATTTCGTCCCGCAAAAAAGCCATCTGTTTATAATACCACAGTTTGGGTTCCTTTGCTTGTCTTGCTGCTGCTCCTGATTTTTTGCTTTTATTAGCTTTGTATGCTCTCCTGTATGTGCTTCTGAGGTTGGCAAGTTTATCCTTCACCATGTTGGCAGTGCATCCTGGCACCCAAGTTTGCATATAGTTTGCTAGCTCTTCTAGTGCTGCCGCTCGTACCTCTTTATTGCAATATAATGCGTGTTTGGAATTCCACAGGATGGGCGTCTCCTGATATTTTTGGAGTAAGGCCTCTATAGCTTCCTTGGTTTGTAGGAGGTCCATTGAATTTTTTGAAAAATTATATTTCTTTTTGAGTCTAGATTCCAAAAACATAAACCACAGAAAAATAAATATTCAAAAGGATCAGCGTTGACCTTGATCTAATATGTTGTTGCGCTACAACCTTTTTTCCTCTGTTCTATGCTGTTGTGTTTTGTATTGACACTTCGCTGTTGCAGCTCTATTAGCAATTTATTGTTAGTGTTTTTTAATATTTCTTAGCGCGGTTTTTTTCTTTCTTTGATCTAATATGTGTCTTCAAATTTATTACCTATATCTAATTACAAACACAGTCTCTCTTGTTTAAACAATGATTGGCAGCTCGGCCGCATTGCTTGTACCAAACATTGATTTGCTAGATGCAGAGCCATTGTTAACATTGCAGTAAATATTTTTAATATAGAAAACTAAACAATGCTTACAAATGACAGTATTCATCTAGGCACTCTTTCATGTGTAAATCTCATGCCCCTGACAATGGATGACATAAAAGACACTTCCTAATGACCTCTGTACAACCAACACTTGAACAATACTTTGCCTGATCTGAATACACCATTCAAAAACTTGTCAATGAGGTACAGTATTGTTCACATCTCTATTTTGTGAGGTGTCCAAAAGCATTTGGATACCAAAATAACATTGTGGTACCCCATAGACAGAATAGCTTAAAAAGGGTGCAACCAACAGCCCAAACCCCCATCCCATGTGTCTACATTTTCAAGGCCTCTGCTGATCACATTTTTAATTTCCTTACCTTCCTGTCTCTCGCTCCTCGTTTCTCACGCTCGCCTAATTACCGCGTAAGATGCGTAATCACGGCGTGCACCTTTTAAACACTCCGCGTATTTATTAAACCCCGCCCTCGTCACCTTTGCGAGGCCCCTAATCAATGAGTTTAGGAAATATGGCGTTAACTGTGTATGTTCTGTATGCGCTCGAAGATTCTCCGCGTAACCGACGTAAACACGTTGTTTGCATTCTCTACACTCCGCGTATGTATTAAACGCCGCCCTCTTCTCCGCCCATGGCGTAAGAATTCATCTTTTCCACGCCCATAATCTCTGTGGGAAAGGAAAGATGGCGATGTCACACGAGCGGGCACGATGCTCTCATGCCACAAGTGAAGGGACAGAGGCAGGGACGTCCCGATCAAGGCAAAGAAGATATAAAGCCACTAATATGCGGTTCCAGGAAATGGTGGAGTTAGTTTACATCATGCGAAAGAAGGACTATGATGGTGAATTAGGGCCATACAAGACCCCTAACCGCCGAAAGGCACATATTATGGACAAGGTGGCGAGGAGAATGCAGAGGCTGTTTGGGATCACCAGGTCCAAGGAACAGCTGAGGAAACGATGGTCAGACTTAAAATTGAGGGAGCCACATCAGATGAAGAAAATACTTAAAATTCTGCGTAAAAGTAAGTAAATATATATTGGGGTTGGGGGGGGGGGTGATTGTCTGCAATAATGTGTTGCCATGTATATTTCACCATCTGCCTCCTTGGCCTGCTTGTAATTTTAAAGACATGTTGTCATTTATTTTTTATGACCTAAATACCAACATATTTACAAATAGTGTTCTTAGTAAACAACGTAACATCACATAGTTTCTCAGAAAGGCTCGGTTATTCCAGGAACAACACACCTGGACATGGCTCACTGGCCAAAAACTTTGTTTGTAAACATTGTGTAAAAGCTAGTTCTAGAAAATAAAATTATGAGAATGGGAAAGGCAAACAGGATTCATTCTAAAAACAGTGGTAATAAAGCAGATGTTTTCACATCTGCAATGCAGAGCACCTGTGTCTCCCCAAATCAAAAATGGGTTTTGGTAGGGTCTCCCAGAAATACAGTTTAGGGGGGACATCCATGTGTGTCACTTTGCTAAAAAGGGGCAGGATCAGAGCTTGCCATATAGAAGTAATTGCAAAATGTAGGTTTGGTGAAAGATAAAAGTAACTAAATGAAAGCATCTTCTAAGCAATGTGTGCGATTTATGCTCTCCAATATCTGTGTGCTGATGAGTCTACATTTTTTTTGGTTTATTTCAGGGGAAAGAAGTCGCCAGCATTTGGAGGAGGCAGAGAGGGCCAGACAAGGCCAAAATCTGCCATCTCAACATGTGGAGGAGGAGGAGGATGTGGAAGGAGAAGAGGATGTGGAAGGAGAAGAGGATGTGGAAGGAGAAGAGGATGTGGAAGGAGAAGAGGATGTGGAAGGAGAAGAGGATGTGGAAGGAGAGGAGGAAGGAAGAAAGGAGGAAGGAAGAGAGGAGGAAGAAGTAATTTTGGACTTAGAAGTTATAGCAGATGAAGGGCAAGTGGCGGAAGAACAATTTGGCGAATTGAAAGAAGGTGGATTGATGGATGAAGGAGGAGTCCAAGATGATGGGGAAGTGGTGGAAGAAGGAGGAGTGATAGAAGATGATGGGGAGGTGGTGGAAGAAGGAGGAGTGATAGAAGATGTCGAAGAGGTGGAAAGGAGAAGCCCATCAGGTCAGTGTCACCCTAGCTTGATTCAAAAAAACATATGTAGATAGGCCTCATCGAAAAATAATGTTGTAAATGACATTTTTTTTTTTTTTTTTAGGGGAGGAGGATGGTGTGCCAATATTTTCACGTGCAAGTGCTGCTATAATTATTCAGCAGGTAATGGAGTGCAGCACTGAAATGCACAATATGCGTGAAAGGATGGTTGTCATGGAAGAGAATTTAACAAATGTCCTTTTGGAATGCTGCACGGAAATGGACAATATGCGGCAAAGAATGATGGTCATCGAATCTAATTTTAAAAACATTATTGACATGATGGGCCGTGTCAAAGACTGAAACACCCCCCGCCCATCCCCCGCCCCCACAAACATTTTTACAGTTTTAATAATGAATACGCCAAAATTTGAAGATACACACACAGTGTGCCAACATGTGCTATCTGCCATCACAGAATATCTAATGTCTGTGCTTTGTGGGTCCAACCCCCTCCTCCATCCTCAAGTAGTTGAGAGGAAGGGTTTGCTCCCACAGAACACAGACATTGATCACCCATGATGTCAGATAGCACATGTGGCCATTTGTCTGTTGAACCAATGACATTTGGCGAGTTTGCACTGAATGTGTGTATCTTCCAATTTTGGCGTGTTCCAGTGTGAAAGCACACCATGACTGACTGCTGTTGTGAGTTTTTATATTTTTGGAATTGGATTTTGTTACTTTTTGACCATGTTGAACATTTTGGGATACTATAAAGTTTAGACCATAAAGAATAAACAACGCCAAAAAATTTAAAATATATATATATAGAATTATAAATCTCTCTAATCACTGAATTTAGTGAAGTAGAGATTTGACTCCAAAATCTCACCTAAAAATTTACTTTTTGAAAAACACACCAAAAACAAAAAAAATGGTAAAAAAATTATTGTTTTTTGTGCATAAAAAATATGCCCAAAAAAAAAAATTAAGGCGGTAAACACCCCACCAAAAATAGTCTATATATATATATATATATATGTAAACAATAAATCTAACTATATTTGATAAAAAAAAATGTGAACTTGTTAATAAATGTATAATCTGCATAATATTTTTGGTTGAATTACCTGAAAAAAAAAAAAAATAATAAAAAAATTTTGTAGACTCCTAAGTACAAAAGCAGGGAGTAATGAAAAAAATATAAAATAATTTTTGGGGTCATGAACAAGCAAAAATTAAAATACTTGACCTCAAAATTTACAAATGGAGTTGCTTCTTATTTCTAGACTCAATACCCTGTTTGTAGATGAGTGAATACTGTGCAAAATGTGGTTAGTTACTAAAAGTGGAGAAATCAATTATGCATTACAATTGAAGAAGTTAGTTAGAGAACCAGGAAGACAGAGAAAAAGAGAAAAAGCATTAATGACAAACAACTGTATAAAGTCCAATGGTCTAATTATTTATTATTTTTGAGAATATTCCTTTCTTTGGGGGCCGAATTAGAAAGAAATATGATCTGGCATAGCAATGGCCCCCCGACCCATGAAGTACTCAACATATTTGTCGCGTACCTCACGAGCTGATTGGGGGGCCAAGCCAGCGCGACCAGTGTCCAGCCCGGGAAGGGGATCTGAGGGTAGTCTTGCCTCAGAACCGATGTCGGGTAGGTACGTCTGGGAGTGCCTGCGTAAAAAGTTGTGCAAAATGCAGCAGGCAAATACAACGGTGTCCAATTTATATTCCGCCAGATGTATCGATGTCCTGAACAGGCGGAACCGGTTGGTGAGTATCCCAAAGGCATTCTCGACTACCCTCCGAGCCCTGGCCAACCGAAAATTAAACACACTCCTCTCTGAGGTGAGGGTCCTCTGGGGAAAAGGCCGCATGAGGTGAGGACCAAGCCCGAAAGCCTCGTCCGCTAGGAACACAAACGGAAGTCCTTCCACATTATCTTCATCTGGTGGCAATGCCAGACCACCAGCTTGGAGACGATCATAGAAATCAGTCCGTGCGAACACTCCCCCATCAGACATCCGGCCGTTCTTCCCCACGTCCACATATAGAAACTCATACTGTGCCGACACCACCGCCATCAACACAATACTATGATAACCCTTGTAATTATAATAGTAGGACCCCGAGCGGGGTGGGGGCACAATGCGGACGTGTTTCCCATCTATTGCTCCACCGCAGTTTGGAAAATCCCACCGCTGGGCAAATTGGGAAGCCACAGACTGCCATTCCTGTGGTGTGGAGGGTAGCTGTGGGGACAAACAAAAAAAGAGATTTAGTACTTTGTAACAAAAACATCCTACAAGCATCCTTGTGACAGTTCACAGTATTAAAATTGCATTAGAAAAATGTGCATGGAGAATTTGGGAAATGAAATATATAGGGCCACTTCATTAAGAGACTCCACAGCCCTCTGATGGGGACAATAAAAGTTTGAAGGGGGGGGGGGGGGGACACAAAAAACAAAAAGTCCTGTTTTAAAAAATGGCAAGGTGGGTTTGTCCCTAGGATAGCATGCTGGACAGGTTAATATTGGGTAAGGGACAAATATGCAGGTAGGTCAAGAAAAAAACATGTAAAAGCTGATATCAACATGCATAGGGAGAAAAGGTAACGTTAGTTAAACACACAGCATATCTGGGAAAATAAAAATAAAGTTAGTTGGCCACATTATTACAGCCAGGAAACTTACCTTAATATACTCCTCATGCATAACTTTGATGATGGCAGCACACGTGTCCGGTATGATGACCCCAAGCGCCTGCGGAGAGATGCCTGTCGAGAACTTAAGGTCCTGCAGGCTCCTCCCAGTCGCCAGGTACCGCAACGTGGCAATAAGCCTCTGCTCGGCCGTGATGGCTTGGCGCATCACAGTGTCCTGCCTCGTGATATAGGGGGACAGAAGTTCCAGCAGACTGTTGAATACGGGGTCCGTCATGCGGAGAAAATTCCTAAAGTCATTAGGATTATTCTCCTGGAGTTCCCTAAGCAGAGGCATATGTGAGAACTGGTCACGCTGGCGCAACCAATTCTTGGTCCAGAAACGCCTCCGCCCCCTGTTTCTGGCCAAAGTACTGGACAAATGAACATATCCAGCAGCCATCCCATAAACAGCACCAACTCGCGAAAATTGACGCTGCTGCTCCATCATGGCTTCAAACCGGCCGGCTGGTCAGTCAAGAACACACTGAAACAGAAAGCACTCGCAAATCCAGCACTACCTGCGACAAACGCGTGACAAACAGATACGAGCGCACAGGATGCAACTGCTAAAGCAGAAACAACCTGCTAGCCTATAGCCGAATGACAACTACGTTACCGCAAGCACACGCACTGAACCCGTGAATACACGCTGTCAAAGCCTGGAGACCGAGAAGCGCGAATCAGCTCTAACCAAACCTTCACTAACACGAGCAAACCCGTAACTAGCAAAAGAGGAACAGAGGGCGGCGCCATTAAGTTTGGTCTTCCCCTTTATAGTGACGTCGTACGTAGTTTACGTGCACGCGTTCCGGTACGACGGTAATTTGGTCCGCTGGTGTGTACACGCCAGCGGAACCAAACACAAATCAGCCTTGTACGCCGGAAACTGTCGGGCAGACAGTTTCCAGCGCACAGATCCGGTCGTGAGTACAAGGCCTTAAAGACAGGATGTAGTTTCTGTCTTTCAGATCAAAGATGGCCAATCAAATTGCTCAGATATTCATTGGCTAGGGAATAAAGTCATGGAGTTCAGTTTTGTCACTCAGAATATACTGTATTCCCGGTATATTCTCTATACGAACATGAAGGCACAGATCTAGAAGTGATCAATATATATATTCTCTAAGGCCTTGTACACACGGTCGGACAAAACCGATGAGAATGGACCGAGGTTCAGTTTCATCGGTCCAAACCGACCGTGTGTATAGCCCATCGGTCTGTTTTCCTTCGGTCCAAAACTTTAAAACATGCTTCAAAACCGAACCGATGGACCTCTGCCCGATCGGTCCAAACCGATGGTTAGTACAGAAAAACATTGGTTCAAAACCCGCGCATGCTCAGAATCAAGTCGACGCATGCTTGGAAGCATTGAACTTCGTTTTTTCAGCACGTTGTGTGTTTTACGTCACCGCGTTCTGACCTGATCAGATTTTGTCCGACCGTGTGTACAAGGCCTAAGATGAGACTTTTAATTACTTTGTTGGACTTTTGTATCATCTGTAGAATTGGGACTTTGTTTGTATTGGAAGTTAATTAAAATTGCGTTCTCTGGAGAGCCTGGTGTGTTGCTGTGAAACAACAGAATTTATAGTCATCATACTAACATCTAAACATCAATTATCTAACCGGAGGACTATACAATATACTTCTTCATATGAGATCACTACACCCAGCAGTGAGATATCCCTGCTATTAGGAGCGTGAGGCTGACTTTGGGTCCGACTCCAATGCCTGCTGCTCCATCCTGCCCACAGCCTCCTTGCAGGGCAACCAGAAGGGCCCCTCATCAGCACTGTTTTCTACTAAGGGCATGGCCCACTCAAGGCATTCTTGTTGCTAGGCAGCGTGTCAGCTTTGTATGCCTGGCTATCCCTAGCATTGATTAGTCTGTGGAAGAAAAATAAGGTGCATCAAAAACTATGTGCAGTAGGAAATGCAACGAATGGTATATTTAATTACAATCAGCCAAATGCCTACTCACACTTCTATCAATAGGCATACAACAGTATAATACTGTAGTCACTTAGCAGGGTTCTGGTGGATGGTGTTGTGTAGATGTTAACACAAGAGGAGAGGAACAACCGTCGCATTGCATCGTAAGTGATGTCAGAACATGACGATAACGTTTTAAAGCATCCGCTTCTTCATTAGATCGAAATGGCTATGTGTCACGGTGCTACTGGTGTGAGCCCACAGACAAGCAGGTGACATGGGATCCCCCAGGGCGTAGAATCTAAGGGCCAGTCGGTATTCTGCCAGGGACCCCCCTCCCAGGAGTTTAAACCCCCAGGTTCACCCTGCTGACGGGGAGAATACCTGAAGACAATGTCAGACACGGATGGATGGATGGATTGAGGGATGAAGCAAAAGGAGAGCCTGATAGCGAACCAAGGTGAGGGCGGGCAGCAGACAACATAATCAGGAGAACTAGCCAAGTCGGTACACAAGAGATCAGTTCACGAGAAGTTAGGTTAGGAAGGTTTGCACGAAAGGCGTTCAGGAACAAGTGTTGCTCAAGCAACCAGAAACTGGTCTGAGTGGAATTTAAATAGAGAGGCATATGGGAGGCTGGATAGGAAGTAGCAGGAAGAAAGGTATATTAAGCATCAGGTGAAATTGGCGACACCCAAGCTGAACACAAGCTTGTGGAACCACAGATGCCAGCCGACCTACAGCAGTAAAAGTTAAAACACATATGTAGCCAGTAAGACACAGATCAGCCCCGCGGCCACTTATGAGGTCCCCCTACATGTCCAGGGGCTGGCTTGGAGGGAAGTTTACGATGGAAATTGGACACCAAGCGTGGGGCTGGGACATCTCCATGGGACAGTAGCCCTTCTAATCAATTAGATAGAGCAACTTCCCTCGGACGTATTTGGAGTCCTATATTTCTTTAATCTCATACTGATCTGTGGTATCTGCCACAGGAGCGGGGTGAGAAGGAGGGTGAGAGAAGCAATTGAGGAACAGTGGACTGAACAGGTAGACATGGAAGGCATTGAGGAGCCTGAGATGAGAGGGCAGATGGAGCTTGAAAGAGACTGGATTGATCTGACGAAGCATGAAAAAAGGGACCAATGAAGCGAGGGGCAAATTTCATTGAGGGCACATGGAGTTGGATGTGCTTGGTAGAGAGCCAAACTCTATCACCAGGTAGGAACTTAGGACCAGTAAAACGATGATGATCTGCTGCTGTTTTATGCCTGGAAGCAGCCAGATGAAGATTCTTAGAAATGTCTTCCCAGACTGAGTTGAAAGTCCTTTTGGGTTTAGCTGCTCTGGTACATGAGGAGAGATGGGAACAGGAAAGGAAATGTATGGATGCTGCCCGTAAAAAGTGAATAAGGGAGATTTTCCAGAACTGGCATTGGAGTGTTGGTTTAAGGCAAACTCTGCCTTAAGGGCAAAAGGTCCACCCAGTTGTCTTGGTGGGCTGAGATGAAGGCACGGAGAAAACGTTCTACATTTTGATTAGTCAGTGGCTGCTCTGGCTGCCTCTTGGTCCCCCCTTTGCTCCCTGGCTGCCGCATCATTCCGCCACACATCATTGGAGATCCCATCGAGGCTCCAGACTGTCCATCCGGCTCTGCATACGCTGGCTTCCCTCTTCCTAGTGACATTCAGGAACACCTGAAGGTTTTGCCACCAAGCCAGTCCACCACTGACTGTCATGGATCTGCCACTTAAGGGTTAATGGTGCAGACTGATTTCAGTGATTAACAGCAGGCTGGCCTATTTAAACACCTCAGCAGCACAGTGTCTTTGCTGCCTGATCTGCAGTTCTGACGTGGATCCTATCTGAGACCTGTTTGCTATCTGAAACCTGATTT
Source organism: Rana temporaria (assembly GCF_905171775.1). Lineage (NCBI taxonomy): Eukaryota > Metazoa > Chordata > Amphibia > Anura > Ranidae > Rana > Rana temporaria. The sequence goes on from NC_053499.1 coordinate 61,371,807, forward strand.
GAACACTGAACTTGGCTTGTTTTGACTACTCTACCTGAAACCTGATTTGAACACCGAACCCGGCTTGTCTGACTCCTCTCATCTCTCCTATCCTGACCCGGCTCCGTTTGACCATCCGCCTGCTTGACTTCACTGCTGCCAGATCCACCTGCTTGTTTACCGACCATTCTTCAGTCATCTTTCTGCACGATCACCTGTTATGACCTGGCTTGTTTGACCCTGCTTTCCCGGTATACCTGAACTATTACTAACTTGTGCCGCTGTAGTCGCAGCTTCTGTGCGGGTCGCTGACCCATCCTCCGCTGTACGTTCAGCATCTACTTGCCAGAGGTATTCGTCCACCTGCTTCTACACATCACCACCCGGCACTCCTACCCCTCTGTGCTCCGAGCCCGCTGTCCCATATCCAGTGGCTCGCGAACCAGAGTCGTAAGAGAGGCTACCCTGCATCAGACTCTGGAAACCAGGTACGTAACAGTATCAGGCAGCCATGACAGAGTCTGCAGGTGTAGTTCCGGCTATGGAAGAGGTGTGTAAACACTTAGCATCACTTACCCAGGCCGTTCAAAACCTACAAGATGGCTACCTGAGATTGGAGGGGCAGGTTCAGAACTTATCAGCTTCTGGGGACGCAACTTCAGCATCCACTGCTAGATCATCGTCATCTGCGGGTCCGTCAGTTGTGATGTTGCCACCTGAACCCAGGGTTCCCATGCCCGAACGATTCTCCGGGGATCGAACCAAGTTCCGGGACTTCCGAAACGCATGTCAGTTATACTTTGCTTTGCAACCCCGAACCTTTTCTTTGGAAGCCACTAAAGTGGGATTTGTCTTTTTCCTACTCCAAGGGGAACCCCAAAATTGGGCACATCGCTTGTTAGAGGAGAACGGTGTCCAGACAGAGACTTTGCTAAACTTCTTCCAGACTATGGCACAGCTCTACGACGACCCGCAAAGGACTGCTACTGCTGAAGCTGCTTTACTCGCTCTCCAACAGGGGCGTAGAGCAGTGGAGGACTATGTTACTGATTTCCGCCGCTGGAGTGCGGACACCCAGTGGAATAGCGCAGCCTTGCGCCACCAATTTCGCTTAGGTCTGTCTGAAGCCTTAAAGGATGAATTGGCCCGTATTGGGGTACCTGACACCCTGGATGATCTGATTGACAAATCCGTTCAGATCGACCGACGACTACGGGAACGCCGAGCGGAACGATCCTCTCAACAGAGTCGCCCAGTCTGGGTCACCACCCGGGCTCCCTTGCCTCCTTCTCGTTTTCCACCACCTGTTTCTTCCAATTCTGCTGGTCCACCCATGGATACTTCAGAACCCATGCAAATAGGCGTGATGCGACCCACCTTGCCACCTGAAGAACGCACACGCCGCCGTCAGCTAAACCTGTGTCTATATTGCGGTGAGGCCGGTCACTACGTACACAATTGTCCCGTCAAAATACGTAAGTTCCGTTCTTCAGTTCCTGATAACATCTCTGCTATTACTACCAACCCCAACCATCTTGCTCTCTTCCTTTCCTTACAGCTTCCGGGAAAGACGGTGTCGGTCAACGCTATCGTTGATTCAGGGGCATGCAGTTGTTTCATCGATTCCTCATTTGCCGATCTGCATAACATTCCCGTCCGCACAAAGGACTTTAGACTTTCCGTTTTTTTGGCTGATGGCTCACACATCAAGTCTGGGCAAGTGACCCATGAGACCCTTCCTTTACCTGCTATTACTTCATCCAATCATAAGGAACTTTTAATTTTGGACGTCATTTCATCTCCTTTGTTTCCTGTAATCCTGGGTATACCCTGGCTTCAGGTACACAATCCTCAGATTGACTGGACATCTAAAAATCTTTCGTTCCCATCTCATTACTGTCAGGAACACTGTTTTCCCGAACGTCCTAAACCATCTTCTGCCCTGCTGTGCTTAAACACTGACCCAAGTTTGATTCAATCCATCCCCAAACCCTACCATGGATTTCTGGATGTCTTCAGTAAGAAAGGGGCAGATTCCCTTCCACCTCATCGGCCGTACGATTGTCCGATTGATCTTCTTCCAGGGGCCGAGATCCCTTTCGGACGAATTTTCCCACTTTCTGAAAAAGAACAAGACGCATTAAAAATCTACATTGACGAGAATTTGGAAAAGGGATTTATCCGCCCGTCCACTTCACCAGCAGGTGCCGGAATATTTTTCGTCACAAAGAAGGACCAAACTCTTCGTCCCTGTATTGACTACCGGGAACTCAACAAAGTCACCGTGAAAAATCGTTACCCTCTACCTTTAATACCTGAACTTTTCCAAAAATTAAGATTTGCCGTTATCTTTACAAAATTAGACCTAAGGGGAGCGTATAATTTAATACGTATCAAGGATGGACATGAGTGGAAAACAGCATTCCGTACCCGCTATGGCCATTACGAATATTTGGTCATGCCCTTCGGGCTATGTAACGCGCCCGCTACTTTTCAGCACTTCGTCAACGACGTATTCTGAGATTTTTTGGACATTTTTGTAATCGTGTATCTAGATGACATACTGATTTTCTCCCGTTCCTTGGAGGAGCACCGAGGACATGTCTGTAAGGTTCTGGATCGCCTCCGTCAGCACAGTTTATATGCGAAAGCTGAAAAATGCGAGTTTGAACAGCAAACCATCCAATTCTTAGGCCTGGTAATTTCCCCTACAGGAATTGAGATGGATCAAAAGAAGGTATCTGCAATCTTAGACTGGCCAACACCCTTGGATAAAAAAGGGGTGCAGCGTTTCATTGGATTCGCAAACTTCTATAGAAAATTTATTAGAGGGTTTTCGGCTATTGTGGCCCCTATCACACAACTCACGAAACAAAATCTTCGTTTCTGTTGGAACCCTGAAGCGCAGAAGGCCTTTGACATTTTAAAAAGACTCTTTACTTCAGCTCCGATCCTTAGACATCCCAATCCAACGTTACCTTTCCTTCTTGAGGTCGATGCCTCCGAAGTTGCGGTAGGAGCCGTTCTCTCTCAGCGCTTGGGGGACAAAGATTTAATACACCCAGTGGGATTCTTCTCTCGAAAGCTTTCCCCCACAGAAAAGAACTATGATGTAGGAGATCGAGAACTACTGGCCATTAAGACAGCTCTAGAGGAATGGAGATATCTATTGGAGGGCGCCATTCATCCTGTACTGATCTACACAGATCATAAGAATTTGGAGTATTTGAAATCTGCCAGACGTCTTAAACCTCGACAAGCCCGTTGGGCTCTTTTCTTTTCTCGTTTTTGTTTCCATATTACCTTCCGACCAGGATCCAAAAACATTAAACCGGATGCATTATCCCGAATGTACGATAACCCAAAGGATACTTCTATTCCCGATACCATCCTGTCGGATGGCAACTTCCTGCTCCTACACACTGACCTAATCTCCATGATCCGAGGAGCATCTTCCGATTCGTCCAAACCCTCTAATGTCTCACTAACTTCCAGAAACGGGCTGTTTTGGAGAGGAAGTCAGGTTTTTGTCCCAGAAAACATTAGAGTGGAAGTCTTGAAACTTCTTCATGATCACCCACTTGCAGGTCACTTTGGAGTTAATAAGACTCTAGAATTGGTACGACGCACCTTCTGGTGGCCCAATTTGGAGGAATTTTGCAAGTCTTACATCAGTTCTTGTCTGATATGCAACCGAAATAAAACACCCCGAAAACTAGCCTGGGGTTTACTAAAACCCTTACCAGTACCTAACCGACCATGGGAGATGATCGCAATGGATTTTATTGTTGAACTTCCTCGTTCCGAGGGATGTACCGCAATTTTTGTTGTCGTGGACCGTTTTACTAAAATGGCTCATTTCCTGCCTTTAAAAAACACACCTTCTGCTGCAGAAATGGCCCGCGTGTTTATCAAGGAAATCATTAGACTACATGGGGTACCTTCCAACATCGTTTCGGACAGGGGAGTCCAATTTACTTCTCGTTTCTGGAGAGCCCTCTGTGAAACACTACAGATTCAACTTTCCTTGTCCTCAGCCTACCACCCCCAGTCTAATGGGCAAACAGAGAGGACGAATCAAACCCTGGAACAATATATTAGGTGTTTCACAGCCTTCTCTCAAGACGACTGGGTCTCTCTGCTGCCTTTGGCAGAATTTGCATATAATAACACCAATCACTCAGCTACTGGGCAATCCCCTTTTTTCTCTAATTATGGCTTTAATTTAACATTTTTACCAGATTTCTTTTCAGAGTCAGCAGTTCCAGCTGTGCAGAGTACTATGGACTTTCTCCAACGCAACAATCAGTTATTGCACGACGCAGTAACTAAAGCCCAGGCCGATAGCAAGAGATTTTTTGACAAGAAAAGAAGGGGTGACTTGGACCTGAAACCAGACGATCAGGTATGGCTGTCTACAAGTAATCTCAAATTACCTTGCCCATCCAAAAAGTTGGCACCTAGGTTTTTGGGTCCATTTTCAGTTAAAAGAAAAATCAACTTAGCTTCTTACGAACTGTTTTTGCCTGACTCATTGAAAATTCACCCTGTGTTCCACGTTTCTCTACTCAAGCCTGCAGTGGCCGATCCTTTTCCCAACAGAGGATCCAGACCTCCCGAACCCATCCAGGTTGACGGTTGGGAAGAATACGTGGTGGAAGCTATCTTGGACTGTAGGAAGCGACAAGGCCAGAATCAATTCCTAGTCAAATGGAAGGGGTACGGCCCAGAGGATAATTCTTGGGAGCCAGAAGGTAATATACATGCCAAGAGGTTGTTACGTGCTTTTTTCCTTGCTCATCCTGACAAAGAAGCCCGACTGGGCATCCGGAGGCTGCCCCTTGGGGGGGGGCAATGTCATGGATCTGCCACTTAAGGGTTAATGGTGCAGACTGATTTCAGTGATTAACAGCAGGCTGGCCTATTTAAACACCTCAGCAGCACAGTGTCTTTGCTGCCTGATCTGCAGTTCTGACGTGGATCCTATCTGAGACCTGTTTGCTATCTGAAACCTGATTTGAACACTGAACTTGGCTTGTTTTGACTACTCTACCTGAAACCTGATTTGAACACCGAACCCGGCTTGTCTGACTCCTCTCATCTCTCCTATCCTGACCCGGCTCCGTTTGACCATCCGCCTGCTTGACTTCACTGCTGCCAGATCCACCTGCTTGTTTACCGACCATTCTTCAGTCATCTTTCTGCACGATCACCTGTTATGACCCGGCTTGTTTGACCCTGCTTTCCCGGTATACCTGAACTATTACTAACTTGTGCCGCTGTAGTCGCAGCTTCTGTGCGGGTCGCTGACCCATCCTCCGCTGTACGTTCAGCATCTACTTGCCAGAGGTATTCGTCCACCTGCTTCTACACATCACCACCCGGCACTCCTACCCCTCTGTGCTCCGAGCCCGCTGTCCCATATCCAGTGGCTCGCGAACCAGAGTCATAAGAGAGGCTACCCTGCATCAGACTCTGGAAACCAGGTACGTAACACTGACTGTTGCTTAAGGTACTGTCACAGTGAGGAGCACGCTTTGTAGTTGTTCCATCTATGCAAGGAGATGTCTAGATAATTTTTCATCCAATCATATATTATTATTAAATCGACACATGGTTTTATCTCATTGAACATTTAAATTATTTGACTCTTTGTCCTTTCAAGACTGTACCGATCACTGCTTTCAATTGTGGTTGCTCCTGAATGTTTTTACTTGCATTCACACCCCTTCTGGTGTGCTCATCCACACAGCTGCTCTTTTGGGCTATTGCGGGACATTCACAAGGTTCTTAGAACAATAGATGTCCCAGTTTCCTGGCGCCAGACTGTTTTTGTCTGTTCAAAAGATGTCCTTTACCACCACAAAAAAGGCCCAAACCCATGCGCCTGGCACTTTCCTCTGGAGTGAGGGGGGTTCGCCGAAGCTGCATAGGTTCTTCCAATGTTTTGAGAGGTTGGAGACAGAGAGGGTTCCATAAGTCTATTTTACTACCTGTGCTGGACAGCCAGCAGGAGGGCGACTGGATCTGAAGGGCGACGGGAAGTAAGATCCTGTAGAAACAGCAATATTTGCTCTTGAATTACTTGCTGGGAGTTAAGTCTCTGAACTAGGTGTTGCATTTATTTAAAAAAAAAATGATAGCAGCGCTTTACATATACATTGTACATTCACATCAGTCCCTGCCCTTTAAGGAGCTTACAATCTAAGGTCCCTAACGCACATTTATACATATACTAGGGCTAATTTAGACAGGATCCGATTAACCTACCAGCATGTTAGAGTGTGGGAGGAAACCAGAGTATCTGGAGGAAACAGAAACAGGGAGAACATGCATAGTGTCGTGGTTGGGATTCAAACCGGCGACCCCTTTTGCTGCTAGGTGAAAGTGCTAACCACTACACTACTGTGCTGCATTTGGTCTTTGGTCGGTGACAGACTCTCTGAGGAGCACATGGCTTGAGCAAACTGTCACGTTGCTACTGGTGTGAGGACACAAGAGAGCAGGTGACACAGGATCCCCCAGGGCATGGAACCTAAGGGCCAGCCGGTATTCTGCCAGGGACCCCCTCATGGGAGTTTGGACTTAGCTGAGTGCTGACCCCAGGTCATGACCCCAAGCAGGGGCGTTGCTAGGTGGCAAAAAGACCAGGGGCTTTAGCCCAAAGTCCAAGGCCGGGAAACGGGGGGGGGGCGGCGGTTTGTATGTGACGCAGGCTTTTTTTTGGCTAGCACATTAACTACCTGACCTACATACACTGACAGTAGTGACCTACATACACTGACCTACCTGACATACACGGACCAACATACACTGACCTACCTGCACTGACGGTAGTTACCTACATACACTGACCTACCTACACTGACCTACCTGACATACACTGACCTACCTACACGGACCTACTTACACTGACCTACCTGACATACACTGACCTACCTACACTGACCTACCTGACATACACTGACATTTACATCATTACACTGTCTGACGGTTCTGACCTACCTCAGCTCAGCGGTGTCACAGCAGCAGGAGGGGAGGAAAGCTGAGGAGCCTTGAGGAGAGGAGAGCCCAGGAGGAGAGGAAAGAAGAGCCGCCCGTGGCCCGCCCGAGCGCAGAGCAGGGATGTGGTGCCGGTGCGGCGGCTGTATTGTAATTCCCGCCTTCTGAAACCAGTGCAGTGCCTATGATGGACGTCACATGTCCCGCGGTTGCTGCATTGGACTAGTGGGACATCCATGAGAGGCGTTGCTCAGGGTCCAGAAGGCGGGACCTGCTATGGCACTTGGCGTCGCTCAGGATCAGATCAATCCCGGAGCTTGCAACTCACTCGGTGGCTCGGGCTAATAATGCAGTCCTGCCACCGTGAGACTCTGAGCTTTACGGGGTCAAATTCGGGGCTTCAGCCACGGCTAGCCACCCCCTCCCGACGCCCCTGGCCCCAAGGTTCACCCTGCTCATGAGGAGAGTCCTTGAAGACACTGTCAGACGCAGCTGATCTGTGATACTATTAATTTAAACAGTCTATATAGAGATTCACATGGAGCGTGGACCAGAGGCAATATAACTTATTGTGAAAAAAGATCTAAACAATTAAAATACATGTTTAATTAAAATACATGTTGAATATCGACATTCCAATATCATGAGACACAACAAGGTATATATATTAATGTGGATATTGTTATTCGTTCTTGTGAGATTGTAAGACAATCAGTAATGATCAACAATAAAGAAGCTAATGACTGTGGGTACGGATATATTTAAATAAGGTGTATGTTATGTGAGAGAGATATACTTACCAAAAATGATATATTCATATATTAAAATAAGTAAAGTTAAAGAGAGAGGGGAAAAATATATTTAAATGGAATATATTAGGGAAAAACAAAGTTCCAACCAATATCAGTCTCAATGAGGCGATTCAGTTTCCATTTTTCAATGATTACAATTATTTAAAAACAGTTTTTCTATCCATGTATTGTTAATATAGCCATACTCACTAAATTACTACATCCACATTTAATTACCACCCTATGAGTAACAGGTGGTGGAATCTGAAATGGGAAAACTAGAATCTAGAAATACATTAGATGATCAGAGGAGGTACAATAGAGGGCAAGATACTACACACATACATATATATATATATATATATATATATATATATATACACAGTATATATCAAGGCATTAATATAACTGTATTTATTTAAATATCCTCATTAAGGTCTTTGCACGCCAAAGTATCTAATGTATAGATTCAAAATGTTTCCTGTTTACATTAAAGTTGAAAACGCTCAGCAGGTGAATATTTTTCAGGTATGGATTCAGTAATCCACACTTGAAGTTCAGCTGTATTTTTACAGTGATGTTTGGCAAAATGTCGTGAGACACTGTATTTTGGAAGACCTTAAATGACCTTTAATAGGAATAGAAGGAAAAATATTAGGATCCGAGGACTACCAGAGAAGCAAGGAGAATATTAAGACTTACAAGAGAAAATGGACAAACTATTTGGCCATATCCTCGGATCAACAGAGTTAGAAAAAAACAATTAATTTTGAAAGGATTCACAGAATCAGAAACCCCACTGAAATAGCAGGGGATGTTCCAAGAGATGTTATAGCAAGATTTCATAACTACTAAGAACAGGAACAGATAAGGGCTCACATGAGAACTAACCAACATGTCAAATATGGAGATTCAATTTTACAGGTATTCCCAGACTTAGCAGCAGAGACATTGTCCAGGAGAAGAATTCTCAAACCATTACTGGAACATCTAAAGACGCAGAACATCCAATACTCATGGGGATTCCCAGCCTGCCTTATTGGTCGTAAAGAAGGTCGTTCAGCAACCCTAAGATTCCCGGAAGATACCCCGAAATTTTGTAACAGACTGAATATACCAATAGTAGAGATCTCGGGCTGGTGGGAAGAACAAGAACCCACTGATAATATGGAAGACCATCAGTCCTGGCATCCAGCATGGAATAAGAAACAAGTAGGAACAAAGAAAAAATTAAGAAAGAAGACTGAAGAAACAGAATTTGTGTGAATTGAAAGGGGAAAAAAAGGGGGAGAAATGGGTAACAAAGCTGAAATAAGGACTAGGGTATTCCGGACTTGAGCTGGGGCAGGGGGAGAGATGGGAGGGGGGAGGGGGCAGGAACGGGTGACCCCAGGTAAGGTTAGCCTTGCTCATAAGACCACCTCAGAGCTCAATCTCTAGGGGGTTGAACCAGGGGGTTGGGAGGAATAAGGAGGGCCATCATTCACTGGGCTTCAGGGAAGCCTTTTTTCCCTGAGCTCAAACACTATGGTGCCGATGTGGTGTCTCTACAGGAGATCCACCTCACACACGATACAAATGTGAAATTGTACTCCGCGGATTTTCCTACATGGTATTATGCTGATTCAACTGCTAGGAGAGAGAGGGTAGTGGAAATTGTATTTGCTAAAGCTATGGGGTTTAAATTGGAGGACAGATTAGCGGACCCAGAAGGTAGATATATCTCCTGAAGGGTAAATTATGTGAAATTACATGTGCATTAGTAAATACCGGTATATATTCCCCCAATAATAACCCCATTAAATTCTTGCATGAGTTATTAGCAAAACTAATGGACTTTAAGATAGGATATGTGATAATAATGGGAGACATGAACTTTTGTATGGACCCGAGGGTGGAAAGTACATCCCGAGCACAGGAGACGAACAATGCACAGTTAAAAAAGATTAAAAGAAAATGTATGCGTGTCACCTAATGGATATGGAGGGTTTTACACCCCAAAGTAACAGACTATACATTCTACTCTCCAGTGCACGGGATGTATACAAGAATAGATTATATATTGGTTGATCATAGGGACCTAGATAATGTTATCGAGTCTAATATAGAAATGTCTATGTTATCTGACCATGCCCCGATGAGAATTAAAATGACTGTACCCGGATTTCAAAGACAACAATTTACATGGTGATTAAATGAAGAACTTCTCCAAGATAAAGAAGTAGCAGAAACATTAAGGAAAGAATTAGAACAGTATTTCTGCATAAATGATACCCAATATATATCAGGAGCCACTCTTTGGGAGGCTCATAAAGCCTATATCAGGGGTATATTAATCGCCATAGGGGCAGGAAAGATAAAAGAGAGAAAGAACAAAATCCAAATGTTAATAGATGAAATACATAGATTAGAACAGGACCATAAACAACAGCAGGGAACACAACAGGAACTATGGGCCAGATCCACAAAAGGGATACGACGGCGTATCTACTGATACGCCGTCGTATCCCGGTATCTATCCTTGGAACTGATCCACAGAATCAGTTTCCAATAGATAGACAGAAGATCCGACATGTGTAAGGGACTTACACTGCCGGATCTTAGGATGCAGTACCGCATCCGCCGCTGGGGGCATTTCGAGTCGAAATGCAGCATCGGGTATGCAAATTAACACTTACGGAGATCCACAAAGTTTTTCAGCTTCGTTTTTTCTCCATAAGTATTAGTTTGCAATCATAAAATTAGGGCTGCTTTTACAAGGCCTAAACTGTTTAGGCCTTGTAAAAGTAGACCCTTCTGTCCTGCGTCGCCGTCTTTTTTTTTTTTAATTATTTTTTTCCACCGCAACTCGTATTTTTTTTTTACGCCCATCGCGATTCTCAAAACCCGGCGCAACATAAAACCGCGCTAAGCACGTCGGGAAAATGACGTTGTGAGCATGCGCAGTACGGCCAGGCGCGTGAGCACGCCTAATTTAAATGGGACTCGCCCCATTTGAATAGGAACGCCTTGCGCCGGCCGGATTTAAGTTACACAGCCGAAAATTTCTAGGTAAGTGCTTTGTGGATCGGGCACTTAGGTAGAAATTTTCCGGCAGTGTAACTTAAATGGGAATATTTAAGTTACGAGGCTGGCTGTGGATCTGGCCCTATTTCAATCTTTGGTAAATAAGAGAGAAGAACTAAAGGACTTAAAAGGTTTGTAAAGGTGCAATTTATTTTCCTAAATAGCTTTCTTTACCTTAGTGCAGTCCTCCTTCACTTACCTCATCCTTCCATTTTGCTTTCAAATGTCCTTATTTCTTCTGAGAAATCCTCACTTCCTGTTCTTCTGTCTGTAATTCCACACAGTAAGGCAAGGCTTTCTTCCTGGAGTGTCATGCTCGCCCCCCTCGCATCAGGACGCTCTCTAAGTTGCAGATAGAGAAAGGAGCTGTGTGTTAGTGGGTGTCCTGACTCTCCTATAGTCCAAGGGAGGGGGCCAGCATGACACTCCACACCAGGGAGAAAGCCTCACATTACTGTGTGGAGTTACAGACAGAAGAACAGGAAGTGAGGATTTCTCAGAAGAAATAAGGACATTTAAAAGCAAAATCAAAGGATGAGGTAAGTGAAGGAGGACTGCACTAAGGTAAAGGAAGCAATTTAGGAAAAAAAATTGTACCTTTACAACCCCTTTAATGGAGCAAGAGACGAAAAGGACATTCAACAGAATAGCAAAAGAAAGATATCAGTAGGGGAATAAAATAAGTAAACATATAGCTAGAATATTACAAAAGAAAAAATCTAGAAACTTTATAGAAAAAATACAAAAGAAGAATTGGGAAATGGTATATACGACTAAAGAGATAGCAGAAAGTTTCAAAACCTATTATGAGGCTCTATATTCTGTAAACCAGAAGGAAGAACAGGCAAGTGACAAAATAGAACACATAAATGAATTTGTAAAAAATGCCAGATTGCCTACAATATCCGAAGATGAAAGGTTAATATTAGATAAATAAATACCAGAGGACAAAATTAATAAGGCTTTAAAAGAATCGGCCCTGGGGAAAAGTCCTGGACCCGACGGGTTCACAACTTATTACCTAAAAAAGTACAAATAGATCCTGATGCCAAGGATATCACGGTATATGAATGGATTAGGGGTTGAGTACAATATGAGCAGGGAGGCCCTTCCGTCATCAATAACAGTAATCCCGAAGGAGGGGAAAGATGACACGCTAAATTATAGACGGATATCGCTGCTCAATGCAGACACTAAGTTATATGCTAAAATCCTTGCAGGACGAAAGACATGATGATCACACTGGTCCATCTGAACCAGGTTGGGTTCATCCCAGGAAAAGAGGGGAGGGATAACGGGGTACGAACGTTACTCCTTCTCCAGCAAATAAAAAAAAAAAGGTTTCCTCCGGGCTAATCGATAGATGCAGAAAAAGCATTTGACAGGATAGACTGGGGACTCATGATGAAAACGCTGGAAATAATGTGTGTTGGCCCAAGAATGATCCAGTGTATCAAAGTACTGTATCATCGCCCCATGGCAAATATAAAAAAATAATGGCATGTCATCCTTCCCCTTCGAGATGAAAAACGGGACTAGACAGCGGTGCCCCCTCTCCCCCTTCTATTCGTACTGGAACCGCTCCTTGCAACAATTCGAAACAATCCCGATATAAGAGGTGTCAGGGCAGACGAGGAAGAACATAAGTTGGCAGCTTTTGCTGACGATGTGTTGTTCTACATCACAAATCTGAGGATTACAATGCCTAACTTACTAAACATATTAAAACAATATGGTGACTTGACAAATTTTACTATAAACTTAGCCAAATCCGAGATCTTGAACATTAATGTAAGTAATCAGGAAGCAGAGGATTTACAAATTTAATTCCAATTCCCGTGGAAAAAAAGAGCTAAAGTATTTAGGAATAAAACTAGCTAATAATATGAAGACAATATACAAAAGAAAATGGGGGAAACAGAGCCGATATAAATCAAGTCCATTTATCCTCATGGGCTCCCTAACTCATGGAGATATGAAGATCACTGCAAAGGGACCAACACCCTCCAGGTGTTTGCATGTACACATCATTCAAATCCATTCAAGAATTGCCATTAGTTCCCGTAAGGGGGGATGAAGAACAATCGTGCTAGTCAAAAACCTCCTGAAATGCCTGTAACAATACGTTCAATAATTAAGTCTAAAGAAAAATAAAACAAGAGGAGGTTGCTCAGATCCCTGGGCAGCCATGCCTAAGTAGAAAGAGCTGCACTCACCTTCCTCCGATTGTTCAATTAAACATCCAAAGAAAGGAGCTCCAAGGGACCACAGAATTGGATGGATAAATCAGGCTCTTTCCTACTCTACCTAGATGTATCTAAAAAAAATCCCCTTTAAATATAGCACAATAGATTCCTCAAATTGACACTATAGGGTTAAAAGCATCTTGTCACCCAAAAATAAATCCTCAATCATTTATATCTGTGCCCCTCCTGGGGCTACCGATGATGTCTTACCAAAAAGGGGGACTTAAAGAGTAGAAATACATCCACCGGAAAAATAGCACAAACTGCTAAATAATCCACCTGAAAGTGATACAAGCGGAAAGATCTATTAGTGGATCCTTTTATAGCTAATATACTGCAGATGGCCATTAGAGATCAGCGATAAATAACTGTAGTATAGATCCCGGTGAAACGTGAGCTCCCTGGACATTCCCCACACGGCAAACGCGGTGTGGGGTTTAAAAAGCCCCCCGGGGGAGGGGCCGGAAATGTGGACTAAAACATGGGAATCAGGAAGTGATATCACTTCCTGTTTGCATGCCCTATTGCACAGAAAGACATCCTGTACTGACTCTGTGCTGATGACTGCAAGTGTGGATGGCTTCAAAAAGGGCAGGCATTGATCTGCACGAAGCCACAATATAGGGGTCCCTCCAAGCGGGCAGACATCGGTCCCTGCTTGATAACAAACTGGATCAGTGGTCACCCTTGGGCGTCCGTACGGAAACTAAAAGGCACATGAATGGAGTCTACACACTAGGATGATCGTACACACACCGACCCCCAAGGGGGTGGAGCCGGAAAAAGGGGGGAAGATAGAAAAATCCCCCAACTCACGATGATAGAAGAACCTACTGTCATGCATGGCGAACCAAACAAATAAAATACAAATGTGAACACCAAAATACAAGCATTACAAATCAAATAACAACATTTATATCAAGTAACATAATAACTATCAGATAATAAATTAATAGGTTTTCCTCCCAAACGGAAATTTGAGAGGTATCACTTGCACAGTGTGTCCAAAGCAGCCCCAGGAAACGTGTCCCGTCTGGAGTAGGCCATAAGTGTGCCACTGTCATCTAAGATGGTATAAAGGAAAAGAGAGGGGGCCAGAGAGAGGTCAAAAATGTAGGGAACTGGGCATGATGAAATTATATAGAGATATGATGGTGGAGAAAGAAAAGAAAACAATTATAAATGAAATGATGGGATGAATTAAAAAAAAAAAAGCTGCAATTGCTCGTGCTGTGGTATATGTTCCAAACTATAGAACCCTATGGACTTCAGATGGAAATCATGGTAAAGGCCAATATGACGGCTAATTGGAGTTTCCATTTTACGCTTCGCGATCAAGGAAACATGATCCCTGATCCTACAGAACAGATGACGCTTTGTTTTTCCTATATAAAAGGCTCTGCAGAAGCACTTCATTATATAGACTGCACCAATGGATTGGCAATTGGTCCTGTGTTTAGGTGTCCATATAGTGTTATTTGGGAGAGCAATGGTTTTACCTGCCAAAATGAACCCACAAAAACTGCATTTGCTACAGAGATAGGTGCCTGGTATTTGTTTTTTGATAATACCTCTATTAATATGATGACTGGACACCAGAATATGCCTCAAAGACCTAGATCTTTTGAAGGTGGATGTGGCTTGATGAATCTGGATATTCTTTGATCTGCAGTAAGTAGATACCAAAACCTGTCATAGATCTTACGTATCTTGGCATGCTGTCGGCTAAACTTCGTAATAACCCTTGTAGATGTATTCACCCTTTCTGATCGAGACTTACATATTAGCGACTGTCTATTAAGGTTTTTTACTTTATTGAATGCTTTCTTCAAACTGGTCTTACTATAACCTCTATCCATGAGGCGTTGACACAGTGAGTCCGCCTCTTTCTGAAAATCTTCATCTAAAGCGCAGTTGCTTTTTACTCGCAGAAATTGATTATAGGGAATACTTTTTTTTAACTGCTCAGGGTGTGAGCTGCTTGCATGAAGCAAGCTGTTACCAGCTGATGGCTTACGAAATAATGTAGAACAAAGTTCACCTTTTTCGTTGATGAATATTTCTACATCCAAGAAAGTTTTTCTCATCAAATCAAAAGTGTAAATAAATTTCAGGCTGTAGTTTATCCAAAAAAATAATCAGGGTTTCTTTGGGTCCCCCCCACACCATAAAAACATCATCGATATATCGATGCCAAGATAGTATCTGACTGATATGTTTAGTTTCATCTGCAAACAAGTCCCGTTCCCACCCCCCAGATACAGGTTTGCATATGAGGGGGCACATTTGGCCCCATAGCAACACCCTGTATCTGGATGAAATGGGAACCCTTAAAAACAAATATATTGTGTGTCAAAATCTAACAACTCAATAACAAACTTGTTATATTTTCAAGAATCTAGGTCCCGTTCCCCGAGGAACTCCCGAATAACCTCGACACCCCTGGTATGGGGTATCGAATTATACAGGGCCTCAATATTGATAGCCATCAGCCAGGCTCCTTGGGGAATCTACAGACCATCGATAATTTTTAATAACTCTATGGTGTCTTTCACATGAGAGAAAAGACCTTTCATGTGTGGGTACAAATATTTGTCAATTAGTTGGCTTGCTCTCTCAGTTAACGACACACAGCCTGAGATGATAGGTCGGCCAGGGGGGTTAGTCAAGCTTTTATGCACTTTCGGAAGTGCATAAAAGGTTGGAGTGGTGAACTTTTCCATGTCCAAGTATTTGAAAGTGTTGATGTCAATAACACCCTTATGTTGGGCTTTGATAATAATATCCCTATATAATTTTGTGTAGTACTGGATGTGTGACACTGGAACATGGCGATACCACTCGGAATTCCGTATAATGTGGTAACACATGCTCTCATATTGCCCCACATCCATCACTACCAGATTTCCACCTTTATCCGATGGCTTGATTATGATGGACTTGTTAGAGGTATGGGTTTTAAGTGCTTGCTTAAGATGTTTCAGAAATGTTTTCTTCTTTTCTCACTCTTGTTGGGAGAATATGTATGCATGCCTTACCAACATTTGGAGGGAAGGAGAGGCGGGGACCTCTGGCTGGAAAATTCAGAAGTTAATAGGATACAAGGGTGGAAAGAGGGTGTATTGTTTTTTTTTTTACCTACGTAAATGTATCTGTATTCGTGAAAGAATAGAATAAAAAAAATAAAATAAAAAAGATATTTAAAAACAAATGTATGTGTTAAAAAATTGTAAAATTCCTTATTTAAATCTCTAGGCACTAATGAACCCAATTCGTATACATACCAGGATTCTCTTTGACTGAGGGTACCAATAAGGTGACTACCCCCTCAGTGTCTTTTATATTTTTTCTAAACCCCAAAACTTCATCCCTGATACTTTTATATTATGTACTCTTCTAAAGTGTTGATACAGGTATTCCTACGTTTTACCTTTGGTTATTTGATATGCATGTTCCTTTATTCTTATATGCATGACCCTCTTGGTTTTCCCTATTTACATCATACCACATGGGCATTCCAGTCATTCCAGAGCATATACTACCCCCTCAGTTATACGGCGGCTGGTCGGCTCCTCTGCGCGAGGTCACATAGATCTACATCACCTCACGAAGCGGGCACTAGGGGTGTGTGCATGCCGCCGGAGGCACGCGCTTGCCCCCTGCTCGCCCCTAATCCCGACGCGCGTGCACAGTGGGTGCAATCACCGCCGGGCACCCACGATCGCTCGTTACAGAGCGAGAACCGGGAGCTGTATGTGTAAACACACAGCTCCCGGTCCTGTCAGGGGGGGAAATGACCTATTGTCTGTTCATACAATGTATGAACAGCGATCTGTAATTTCCCCATGTCAGTCCCACCCCCCCTTTAGTTAGAACACACTCAGGGAACATGATTAACCCCTTCCTCGCCCCCTAGTGTTAACCCCTTTACTGCCAGTGTCATTTTTATAGTAATCAATGCATTTTTATAGCACTGATCGCTATAAAAATGCCAATGGTTCCAAAAATGTGTCAAAAGTGTCCGAAGTGTCCGCCATAATGTCGCAATACCGATAAAAATCGCTGCTCGCCCCCATTACTAGTAAAAAAAATATTAATAAAAATGCCATAAAATGATCCCCTATTTTGTATAAAATATCTCTAGCAAATCTCGGGGGTCTATTCTGCCAAATGAACCTGTTAAAGTGAGATTGAATATCCATCAGGTAAGTCTTTGAAAGTCTGATCGGGAGGGAGCGAAATAAGAATAGAAGCTTGGGGAGAACCGTCATTTTAAGAGCTGTAATCCTTTCAAGGAAAGAGACATGAAGAGGGGACCAGAGCCTCAGTAACTGTTTCAGTTTGGTTATCATCTTAGGGTAATTAGCCATAAAAAGTTTGTGAAAGTCCCCGGTAAGGTTAATGCCCAGATACGGGAGGGAATCACCTGCCTATGAAAATGAAAAGGTCTGCTTCAGATGGCACAGTTCCGCGGGTGAAAAGCCCACTGGAAGGGCTTCTGATTTTGAGACATTAACCGAAAGTCCAGAGACCCCCTCAAAGCAGGACAAGGTGTTCATCAAATTTGGTAAAGTGAGTAAGGGGTTAGTTATGAACATCAACACGTCATCCGCGTACATACAAAACTTGTACATGGAGGAGCCTTTAGTATAACCCTGAATGTCCGGGTTATCTAAAATGGCAATGGCTAAGGGCTCAAGGGCTAGAGCAAAAATCAGAGGGGAGAGAGGGCACCCCTGCCTCGTCCCCCTCTCCAAACTAAAAAATTCTGAACTACAACCTGGAATTCTAATACGAGTTTTAGGGTTCTGGTACAGAGCTTGAAAGGCATGGTAGAATTCTCCCTGAAAACCCATACGGGGTAAAAGGACTGACAGGTAATTCCAGGATACGCTGTCAAAAGCCTTATGGATATCAAGGCCTAGCATGAATAATTTGCGTGAAAATAAGTTAGCATACTGGATAATGTTTGTCACTAGATGTATATTGTCAGTAATGAGTCTGTGGGGGATGAAGCCTGACTGTTAGGGCGAAATTAGTGAGGATATCACTCCAGCAAGCCTGTCTGCCATGATTCTAGAGAAGATCTTTAAGTCATTGTTGATGACCGAGATGGGCCTATAGTTCTGAGGGAGAGTATGATTTTTGTTGGGCTTAGGAATTAGTGACATATTGGCCAATAACATCTCCTCAGAGAAATTGTCTCCCTGTATTATCGAGTTGAAAAGTTGGACCAGTATAGTGGAAAGGGGCATAGCAAATTTCTTATAATAAACTGATGAAAAGCCATCTGGGCCCAGGGCAGATCCCGTTTTCAATGACTTGATCACATTCAGAACCTCGGCAAGAGTTATGGGTAAATTACGTTTCTCCTGTTGTGAGGGAGAAAGTGTTGGAATAGGAAGGGCTTGGAACCAGGCATCAGTATGTAAGGGAGGTTCAGAACTTATGGCAGCTAGCAAAGAAGAGTAAAAGTGTTTAAAGTGCTGAAGCACCTCTTGTGGGTGTGAGGAGGTCTGACCCGGGCCAGTAGCTAGTTTATAGACATGAGGAGGGCGCGTTGACTGGTTCAACTTTCTCGCAAACATGGTCGAGGCTGTGTTACCATGGAGCAGGAACCTAGCTCTAGACCATCTCAGAGACTTCTCCACCTTAGCAGAGAGTAGTGCGTCTAGTTCCAGTCGTTTCTGGTCAATGGTACGTCTGGTAGAATCTAAATGTAGGGAGACAACTTTCTTATAGAGTAGATCTAACTCCGCTGAGAGGGTCAGGATTTTTTGCCTGTTAGCCTTATTACGGGCTGAGGCAATTCCAATAAGCTTGACGCGTATTACTGCCTTATGGGCGGTCCAAATCGTAGAAAGTGGGGTATCTGGAATAGCATTGAGTGTAAAGTATTCATCTATCGCTCTAGCCACATCCGACTCGACCACTGTGTCTGAAAGGAGCGCCTCATTCAACCTCCATGTATAAGGAATGGGGGCCAAACCAATAAAATTTGTCGTAAAGGAAACCACCTGGTGGTCCGACCAGACACAGGGGGGTATCGTGGATGACGAGGAATTGGCCAGAATGACAGGAGAGGCGTATATATAGTCCAATATAGCTGAACTATTATGTGGGTGGGAATAAAAGGTATATTCTCTGAGACCTATGTTGTGAGCCCTCCAGGAGTCCACCAATTGGTGGTCAAGTAGGTTTCTAGCCAGAGTTTTAGGGAAATCCTTAGTGGAAGCAGCAGAGGTGCATCTATCCAATGTGGCATTGGCTACCATGTTAAAATCTCCGCCTATGATCATGTGAGGTGATTGATATTTATCTTTTTTTAAAATTTAATTGTTTTTTATTTAGTTTTAAAATGACTTGGTACAGCAGGCACATATTTAAACAGGTAACAGTATTGCAACATACAAGAATACATACAAGCCGGAGGAGACAAAGAGAGAGACAGCTTCTACAGCCAATACTGACCGTAATCCTAGCTTGTGTACCCTTGAGTAGTGTTGCTCACGAATATTCGCATTGCGAATATTCGACTCGAATATAGCATATTCGAGAAATCGCGCTATATTTCGAAATTCGCGGTGAATATTCGCAATTCCGAATATTCGATTTTTTACAATTTTTTTTTTAAAACAGATCACATCCTAGATATCTCCATCGACGTCTAAAAGCATTGCTGGTATCAATAGAGACCCTGGGCCGAGTAGCTGAAGCGTTCATTGAATTTTCCAGAAAGATCGCAATGCGATTATTCGGCAAACGCAATATCGCGCGATTACTTTCCTCGCCCCGATCTTCCGCATCAGAGCGATTTTTACAGTTTCATTTTTAAAACAGATCACATCCTAGTGATCTCCATAGACGTCTAAAAGCATTGCTGGTATGATTAGAGCCATTGGGCCGAGTAGCTGAAGCGATCATTTTATATTGCCGAATATTCGCAATGCGAATATTCGGCAATAGGAATATTGCGCGATTATTTGCTCCGCCCTTTTGCATCAGAGCCAATCAGAGTTCTCCTTCCACACTCGTCAGAGGTTAGCAACCAATAGGAACCTGCCTGCATGGACATTATATAAGCTCACTCCCAGCACCATTTCATTGCAGATTCAGAAGCTGGCTATAGAGTGTGGAGGCTGTTTCTGTGTTCCTGTTTTCCTGTGTCTTTGTTCCTGATTGATTTAGATCATCACCAGCATTGCTATTTAGTGATTCCAGTGGATCTTTTCCAGTATATCAACTGCTTTTTTCAAAGCAATAGACCCAAGAGCTTTTTTCAAAGCTACGTTTTGTGCTGTTTTGTGCTGTTTTGTTCATTTGTGTTACTGTTTGATCCTGCAATCCTCGCTGTTCAGTGATATTTGCTAGAGATTTCAGAACACATTTTGCTGAGCTTTCTAAAAGAGCTTTTCTAAAAGCTAAGTTTTGTTCATCTTGTGTTACTGTTAGATCTTGCAGGTTCGCTGTTCAGTGATATTTGCTAGGCATTCTCAGTTCACATTTTGTTTAGTTTTTCCTAAAGAGCTTTTCTAAAAGCTAAGTTTTGTGTTCAGTTTAGTTAAATTTTGTGTAGTAAGTGTACACACTGTTAGTGTACATTTATTTCATCTAGCTTAGCTTAGTGTGTGTTTAGTGTCTGTGTGTGTTTGTTTAGTGCTTTTTTTTTTTAGTCCTTGTCTTTGGTGTACTACTTTTCTTATAGTTTAGTAGCTGTCTGTGTACGTCTTTGTCTGCGTGCCTGTCTTGTAAAAAATACACAAAAACACATTTTGTTCACATTTCCCCCCCCCAATAAAGTTTACCCCCCCCCACACACATATCAGCAATAATGAGCGGCATCCGTGGCCGTGGCAGCAGGGGTAGGGGAGTTACTCCCAGTGCTGGATCGCTGCCAGCACGGGGTACCTCTCGTGCCCCTACTAGTGGTAGAGGATCGGGTGCAAGGGGAGTACGCCTGATCCGGGAGTTCTTCCCATCGGGCAGCCGCCCGATATTGCCATCTCAGGCTGAAGTAGTGGTGGACTACATGGGGCACAGCAGTGCCACTGAGTCGTCGGTCCCGACTCACAGTAGTACCACCATTACTCCGGTGCCTGTAGTACGCCCCCCCAGCCCCCAAGAGTCCAGCATCTTACTGTTCGACAGCGACAGTGAGAGGGATCTCTTGGGGGAGGCCATGCATCAGGCAGACCTCCAGCTCTGTCCTGATGGTCAGGACCTTTTTGAAGGGATGGATGAGGAGGATGGGATACCTGCTGGCAGTATCCCAGAGACATCCCTTCAAACTGGTGCTGCTGTTTTGGTGCAGGAAACAGCAGCACCTAGTCAGACCCAGGCGTGGGTGAGGGGACAGCGGAGCCAGGCTAGAGGCTCCATGTCAGTTGGTTCCCTCAGACCAACACATTTCAGCCCTTGGTCTGACATCTCTGGGGGCGAAGAGGGTGACCCATCATGGTTGCCATCTGACGCGTCGGCTCACTACGTCAGTGACGACGGGGAAGGTAGGCACCCTGGTGAAACGGTGCGCCAGGTCACCACCAGGGAGACCATCGTCAGGGTCTCCACTGGTGATGGCAGCAGGAGGTGTCAGGAGGAGGAGCAGCAGCAGCAGCAGCAGCAGCAGGCAGCTCCACCTGTGCGCACCGAGTCCCAGCAGGTGCAAGTAAGCGTCACCCCATCTGACAGGAGGGCGGTGCTGAAGTCACCTGTCTGGAATTACTTTACCCTGGTGGCAGACAACCCTACCGTGGCCATCTGCCGGATTTGTAAAGTGAGGGTGAAGAGAGGGAAGTGTTTGGCTCGGGTGGGTACCACAGCCCTGAACCAGCACCTGAGGATAAACCACTGGGCGGTGTATGACGAGATGAAGCGTGGTGGTGGTAGCAGCGCCACCACCACAAGTGAGCAGGGTACAGCAGCCCCTGCCACATCTTCATCTCTTTCCAGCAGGTCATGCCCCCCCGCTCCCTCTAGTAGAGGTACTGGTACCGGCAGCCAGACCTCTACTTCCACAGCACCCTCCACGTCTGTGTCCCGCACTGCCGTCCGGCGCCAGGCGTCGATTTCAGACGCCTTTGACCGCACCACTCCCTTCCCCCCTGGAGACCGACGTGTGCGTTCCCTCAATGGGCTCCTGGCAAGGGTTATTGCCCAACATCTGCTGCCCTTCAACATAGTTGACAGCAACCCCTTCAGGCAGATGTTGGAGCAGGCCCAACCCCAATGGCGTGTCCCCAGCTGCCATTTCTTTGCCAGGACTGGTGTCCCTGCCCTACACCAGCACATTGTGCAGAATGTAACCCTGTCGCTGGATCACGCTGTCAGCGACAGGGTTCATCTGACAATGGATGGCTGGACCAGCAGGCATGGGCAGGGGCGCTACATCAGCTTCACGGCCCATTGGGTTTCCCTCCGAGGCGTCGGTGAGGGATCGGCGGCAACCGATCTTGTGGTGCCGCCCCGGGGTGTCCAGGGGAGAACTGCTGGTCTCCCTCAAGCCACTGTCTCCGCAGCTGCTGAGCCTCCCAGCAAGCGCCCCCGTAGCTACTCAAGTGTGGGGCACGTGCGCTGTCAGGCCGTGCTCCAGCTTGTTAGTTTAGGGGACCGGAGACACACTGGAGAAGAAGTGCTGAAAGCACTTCAGGCTCAGGTCCAGAAGTGGCTGACACCCCGAAGGCTCCAGGCAGGTATGGTTGTCTGCGATAACGGCAGCAACCTACTCGCCGCCCTTAGTGCTGGCAGTCTGACCCACGTGCCCTGTCTGGCACATGTCCTCAACCTGGTGGTGCAGAAGTTCCTGCGCACTTATCCAGGGTTGAGTGACATTGTGGCAAAGGCGCGTAGGATTGCCAGCCACTTCAGGCGCTCCCCAACCGCTACCGCGTCCCTGTCCAAGTTGCAGCGGGAGTACAATCTGCCCCTTCACAGGCTGATTGTGGACAGTGTGACGCGGTGGAACTCCACCCTCCACATGCTGAAGAGGTTGTGGGAGCAGCAAAGGGCGGTGAGGGAGTACCTGATGGAACTAGGCACTGAGAGGACTTCACCACAACTCCCTTTCATCGCCTGTGCGGAGTGGGGGCAGATAAACCAGGTCTGCCAAGTGTTGTCCTCCTTCGAGCAGGCGACCAAGATGGTCAGCAGTGAGCAAATCGGCCTCAATAGCGTGCTGCCAATAGTGTTCATGCTGGGGAGGACACTAGATCGCCTGCTCGAGGCTGGGGAGAGTGCCTTGGTGGAGCAGGAGGAGTCAGCAATGCTCCACCGAGACCAGGGCCAGGACGAGGAGGAGGAGGAGGAGGAGGATGATGATGAAGAGGAGGAGGAGGTGGTTGCTGGTGTCGTCCCGGAGTCAGGGCCTGGTCAGGAGGGAGAGCCGGTGTTGGGGGCACCGATAGTCCGGGGGTTGGGCATGTCTGAGTTTGACCAGCATCGCCTCAGGGATGAAGAGTCGCACCTCATTCACCTGGCCAGCATTGAGGAGTCACAGCGGGCTGTGCTCTTCCCCATGGCTGCCCACATGCTGAGATGCCTCAGGAGGGACCCCCGGGTTAAGACCATCAAGACGAGGGATGATTTCTGGATGGCCACCCTTTTGGATCCCAGGTGCAAGGGGAAACTGGAGCAGTTCATCCCAGCCAGCCGGAGGCAGCACCGGATGGAGGAACTGCAGGCAGCCATTGTCAGACGGTTGGAGCAGGCAACTCCCCGGCCTCCAGTTGTCCCCCCTCATCTCACCCAGCAGGTGGCTGCACCCAGCTGCAGCCGAGCAGGGGACCTAATGGAAGAGATGAGGATGTTCTTCCAAACCGAGCGACCCAGTACCAGCACCAGCAGCAGCAGCAGTCACCACCAGCGGCTGGCCCACATGGTGGCAGACTACATGGCGTCCGTCGGTGCTTCTGACAGTATGAGCACCGACGACCCCATGGAGTACTGGGTTGCCAGATTGGACACCTGCCGCGAGCTCGCTCAGTATGCGCTGGAGTTATTGTCTTGCCCCCCCTCCAGCGTACTATCTGAGCGGACATTCAGCGCGGCAGGTGGGGTGGTCACGGACAAGAGGACCCGTCTGTCCACAGACTCCGTGGACAGACTCACATTCATAAAGATGAATGAGTCCTGGATCGGCGGTGACTTTCTGGCACCCGTCGTCGGTTCAGGGCGCTGAAGGGTCCCTTGTCATGCATTCCCTGATAAAGCCCCGGACCTGATGTATTTACAGTGCTGAATATAACTATTTTAACATCAGAGAAAATCAATGTTAATATTTGGTACAGTAGGCTTTCTTTGCAATTACAGCGGTCAAACCTTTCTTGTAGTTTTACACCAGCTTTGCACACACTGGAGGAGGGATTTTGGCCCACTCCTCCACACAGATCTTCTCTACATCAGTCATGTTTCTGGGCTCTCGCTGAGAAACACGGAGTTTGAGCTCCCTCCAAAGATTCTCTATTGGGTTTAGGTCTGGAGACTGGCTAGGCCACGCCAGAACCTTGATATGCTCCTTACAGAGCCAATCCTTGGTTATCCTGGCTGTGTGCTTTGGGTCATTGTCATGTTGGAAGACCCAGCCTCGACCCATCTTCAAAGCTCTAACTCAGGGAAGGAGGTTGTTGCCCAAAATCTCGCAATACATGGCCACGGTCATCCTCTCCTTAATACAGTGCAGTCACCCTGTCCCATGTGCAGAAAAACACCACCAAAGCATGATGCTACCACCCCCATGCTTCACATTAGGGATGGCGTTCTTGGCATGGCACTCATCATTATTCTTCCTCCGAACACGGTTAGTGAAATTATGATAAAAAAAGTTATATTATAGTCTCATCTGACCACATGATTTTCTCCCATGACTCCTCTGGATCAGTCAAGACACCTATGTCAGCAGTTATTTCACACCCTATATACTCTTATTAATACTGCTGTTCATCATGGCACCTCCTGCCCATGTGATATGACTCTGTATCAACTACTACTGTTAATACTACTACTGCTGCTGCTGCTGCCCAGTCAAGACACCTATGTCAGCAGTTATTTGACACTCTATATACTCCTATTCCTACTGCTGTTCATCATGGCACCTCCTGCCCATGTGATATGACTCTGTATCAACTACTACTGTTAATACTACTACTGCTGCTGCTGCTGCCCAGTCAAGACACCTATGTCAGCAGTTATTTGACACTCTATATACTCCTATTCCTACTGCTGTTCATCATGGCACCTCCTGCCCATGTGATATGACTCTGTATCAACTACTACTGTTAATACTACTACTGCTGCTTCTGCTGCCCAGTCAAGACACCTATGTCAGCAGTTATTTGACACTCTATATACTCCTATTCCTACTGCTGTTCATCATGGCACCTCCTGCCCATGTGATATGACTCTGTATCAACTACTACTGTTAATACTACTACTGCTGCTGCTGCTGCCCAGTCAAGACACCTATGTCAGCAGTTATTTCACACCCTATATACTCTTATTAATACTGCTGTTCATCATGGCACCTCCTGCCCATGTGATATGACTCTGTATCAACTACTACTGTTAATACTACTACTGCTGCTTCTGCTGCTGCTGCTGCCCAGTCAAGACACCTATGTCAGCAGTTATTTGACACTCTATATACTCCTATTCCTACTGCTGTTCATCATGGCACCTCCTGCCCATGTGATATGACTCTGTATCAACTACTACTGTTAATACTACTACTGCTGCTTCTGCTGCTGCTGCTGCCCAGTCAAGACACCTATGTCAGCAGTTATTTGACACTCTATATACTCCTATTCCTACTGCTGTTCATCATGGCACCTCCTGCCCATGTGATATGACTCTGTATCAACTACTACTGTTAATACTACTACTGCTGCTTCTGCTGCCCAGTCAAGACACCTATGTCAGCAGTTATTTGACACTCTATATACTCCTATTCCTACTGCTGTTCATCATGGCACCTCCTGCCCATGTGATATGACTCTGTATCAACTACTACTGTTAATACTACTACTGCTGCTGCTGCTGCCCAGTCAAGACACCTATGTCAGCAGTTATTTCACACCCTATATACTCTTATTAATACTGCTGTTCATCATGGCACCTCCTGCCCATGTGATATGACTCTGTATCAACTACTACTGTTAATACTACTACTGCTGCTTCTGCTGCTGCTGCTGCCCAGTCAAGACACCTATGTCAGCAGTTATTTGACACTCTATATACTCCTATTCCTACTGCTGTTCATCATGGCACCTCCTGCCCATGTGATATGACTCTGTATCAACTACTACTGTTAATACTACTACTGCTGCTTCTGCTGCTGCTGCTGCTGCCCAGTCAAGACACCTATGTCAGCAGTTATTTGACACTCTATATACTCCTATTCCTACTGCTGTTCATCATGGCA
Source organism: Rana temporaria (assembly GCF_905171775.1). Taxonomy (NCBI): domain Eukaryota; kingdom Metazoa; phylum Chordata; class Amphibia; order Anura; family Ranidae; genus Rana; species Rana temporaria. Next base: position 61,398,302 of record NC_053499.1, read on the forward strand.
CCTCCTGCCCATGTGATATGACTCTGTATCAACTACTACTGTTAATACTACTACTGCTGCTGCTGCTGCCCAGTCAAGACACCTATGTCAGCAGTTATTTGACACTCTATATACTCCTATTCCTACTGCTGTCCATCATGGCACCTCCTGCCCATGTGATATGACTCTGTATCAACTACTACTGTTAATACTACTACTGCTGCTTCTGCTGCTGCTGCCCAGTCAAGACACCTATGTCAGCAGTTATTTGACACTCTATATACTCCTATTCCTACTGCTGTTCATCATGGCACCTCCTGCCCATGTGATATGACTCTGTATCAACTACTACTGTTAATACTACTGCTGCTTCTGCTGCTGCTGCCCAGTCAAGACACCTATGTCAGCAGTTATTTGACACTCTATATACTCCTATTCCTACTGCTGTTCATCATGGCACCTCCTGCCCATGTGATATGACTCTGTATCAACTACTACTGTTAATACTACTACTGCTGCTTCTGCTGCTGCTGCCCAGTCAAGACACCTATGTCAGCAGTTATTTGACACTCTATATACTCCTATTCCTACTGCTGTTCATCATGGCACCTCCTGCCCATGTGATATGACTCTGTATCAACTACTACTGTTAATACTACTACTGCTGCTTCTGCTGCTGCTGCTGCCCAGTCAAGACACCTATGTCAGCAGTTATTTGACACTCTATATACTCCTATTCCTACTGCTGTTCATCATGGCACCTCCTGCCCATGTGATATGACTCTGTATCAACTACTACTGTTAATACTACTACTGCTGCTTCTGCTGCCCAGTCAAGACACCTATGTCAGCAGTTATTTCACACCCTATATACTCTTATTAAGACTGCTGTTCATCATGGCACCTCTTGCCCGAGTGATTTGACACTGTATTGTCAATGTCTACTACTACTATTACAGCTCAGTCAAGACACCTGTGTCCCAATTTTTTGGTACACTATTGACTACTATGACCACTACTGATGCTGTAAAGTATTCCCCAAGTGTTTTTATGCTATGTATTACTATTACCACTACTGCTTGTAAATCATGCCTGTGTGATACTTAGTGGGAATGCTTTAATAAGCATTCCTAGTATGGATACCCGTAAATGTATTAATCTTAATTAGTGTGAATGCTTTAATAAACATTTCCAGTATTGATATCCGTAAATTTAGTAATCTTATTATTCCTTACGTTTTTTGGTTCTGCGTAACTTCGGCATACTTTCAGCTATTGAGACCATTCAACTGTAAAAATGTTCGTCTCGTTCAGCTAATGATGGGACTTCTTCAAGTTTTTTTCTACTTTTTACACTTTTATAAATTTTAAGCTTTTAGACCCTTTTTTTTAACATTGAAGTCAATGAGAACATCCTTTTCCCCTTTGAATTCACATGCCATGCCAAAAGTTTCAGCTACTTCATACTTTCACTTACAGACACTGAAAAAACTTTAAAGCGGTCACAAAATATTTAGCTATCCGGCTATGACTTTTCAGATCGTTATCGTTTACAATTTTTTGGTGAAAACGCAATTTACGTTTTGCGAATTTTTCACAAAAATGCAATAGGTTATAATGTAATCCTATGGAGGGGATTTAGAGTCTGTCATGTGACCTTAACATTGGAGATCTTTGTAATTAAAAATATCTTTACAAAAAGGGGAAACAAATTGGTCTCACGCCCACAAGATCTACTTTTCATACACAATTTTTATATCAAAACGTAGCTATGCTTGTCTGGTTTATGGCAATGTGACCAATTCTGCGATACGTATTTTAGTTTTAGTTATTGGAGCAACAGCCAGAAATTATGTCTCATAGACTCTCATGTGAAATTATCTAAAAAATGTTGCTGCAGAACTCACAAAGACGCTCTTTTCTAAATCGCAGACATGGCCACATTTTTAAGTTTATCTACATAAATTTCATATCGATGCGTTTACAAGGGCCGTGTATTTCAAACGGTGTAGTCGTTGTATCAATTGCATGTACGTTTGAGGATTTATTAAGCTTTGTTTGGAGGCTTAAATCATGTATTAGATCTGTGAATTAAAAGCGTTTGTAATGTTATTTCTTTCCATAAATAACTTTCCTGACCTCAGTGCAATATTCCTCCTCACTGACCTGGGGGGGAGGGGAAACCTATTGAGGGGGGAGGGGCGACCAGGAAGTCAGCATACTCTATACTTTGCAGATAGAGAAAGAAGCTGTGTGTCCTAAAGATAGTGTAGTGGTTATGGTGAATGTCTTTGGCAAGGGGCTCACCAATTAAGCTATTCAGCATTCCCACTCGCATTTTCCTCAGGAAATGCATTGTCTAGTTATATTATATTTTAATACTCCTGCTGCTGCCTCCATGCTGAGTAAAGCTTCATGACCTCTCTGGCACAGCGGATCCACCAACAGCCTCCGCTACAAGCTACCAGACCGGACTACCAGACCGGATCTAAACAGCAAGTGTAACTATAACAATGAACCTTATGTTAAACCCTGTTTTGCGGCATTTATACTGCAACCATTGGGCTGTCTGCAAGAGCTCATCTGCATTCTCTCTCTTTCTTGCTCTCCCTCTCTCTCTCTTTGTATATATATATATATTGTTGCTTTTGTTATGTTCATTTTTCAACAGTTTATTTTGTGTTCGTCGTGTCTGTGTCGTGTGCTTTAGTTTGTCCTAGGTTAATGTTAAATAAAATAATAGTATAAAATGTTTTTGCTTATTATGAAGTTAAATGTGTTGATGTTGATTTGTTTGATGTGAAGTTAGATGTGTTGAAAAACCTACAACTCTATCTCAAAAAGAAATGAAACATTTCCAAAAAATAAGTTTTTTTAATACAAAAATAAATTTAAATATAGCTCTCAATGCGTTTCTGAATGCGGTGCATTTCCGCAATCTGACCCGATAGCTGCTGCTCTAGCAGAGCATTTTGTTGGGTGAGGTAGCTCATCTTCCGCTGGTTTTGCAGGATCCTCTGGTGGGTCTTTTCGATGAGTCTGTTCTGCCTCCTCATATCTCTTGATGCTTTTAGGATATAATAAAAAAACATTTGGATTTCAAATAACGTTACCAAATAAATAAATATTTTTTTTTGCTTATTAATCAATCATTATCATGTGTATACACTTGTTATGTGTCTAACACATCCCGGGAGTGCAGAATTATTAGGCAAATGAGTATTTGGACCACATCATCCTCTTTATGCATGTTGTCTTACTCCAAGCTGTATAGGCTCGAAAGCCTACTACAGATTAGGCATATTAGGTAATGTACATCTCTGTAATGAGAAGGTGTGTGGTCTAATGACATCAACACTCTATATCAGGTGTGCATAATTATTAGTCAATTTCCTTTTCTTTGGCAAAATGGGCCAAAAGAAGGATTTGACAGACTCTGAAAAGTCCAAAATAGAGAGATATCTAGCAGAGGGATGCAGCACTCTTAAAGCTGCAAAGCTTCTGAAGCGTGATCATCAAACAAAAGAAGCGTGTGGAAAAACAAAGGTGCAAAATAACTGCCCATGAACTGAGAAAAGTTAAGCGTGCAGCTGCCAAGATGCCACTTGCCACAAGATTGGCCATATTTCAGAGCTGCAACATCACTGGGGTGCCCAAAAGCACAAGGTGTGCAATACCCAGAGACATGGCCAAGGTAAGAAAGGCTGAAAGACGATGACCACTGAACAAGACACACAAGCTGCAACGTCAAGACTGTGCCAATAAATATCTCAAGAAAGATTTTTCTAAGGTTTTATGGACTGCTGAAATGAGAGTGAGTCTTGATGGGCCAGATGGAAGAGCCCGTGGCTGGATTGGTAAAGGGCAGGGAGCTCCAGTCCAACTCAGACGCCAGCAAGGTGGTGGTGGAGTACTGGTTTGGGCTGGTATCATCAAAGATGAGCTTGTGGGGCCTTTTCGGATTGAGGATGGAGTCAAGCTCAACTCCCAGTCCTACTGCCAGATTATGGAAGAGACCTTCTTCAAGCAGTGGTACAGGAAAAAGTCACCATCCTTCAAGAAAAACATGATTTTCATGCAGGACAATGCTACATCACACGTGTCAAAGTACTCCACAGCGTGGCTGGCAAGAAAGGGTATTAAATAAAAAAAAGTAATGACATGGCCTCCTTGTTCACCTGATCTGAACCCCATTGAGAACCTGTGGTCCATCATCAAATGTGGGATTTACAAGGAGGGAAAACAGTACACCTCTCTGAACAGTGTCTGGGAGGCTGTGGTTACTGCTGCACGCAATGTTGATGGTGAACAGATCAAAACACTGACAGAATCCATGGATGTCAGGCTTTTGAGTGTCCTTGCAAAGAAAGGTGGCTATATTGGTCACTGATTTGTTTTTGTTTTGTTTTTAAATGTCAGAAATGTGTATTTGTGAATGTTGAGATGTTATATTGGTTTCACTGTTAAAAATAAATCATTGAAATGGCTATCTATTTATTTTTTGGTTAAGTTGCCTAATAATTCTGCACAGTAATAGTAGTCACCTGCACACACAGATATCCCCCGAAAATAACTAACACTAAAAACAAACTAAAAACTACTTCCAAAAAATTCAGCTTTGATATTAATGAGTTTTTGGGGTTCATTGAGAACATGGTTGTTGTTCAATAATAAAATGAATCCTCAAAAAATACAACTTGCCTAATAATTATGCACTACCTGTATACTTCTAGCATCAATACCATATTATGGTTCTACAATCTGACAGGTGCGCTTTATATGTTGTCCATTTTTATATCTACATTTTGTTGTTGAAATGTTATTAATCATTGTGCACATATTTACCTTCCTGAATGAGGCTCACAGGACCGCTCTCTTCCTCCTGCTCTTCTGCTTGAGAAGTTGGGGTGGTGGGGGGGGGAAGCTCCTCAGCTTGCTCCTCAACAGGAGCTGGGGTTGGGGAGTGGGAGGGCCCTGGCTGCTCCTCCTCATGCATCTCCTCCTCTGCCGCATCCTCCTCTGCCGCATCCTCCTCCTCCTCCTCATCGGCCTGGCGCCTTCTGCGCTTGGCGCGGACAACTGGCATTGGAGCTCCTATAATAACACAATGTTCATATATTATATAAATGTTTTCTAATGACGTATGCAAATTCTGTGTACTCTGCTGTATTGTATATGAATACAAATTGATTTATATAGACAGTTAACCAATGGGACAATGTTATATTAAAGGGTCTTGTGGGCACTACAGGGGACTGAGCGTGAGCTGGGATGCAACCATGTTAAAATGAGCTGTTTTTGTCTCCTTTGTTTTGTTCAGACCATCTCATGTTAAAAAAAAGGGCCTGATGGAGCACACGGGATTACTATAACAACCCCACTCCTAACACAGGAATTTAGTGGTAATCTATATATATAAAACTCAACGTGTGTGTGTGCATAAATGTATGTATGTATGTATGTATGTATGTATGTATGTATGTTCCAGCATCACGTACAAACGGCTAAAGATATTTATATGAAACTTGGCACACAGGTTACTTATATGTCAGCCACAAACATAGGATAGGTGGTTTAAACCTTACCCACCCCCACTTGCCATGGTCGGGGTTTTTCTTTAAAGTCCCATGCAAAGCAATAGGAAAATTATGTTCCCACATAACTTCTGTGTTCCTGTCTGCTGTCCCATGTCTTTTTTCAACAGTACTATGAATACCTTGGCTGGTGGTGATATATGTTAGCACAACATGGCATCTTGGTTAACAACATCTGACCTTACATGAATTACATATGACCTTACATAACTGTCACCAAAGGAGCTGCGGTGGCTCCACGCGATTGCCACTGCACTGACAAGTGATTCACCTCTGCAGCTAGGGGTTCGGATCCCGCTCTCGGCTACCTGTGAATTGAGTTTGGTGGTCTCAGCCCCGCCCCTGGTGGGTGTGCTATGCGAGGTTGGGTTGGGAGGACCCCCTCACACCCGCCATTGCCAACCGGGGCATGGAGAAAGGTGGCAGATTGCCTCTGGGGGAGGCCTCCCAACTCCTGCAGGCCGGCTCCTCTCTCTTTCGAGTTCACACACAAAATACACTTTTTAAAAAAAAAACATAACTGTCAACAATAACTTACCTGGATGATATTTAGCCCGAAGACGTCTGACCTGATCCATTTGGCGCCTCTTCAGGTCAGACCACTTCTTCACAATTGCATTGTGGTCGTGTTGGCCGCCAAAGTCAGCGATTAGGGCGCTGACCACAGCCCTTTTCTCTGGCTGCCTCCGCAGCTTATCGTATCCTGTTTCCAGGAACTTCTGCAAGATGAAGAACAAAGTATATTGTAATACTTCTGTTGACAGCCTTATGGATATATGACGTAAATGTATGCTATTCAACAATTGGAAGCATTCTCGCCTTATTAATCAATGACAGGGGTAACATGACAGATTTTATATCCTGCCATTTCGGTCGCCACCTTTTTTGCATAAATATAGCAGCCATTATCATTTGCATAATTATGAATATATTATAACAACACAGGATACACGTATAGGGGAGATATGCGTTGCTAACTCTTTTCCCTGTCAGGAGCCTAACGCCCCGGGGGTCAGAGACGGGACCTTTTCGGAGGGCCACTGACGTATGTACCTGTCGCAGTTTTTTGTGATGTCACTCTTTAGGTGTGTGCACATTTTTCACTGCATCCGGGTGGAGTTTTTGGGTTGTGTTTTGCACGCCACAGGCTTTTCAACAGGAAAAAAACAGCTGGAGGCAGAATGGTTGCAAAACACTACGGGTTTGTTACCTAACTCTGGGTTTCAAGACCAGTCCACCTCCAGCTGTTGCAAAACTACTACTCCCATCAGCCACGGTCTGTCAGTGCATGCTAAGAATTTTACTTTTGCTGCATCTAGGGTGCCACAGTTTAGAGACCCGTGCATAAAGGCCTGAAAAATGGGGGCCTGCAGAACTTACAATACTAGAAGTGCCAGCATTCCCAGGCATGCTGGAAGTTGTAGTTCTGCAACATCTAAAGGGCAATATGTATTCGAACGTCCTTGGGCCTTGAGGACACTGAAGTCAGGACGTTCGCATACGTCCTATGTCCAAAAAAATTTTAAATTCATTATGCTAAATAACAAGGAAAAGTGCCTAAATACACATTTGCCAACCAGGGTGTCTGCAGCTGTCCAGGCATGCTGGGACTTGTAGTTTTGGAAAAGCAGGAGACACATTTTTTGTGAAATACTAATATCTGATCATATATACTAACTTTTAAACTAGACTAAAATGCAGTTGAAGATAATGAAATAACAGTGGTCGAAATACTTACACAAATCAGCAAATTTTCCTCAGATACAGTGAAATTACTTCCAACCATCTTGCTCTGCGATTGCGTTGCGATCAAAAAGTTGGAAACTGGCAAGGGTCCAGGAAATGGTCGCGTGTTGTTCGCGTGTTGATTGCGCTGCTTGGACCGAGATGGGTCCATATGGCTTCGGCTGTATGGACCACAGTAACTCTTTTCCCTGTCAGGAGCCTAACGCCCCGGGGGGTCAGAGACGGGACCTTTTCGGAGGACCACTGACGTATGCAACCGCCGCAGTTTTTTGTGATGTCAGTCTTTAGGTGTGTGCAAATTTTTCCTTGCACCGGGTGGAGTTTTTGGGTTGTGTTTTGCACGCCACAGGCTTTTCAACAGGAAAAAAACAGCTGGAGGCAGAATGGTTGCAAAACACTACGGGTTTGTTACCTAACTCTGGGTTTCAAGACCAGTCCACCTCCAGCTGTTGCAAAACTACTACTCCCATCAGCCACGGTCTGTCAGTGCATGCTAAGAATTTTACTTTTGCTGCATCTAGGGTGCCACAGTTTAGAGACCCGTGCATAAAGGCCTGAAAAACGGGGGCCTGCAGAACTTACAATACTAGAAGTGCCAGCATTCCCAGGCATGCTGGAAGTTGTAGTTCTGCAACATCTAAAGGGCAATATGTATTCGAACGTCCTTGGGCCTTGAGGACACTGAAGTCAGGACGTTCGCATACGTCCTATGTCCAAAAAAATGTTAAATTCATTATGCTAAATAACAAGGAAAAGTGCCTAAATACACATTTGCCAACCAGGGTGTCTGCAGCTGTCCAGGCATGCTGGGACTTGTAGTTTTGTAAAAGCAGGAGACACATTTTTTGTGAAATACTAATATCTGATCATATATACTAACTTTTAAACTAGACTAAAATGCAGTTGAAGATGATGAAATAACAGTGGTCAAAATACTTACACAAATCAGCATCTTTTCCTCAGACTTAGTGAAATTGCTTCCAACCATGTTGCTGTGTGATTGCGCTGCGATCATAAGTTGGAAACTGGCAAGGCTCCAGGAAATGGTCGCGTGTTGTTCGCGCAATTGCGCATGCGCGATCGAAAAATCGCAATCGCAATATGTATTTTGGTTAAAATATCATACATATTCGATTTCAGAGTGCTGCTACAGCAGTTTTCGAAATATCTGCAATCAATTTCGCATTCGCATGTTGCGACATTTCGATAAAATATCAGGAATATTCTGAGCCAATCAGAGCGCTCCTCCAGCATATCTCGAAATTGCGCAATAAATATCACATTCGCATGTTGCGATATTTCGATAAAATATCACGAATATTCTGAGCCAATCAGAGCGCTCCTCCAGCATATCTCGAAATTCCGCAATAAATATCGCATTCGCATGTTGCGATATTTCGATAAAATATCACGAATATTCTGAGCCAATCAGAGCGCTCCTCCAGCATATCTCGAAATTCCGCAATAAATATCGCATTCGCATGTTGCGATATTTCGATAAAATATCACGAATATTCTAAGCCAATCAGAGCGCTCCTACCGCAGTTATTAAAAAATCGCAATTATTTTCGCATTCGCAATAGCGAAAAATCGCAATCAATTAATTTCGATAAAATATCACGAATATTCGAATTTAGCGAATATATCTCGAATATTCGAATATATATTCGAGATATATCGCGAAATCGAATATGGCATATTCTGCTCAACACTACCCTTGAGTACCTGATGCCTGCTATATCTCCTAGCCATAAATCTATTCTTACCCCTTCCCATCCCCCCACCCTATCCCTATCTAAGGAAGCGTATTACCCCTTTGGTTGATCTGCAGTGTAGGACAACAAGAAGAGAAGGGAAGGGGCCCCTACACTTTTCTGTTATCAGAATCCCATTGTGTTAATATGAGAGGACAAGTTCCCCAGGGTGGGTAGCCCTATCGGAGCTTCCCGGCAATCCCACCCCAGCATCGATGGATGACAACCATCAGTGCCGGGGGGGGTGGATGATGTTCTGGAATCATTTTCTCGGGTTCCCCTAATCTAGGTTCCCCGTCGTCCTCAACCACGGCCCCCATATTCTTTCGAATTTCCCATAGTTCCCCTGTCTGGTAAAGTACACTCTTTCATTTGAAATTGTTAATTTCATGGATGCTAGCCAGTTGGCTACTGACGGAGGGGTCTGCGCCTGCCATTTTTGGGCTATCGTCTTGCGTGCCTGGAAAAGGCATCTCAGTATAGCTTCCCCGCTGCCTTGAGGGACTCCTGTGTCCTCTATGCTCCCCAAGAGGCAGGTCCTAGCCACTGGATCAAGGGATGTTTCAAATGCCTTATTTATCCTCTCTACTATTTCCCTCCAGTAGCTATAGAGTTTGGGGCACTTCCAGACCATATGTATTAGATCCCCTTTATTTTTACATCTCGGGCATTCGTTATTTTGTCTCCACCCCATTTTAAACATTTTATGTGGGGTATAGTATACCCTGTGTAGTAAGAACAAGTGGGACAGTCTTTGCGCTGGAGCTATTGAGACCAATGCGCCTTGTTGAAGGATCCTATCCCACTGTTCAAGTGATATTATTCCCAAGTCTCTTTCCCACGCTGCTTTACTCTTGGCCGGTCCTGCTCTGCTTATCGCACTAGCACTCGGACTATTGTATGCTAATGATATTAGGCCCTTAGCCATACTTGCCTTGATTACCTTCAGAAGGACAGTAATCTGGGTCCATATGATTGGTTTGGAGCTAAATTGTGCTTGAATAGCATGGCGGACCTGTAAGTATTTGTAGAATGTTTTGTTTGAGATATTAAATTCCCTAGTTAGATCTAGAAATGTTTTTAGGGTGTTGCCCTCGAACATGTGCTTTAAGCGGGTTATACCTTGTCTCTTCCACTCACTTGGTTCCTCTATACTTGTTACTTCCTGCAGGTTGTTATTTTTCCATAGGGGTGAAAATTCTGTTAGGCCAGTATATCCCAGTAAGGTCTTTGTGATATGCCATACTTTAATAGCTAGTTTTACTGTTTGGTGTTTATAGGGGAAGAAATCTGCCTCTAAGGCTTCCACCAACAGTTTGTGAGGGTTATTTGTTAACATCAAACGGCTGATGGAGCCATCTCTCTCAGCGGTTCCGCACCCTGCCAAATGTTGCAGTTGTGACGCAATAAAATATAGCTTTGGGTGTGGAACCGCCATGCCCCCTTCTTTTACTGGTAATTGGAGTGTTTGCAAGCTTATCCTAGCTTGGCCTCCTCTCCATATAAGTTCTCTAAATAGTGATTCTACTTTCTTGAACCATGTAAATCCTAACCATAAGGGTGCGTTGTGGAGGACGTATAATAATTGTGGCTGCCACAACATTTTTATTAGGTTGCATCGTCCTGCTACTGACAAGGGAAGTCTTTTCCAAATATCACATTTATTTTTCCACTTTAATAACAATGGGGCGAGATTTAGGTTCGCATATTGGGTGATGTCTTTCGTTATCCAAATCCCTAAGTATTTGAATTTTGTGACCACACTTAATCGGGAGGTGCCTGGCAAGAGCTGGAAATCGACTGGATCCAGTGGTAGGAGGGCGGATTTTTCCCAGTTAATTGTCAAGCCTGAGAAATGACCAAAATCAACTACCAATTGCATCACTTTGTCTAGAGTGGTTTCAACATCCCCTAGGAAGAACAAGATATCATCTGCAAATAATGCAATCTTGTCTTCTCCTTGGTGTCTCCTGAACCCCATTATGTCCGCCCTCGCCCTGGCCACTATTGCAAGTGGTTCCATAGCGAGGGCGAACAGAAGGGGGGGCAGAGGACACCCCTGCCTCGTCCCTCGTTCCAACTGGAAAACTTCCGACATCTCGTTATTAATTTTAATTTTGGCTCTTGGCTCACTGTACAGCAATTTAACCCATCCTACGTAGCGGGGTCCGATGCCAAATTTCTCTAATACTTCCCATAAGTAGCTCCATTCCAAGCTATCGAATGCCTTAGCGGCGTTAAGAGATAGCACTGCTCTAGGACTTTCATTGTCTGTTAGTATTTGTAAATTTAGAAACGTTCTTCTTATATTGGTAGTTGTTGCCCTGCCTGGTATGAACCCTGACTGGTCTGGGTGAATGAGGCTACTAATACATCTGTTTAGGCGTGTTGCTAGGATTTTAGCTAGGATCTTGACATCGGTGGTTAACAAAGAAATTGGGCGGTAAGATGAGGGCGTCAGTTTTTCTTTCCCCTCCTTATGAATTACTATGATCGTTGCTTCCGACATTGAACGGGGAAGTGTACCTCCATGTTCAGCCCCCTCCAGAGCATTCAACAACTCTGGAAGCAAAATCTCACCGAATTTCTTGTAAACCTCGATGGGTAACCCATCCGGGCCAGGGGATTTCTGGTTTGGCATCTCAGTTACAGCTTGTTGGATTTCGCTTAAAGTGATTGGTGCTTCTAAGACCTGTCTGTCCTCATCAGGCAATGTGGGAACTACTATATTCTGAAAGAAAGTTTGCATAGCTTCACTCCCATCCCCCCCTTTAGATCTATACAATTCCTTGTAATATTCGCAAAACGTTTGTAGGATCGCTTGGCTGTCCGTGGAGATTTCTCCCGCTGTTGTCCTTATTGCTAGGATGTTTGACGGGGGGAGTTAGTTCTACTCAGGAGTGACAGGATCCTCCCTACCTTCTCCCCCTCGCCAAACTGGCACTGCCTTTGTAGAGTTCGTTTGTTCTCAGCGCTTCTCAGAATAGCTGTTCTATACTCTAGCTGTTTTGTCAGCCATGCTTCCTGCATGATTGGAGTAGGTTGTTCGATAAACCTCAATTCTGCTTGAGTGGACTCACAGGCCAACTTACCCTCCTGTTCTCTCCCTTCTCGTTTTACCCTGGCAACCTGCTAAATTAGTAAGCCTCGCATAAAGGCTTTCAGAGAGTCCCAAACTATTCCCGTCGGTGCGGATCCTGTGTTAATATGTACATACTCTTTTAGTTTAGCCTCCAGGATTCCTACGTCACCAATTAACTCCAGCCAACCTGGATTAAATTTCCATTCTTTACGGGAGACTTTAACTCCAGTCTTTATTATTAGCACCAGAGGGGAGTGGTCCGAGACCCCTCTGGGGCCATAATATATTCTCTTTACCCGGGGTATTACATCCTCACTACCAACAGCGAAATCTATTCTGGAAAGTGTATGATGGGAACTGGAGTAGCACGAGTATTGGCGGTCCAGTGGAAAATAAGTTCTCCATATATCTCTCATCCCTATTTCCTCCAGAAACCGAGCTAATCGCCCCTCCCCAGTTTTTTTCCCAGGTGGAAATCTGTCCAGACTTCTATCCAAGACCTCATTGTAATCCCCTACAGCTATCACAGGAACATCTGTTTTATCGAGTATAAATTCAAGGAGCTTGTGTAACACATCTAGCTTAAATATTTATCTAGAAGGGTAAAAAAGGAGTTAAAGAACGAAACCGGAGATTCACTAGGGGCATAAATACTAGCAATCGTCAGTTCTCTGTTGTTCACCAGCCCTTTTATAATAACATATCTACTTTCAGCATCCCTAACAACCTGTTTCACCTCCATGGGGAAGGAGGAGTGTAAGAAAATGGCAGCGCCCCTGCTCTTAGAGGAATGGAGGGAGTAGAATGCTTGGGGGAATTGTCTGTGGAAAAAAATAGGGTGAGTGGAGTGGGCAAAATGGGTTTCCTGGATAAGGAGAATTTTGGCCCCCAGTTGTTTATACAATGAAAAAGCTTTACATCTTTTGACAGGGGAATTAAATCCATTTACATTATGCGAAATACAAGTAATCGGCATGAGGGAGGTAAAGCCTTATTAGCCCTGGTAAATTCGTCAAATAATCAAAACAAATGGGGAAATGTAAATCAGCCCAAATACCAGCTAGGGGCGCTGCCATCATCCGGAATACAGTGCAGCCATCATAAAGTGAGGGGCTACAGACCCATCCGAAAGCCAATAACATATCAGCACAGTCTCTCTGGGAGAACGAAAAGTCCAATAAGGGCATAGCTGACCTGAAAAAAAAATTGTTAGAAACCAGACAATAACAGTAAAAAAAATAGAATAAAAAAAGCACAAAAAAAATTACATCATATTGTCCAACAATTAAATTGGATCAGGTTAAAAAGAAAATAACCTGACAACAAGAAGATCACAAAACGAGACAACCAGGTCTCAAACCCAGCAGCACCAAGCAAGTGAGTTAAGCGAGACAAATACAACAGTTCCTCTTACTTGCAACTAAGCCAAAGGCAATAGAAAAAAACCTGTGTTGGGTGGGGAGGACATGCAGCGGCTCCAAGGGACAGACTCCGGGGGAGAGCATATCGAACTGAAAAAAAAAAAAAAAGCGTCATTCGTAAAAGATGCTGAAATCAAAGCATATATGTAGTAGCAGCCATAGTTGAATTCTTCTTCTATCTCTATGTGGAGGAGGTGTTTGCCAAATCGGGGAAGGCCTGGGAGTTGAGGGAGGGCGGCGGATTGCTCCAGCATCAAGGAGGCCCAGCTTTACTAGGATCTCTTGCCCTTCTAGAAGAGATGTTGCCGAGTACGTCGTGCCATTATGGGGGATCACTAACTTGAAGGGAAAACCCCATTTGTATCGAATCCGTGCGGATTGGAGAGCTGAGGTAACTTCTTTCAGGCCTCTACGTCTATCCAGGGTGGTGGGGGACAAGTCCGGATAAATGTGAATTACATGTTCATCTAATGTGATCCGCTGTTTAATACGAGCAGGATCTCCTCCTTAGTGAGAAAATCCTTCATACAAAGGACCACATCCCTCGAGGGCATGTCTGCCGGAGGCTTCGTTCTAAGAGCCCTATGGATGCGGTCACACGTAAAGGCGGCAGATTCACAGTCCGGGAGCAGGGACTTAAAGAGTCTGATGACAGTGGGAATAAGCTCGGTTTCAGATTCAGGGATGCCACGCAGACGCAAGTTATTGCGTCTGTTCCTGTTATCAAGGTCCTCGCTTTGAGCTTGCATCTGAGAAAAAGCAGAAGCTAGTGTATCATATTCCCTACTAAGTTCCCCGTAAGCCAGAGCTAATTCATCGTGCTTCGTTTCAAGCATGTCAGTTTTAGTACCCAGGGCCGCGATCTCCTGCGAGAACGTATGGGACATTTTATGGAGTTCCGTCTGGAACTTAGTAGCCAGCTTCTCATACATGAACTCCAGACTGGCATCCAGATCTGCCTTAGATAATGAGGCTTGGTACTCACGGTTAGAGTCAGACTGAGAGGCAGAGGCTTGAGGTGACAGTGCGGCCTGCAACGGAGGGCCCGATCCGTCCGCAGCACCATTTTGGGACATGTTGCTCTGTTTCCGCGTGCGAAGAAGATAGTGGGTAAGAGTGTTTTGAGCTGGGCCCTGGGATTTCTTCCTCTTCGGCGGCATGCACTACTCCAATACGGTTTGAGGGGGTGATAAAATAGACGTGTTTTAGGCTGTTAATGACCCTCTAGAAGCGATTAAGGCCCCGGGTGGAGCGGAGCTACTGCCTCAGACGTCCATCACGCTCAGCGCCTCGCATGCGCCAGATTGGTAGCTCTTTTGTATATGAACCTAGGTTTTTCTTGGCAGAATGATTTTAGGATATCATCATATTTTAATATATCCCAATATTTCTCAATAATCCTTTCCACTTGTTTATGTTGGAGATTATAATCCATTATCAATGTTAGGGGTAATTCCTGTCTTTCCTGTACAGGTTTTTCTCTAATAATACATTTCTTTCTATGATGCCCATATCCTGTCTCTTCTTTTTAATGAAAGCTTGATCATAACCTTTCCTAATAAATTTATTGGCTAACTCCGTTGACTGTTTCTCATTATCACTTGTGTTGGTGCAATTTATTTTAATCCTGAGGAACTGTCCTCTTGGTACATTAACCAACTAAGGTTTGTGATGACAACTATTTTGGGATAGATACAAATTTCTATCCGTAGATACAAATTTCTATCCTTTGAAGTGGGTTTTCATGATTATCTTGTTGTTTTCATTCCTAATTTCCTGGTCCAGGAAAGGGATCCCATGTCAATGAAATATTTTTATTATTCTTATTCATTCCTATTCCATCAGGAATGTATTTAGCTCCTGCTCATTGCCATCCCAGAAAATAATCAAATCATCTATAAATCTATTATACATTCTCAATTGATATGGTGAGTTTTACAATACCTCTTCTTCTTCCCATTTGGCCATATAGGGAGCTGCAACTAATGCTGCATACGTATACTTCCTGGACTTTATAGACTTTTAGTTGTGTTATCAGTGTGTTTTGGTTCCCTCTTGTGCACCATTCTGTTTTTTGTCTTGATTAGTCTGTGACTATGTACCCCTATCTCCTACACCCTGGTTGGTTGTGTGCTTCATCATGCTTTATTTAAGCTTCTCAAGCCCAGAATTTGGGGTTTGTGATAGTTTCTGCTTCCTGGCTCCCTTGTTTTAATGCCCTACCCTTGGATTTCTTGTTGCTAACCTCTGCCTAGAACTGGATTACACTTTGAATTGCACCTGAATTTGACCTCAGATTGTTTACTGGACTACACTGCTATCTGCTCTGACTCCAGAACTGTATATTGGATTATGCTTGTTTTGTCTGCCCTAACCTCAGGCTGATTTTTAGGCTACTCTGGCTCACTACCTGCCCTGACCTTGCACTGTCCCATGATTCTGCTTCCAGCCATTGTCTCACCAGCCTCAGAACTACAGGTAATCTTCTTCCCTCATTCGTATAGTGCCAGTGCTATTTGACTAGGAACTTTAGCATTATATGCTAAAACCTAGAGGCAACAAAATACTGTTAGGCATACATTCCATAAGAGAACATGGCCTGCTAAGGGCAGAAACACCAACCAGCTATAGTTCCTAACTTAGGCATCGAACTGTGTGTTACATCTGCCTTTATATACCGATTTTGATCCTTTCCATTAGGGAGTTTTTAGTGTTCCATTCACCTTTCCTTGCTCCATCTCCTCCTAATATATTCTGCATGTAAAATAAATTAAAAGTCCAACAGGATGCGTCCATCCGCTTGAGTGCTTCCATCATATACGGCTTCCTATCAGTCTGGATATAGATATCAGATATTCCACCTGCACTTAAGCACACAACAAGACAAGAATTGTTTGTCGGCTGAACATGGAGGTCCAGATTCACAAAGAATTGCCCTGGCACAGCGTTTCAGAGATAGGCTACGCCGCCGTATCTTACCTGGCGGAATTTCGAATCCAGGAAGATTTTGCGCCGTAAGTTACAGCATTGTAGTGTATTTCTCGGCGCGTATTTCAAATTGGGCGGGTAGGGGGCGTGATTCATTTAAATGAAGCGCGTCCCCGCGCCGATTGAAATGCGCATGCTCCGTTTCGAAAGTTCCCACCGTGCTTTGCGCAAAATGACGTTGCACCGATGTAATTTTTTGAACGTAGACGTGAGTTACGTCCTTTCCTATTCACGGACGACATACGCAAAAAAAAATTCAAAATTTGACACGGGAACGACGGCCATACTTTAACATGGCAAGTCTAATTATACGCCACGAAATAGCAGCTTTAACTATACGCCGGGAAAAGCCGACTAGCGACGACGTAAGAGAATGCGACGGCCGCGCGTACCTTCGTGGATCGACGGAAAAAGCTAATAAGCATACCCGACGCGGAAAACGACACAAACTCCACCCAGTGGGCGCCGAAGTATTGCACCTACGGTCCAAAGGCGTACGAAGCCGTACGCCTGTCGGATCGAAGCCAGAAGCCGTCGTATCTTGGTTTGAGGATTCAAACTAAAGATACGACGTGGTAAATTTGAAAGTACGCCGGTGTATCAGTAGATACGCCGGCGTACTCTCACTGTGAATCTGGCCCGGAGTGTTTAATAGAACCAAGAATACAACCTTATATACAGTTTAAAGAGGAGGTACCCAGAGCATAAATTAACATGAGCTAATTAACTAATCATTTACCCAGACTAGGTGACTCTTAGATATGACCTTTCAGAGTAGACATCACGTCTCCTGCTATACAATACACATTATCATAAGTGTAACCACAGGACATATTCACACAATAGCAGGGTCAATTAGCACAGAGAACAGACAGATGGCTGGAGGTGAGGACATTAGCACCTAACAGTATGTGTCCCAACAGTATGAATGAGTAACTCTTATGCCTCGTACACACGGGCAAACATGTACAATGAAAATGGTCCGCCGGACCGTTTTCGGCGGACATGCCCGCCCGGAGATTTCTGTATGATGGCTGTACACACCATCATACAGAAATGAGAGTCAATCCGCGAGGACAGACAGCGCGGTGATGTGTTTGCGCCGTCGCCGCGACGATGACGCGGCGACGTGCGCGACGCTGAAAGGTCAATGCTTCCACGCATGCGTCGAAGTCATTCGCCGCATGCGAGGGATGGCGGCCGCTCGGACATGTACGGTAAGCTGTACAGACGAAAGAACATGTCCGACGGACAGGATTCCAGCGGGCATGTTTCTAAGCAAGTTTAGAAACATTTGCCCGCTCGAAAACGGTCTGGTGGGCAAATGTACGCTGGAATCCTGTCCGATCGGCCGTACACACGACCGAACATGTCTGCTGAAACTGGTCCGCGGACCAGTTTCAGCAGACATGTTCGGTCGTGTGTACGGGGCCTTACAATTAACCCGTTGAGTTCAGAATCAACAAACAGTAAATAGTTCTTTACAGATATCCCCTGAATATATTGTGGATAATAATTACATATTAATCCCATCTCAGGTAGTCCAAGATATCATTTCTCAGTCATCCGATGCCCCTAGTGGACATAGGATGATTTTAGACATTAGAGGGTCCGGGGATGTCCCGGGTGAGTCTGTCACACAGACTAAAGGACTCAAGCGCAGAAATTCATTTATAGAGCCCCTGAGAAATGTAAGAAATCGTTAGGTGGTTTAACTTTGTAACATCTGCCAAAAAATAAAATCAATGTTTAGTGTATACTGACTCTTTATGCAAACAGAGGTAAACCCTACTTTACTAATGTAAATGCCCAACATAATCATTGGTACCTTAGGACAGTTATCTCTGGATGTTGAGACAACTCAGCACTAGGCACTAGGGATGGGTTGAACACCCCCCGGTACGGTTCGCTTAGAACATGAGAACAGGCCAAAAATTCCAGCAAACATGAAAACCCTATTAAAGTCTATGTGAAATGAACATGAAAAATCAAAAGTGATAATTTTAAAGGCTTATATGCACGTTATTGCCATAAAAAGTGTATGGGGACCGGGTACTGCCCATGTATCAATGCTAAAAAAAAACGTTTTTAAAATTACAGTTATTTCAGGAGCAGTTACTGTATTTCGTTCAGTTGAATTTCAATGGAACAAAACATGTCAGGTTTTCTTGCCTGCTATTGCGCTTAAATATTTTTACAACCTGTGATCACTTTTATACCTGTACGCACTGAAGGGTGCCTTGTACTTTTACTTTTTTATTAAATCCTTTTTGACCTACGCTATGTGGAGGCTTTTTTCTCTTTTTTCTTTCTTTCCCATGTTTGAACACATGTGGTGTTGTTCATGTGAGAAGTGATTCAACACTTCATTTCACCTGCCACGGAGTTCCTTTGATGCGGAGAGCAGTGGGCGGACATCCGGCATACCATCTGGAGACGCTTTGGGGTCGCCCGTTCTGATGACCGCAGGAGGAATCTGAAACTACCTACATGCTTTCATGACTCACCACTAACGGTGGATGAATCCATATCTTATGGTAAGAGTACCCATCTTCCCCTTCTCGGTGGTGGATTCACAATCCTGTAGGGGTGATAGTATTTGTAGAACACCAGGATCATCATCACATACAGACTTCAGTGAAAGACTGCTGTTTAACCACTTGCTTACTGGGCACATATATCCCCCTCCTGCCCAGGTGAAATTTCAGCTTCCGGCACTGCGTCGTTTTAACTAACAATTGCGCGGTCGTGCGACGTGGCTCCCAAACAAAATTGACGTCCTTTTTTCCCCACAAGTAGAGCTTTCTTTTGGTGGTATTTTATCGCCTGTGCGGTTTATATTTTTTGCGCTATAAACCAAAAAGTGCGACAACTTTGAAAAAAAATACAATATTTTTTACTTGTTGCTATAATAAATGGCCCAATTTTAAAAAAAAAACGATTTTTTTTTCTCAGTTTAGGCCGATACGTATTCTTATTTTTGGTAAAAAAAAAAAAATCGCAATAAGCGCAAATGTTATAGCGCCTACAAAATAAGGGACAGAATTATTATTTTTTATTATTTTTTTTTTACTAGAAATGGCGGCGATCTGCGATTTTTATTGGGACGTTATGGCGGACACATCGGACACTTTTGACACATTTTTGGCGCCATTCACATTTATACTGCGATCAGTGCTATAAATATTCACTAATTACTGTATAAATGTGATTGGCAGGGAAGGGGTTAACACTAGGGGGTGAGGAAGGGGTTAAATATGTTCCCTATATAGTGTTCTAACTGTAGGTGGGGGGGTGACAGGGGGGGGGTGACCGATCTGTGTCTCTATGTACAAGAGACACAGATCGGTCTCCTCTCCAGAGACAGCACCGCTGTCTCTGTGTGAGCCGGCAATGACAGATTATCTCATATGTTTACATATGAGATCATCTCTCATTGGCCGCACAGATCGCATCGCAAACGGCCACTCTGATTGGCCGTTCGCGGCGATCTGTAATTGGCTGTGTCCAAGGGACACGGCCAACACAGAAGTTCCCCGCTGCGCGCTCTGGAGCGTGCGCGGGGAACGCCCAAAGGGGCGGACGTCAATTGACGTCTAGTTGGATTTTGAGATCCGCGCTGTAGCCGTCATTTGACTATAGCGCGGGTCTCAGGAGGTTAAATTGTCTCAGCACATATAGGAACTCTTTTTGGCACTTTTTTTAGGTTGTTTAACCTTTTTCTCATGAGTTTGATTCTCACTATGTTACTTTATATTTGAATTGATATTTATATTTGGATTATTTACAGTCATCATTTGGATTTTTTCACTTGCACACGGTTGGACCTGTGATAGTGTCCTATTACTTATGCTTTTTTTTGCATATCTGTATTCACTACTTATGTTATAAAAAAAATAATTTTTGTCATTTGTCACATCATTGACACTTTCGTGATATATTCATCCAATAATAGTGCTGCACTTTTTCCTTTGTGTACCTTTTTCACAAATTCATCTATTTGTTGGTGCTGGCAGCTTTTTTATTTTATTTTATTTACGTTTGCATGGCAGCGCAGTATTATACCCTCTATTTTCTGTAATGCTTAAAGTGAATCAATAAAAATGAAAGATTCCTTTAAATAACGTGCCTGAAGGGTCCCCTTATGCCTCGTTCACACGATCAGTTTTTCCAACAGGAAAATCGCGTTTTTTTTTTCAGCAGGAAAACAGCTGAAACTTGTCTTGCATATACACGGTTACTCAAATCTTGCCTGAAATTCTGAACGTCAAGAACGCAGTGATTTACAACACGTACAACGAGCCGAGATCAATTAAGTTTAATAGGCAGTTCGGCTCTTCTGCTTGATTCTGAGCATGCGCGTTTTTTGCACGTCGTAATTGCATACAGACGACCGCAATTTGCAATAGGAATTTTTCCTGTGACTAAAATTGAGATCCTGCTCTCACTCTTTTCTTGGCAGGAAAACTGACAGAAAAAGTGTGATGGAGCATACACACGGTCGGTTTTCCTGACAAAACCTCATATTGCACTTTTCCTGTCAGGAAAACTAATCGTGTGTGAGAGGCATAAGTCTACCTATAAAGTGCAGAACAGTGCCACAGCAAAGGAAAAAATGTAATTTAAACTTGCTGGCGGCAGTAATGTATTGTCGGCTACCGGCAATTTAGATGAAAAATCAAGGAAAAAATCATCATGGGCTCCCTCCCCAGTCCATACCAGTCCCTTTGGGGCCTGTATTCAGCCTTCTTTACGCTGATACCCCTGACTAAAATCTAGTGGAACCAATTGCCTTCAGAAGTGACCTAATTAGTAAACAGAGTCCATCTGTGTATAATTTTATCTCAGTATAAATACAGCTGTTCTGTGAGGCCCTCGGAGGTTTGTTAGAGATTTTTAGTGAACAAACAGCATCATGAAGGCCAAGGAACACACCAGACAGGGATAAAGTTGTAGGGAAGTTTAAAGCAGTTTTGGGTTATAAAAAAAATATCCCAAGCTTTGAACATCTCACAGAGCACTGTTCAATCCATCATCTGAAAATGGAAAGAGTATGGCACAACTGCAAACCTACCAAGACATGGCCGACCACCTAAACTGACAGACCAGGCAAGGAGAGCATTAATAAGAGAAGCATCCAAGAGGCCCATGAAGAGCTGAAGAGCTGCAGAGATCCATAGCTTAGGTGGGATAATCTGTTCACAGGACAACTATTAGTTGTGCACTCCACAAATTTGGCCTTTAAATTTGGAAGAGTGCCAAGTAGAAAGCCATTGTTGAAAGAAAGCCATAAGAAGTCCCATTTGCAGTTTGTGAGAAGCCATGTGGGGGACACAGAAAATATGTGGAAGAAGGTGCTCTGGTCAGATGAGACCAAAATTTTACTTTTTGGCCTAAAAGCAAAATGTTATGTGTGGCGGAAAACTAACACTGCACATCACCCTGAACAAACCATCATGTTGTGGGGATGCTTTTCTTCAGCAGGAACAGGGAAGCTGGTGAGAGCCAAATATAGGACAATCTTAGAAGAAAATCTGCAAAAGACTTGAGACTAGGGCAGAGGTTCTCCTTCCAGCAGGACAACAACCCTAAACATACAGCCAGAGCTACAATGGAATGGTTTAGATCAAATCATATTAATTTGTTAGAGGGGCCCAGTCAAGGTCCAGACCTAAATTCAATTGAGAATCTGTGGCAAGACTTGAACATTGCTGTCAACAGATGCTCTCCATCCAATCTGACAGAGCTTGAGCTATTTTGCAAAGAAGAATGGGCAAAAATGTTGCTCTCTGGATGTGAAAAGCTGGTAGATATACATCCCCAAAAAGACTTTCAGCTGTAATTGCAGAAAAAGGTGGTTCTACAAAGTATTGACTCAGGGGGGCTGAATACAAATGCACACCACATGTTTTTATGTATTTATTTGTAAAAAAAAAATGAAAACCTTTTTATTTTCCTTCCACTTCCAATTATGTGCCACTTTGTGTTGGTCTATCACATAAAATCCCTATAAAATACATTTACGTTTTTGGTTGTAATATGACAAAATATGGAAAATTTCAAAGGGTATGAATACTTTTTCAAGGCACTGTATGTGATTTTTTTAATAACCAAATACTGCAATCAAGATAATCTAAAGAGTACCAAACTAAAGTAAAATATGTTATTAAATAGGTGCTTTATTTTGTTGTAATGTTAATTGTGCCTACTACAAACTAATACCCAAATAAGCATGGCAAAATAAGTACTTGGGCATTTTTTTGCAAAGCCTGATAACATCTTTATACATCAATGGGTATGCTTTAATGGGGTCGTCTGAGATAAAATCCAGTGCTCCATATTCCCATAAATTATTAACAGTTGCCTACTAGGGATGAGCTTCGAGTTCGAGTAGAACTCATGCTCGACTCGAACATTGCCTGTTCGCCGAACAGCGAACTATTTGGGGTGTTCGCGGCAAGTTCGTGTGAACTTTAGAAGCCTGTTAAAGTCTATGGGACTCAAACGTTTGAAATCTAAAGTGCTAATTTTAAAGGCTAATATGCAAGTTATTGTCCTAAAAAGTGTTTGGGGACCTGGATCCTGCCCCAGGGGACATGTATCAATGCAAAAAAAGTTTTAAAAACTGCATTTTTTTGGGCAGCAGTGATTTTTAATAATTCCTTTAAGTGAAACAATAAAAGTGAAATATTCCTTTAAATTTCGTACCTGGGGGGGGGGGGATGTATAGTATGCCTGTAAAGTAGCGATTGTTTCCCATGCTTAGAACTGTGCCTGCACAAAGTGTAATTTCGGACATCTGCTCACAGCACTGGACCTGTCTGGAGTTCCCCTGTGAAAGTTAACAATATTTTTATATTTATAAGTGCCCACAGTGGATATTTTCCAGAACCAGAACAAATATGAGGACCTGTGTACATTGGTGTGTAGAAAACCAAGTCCAAGAGACTGGAAAGTGATCAGTATATACTTCCAGGCAATGAAAAACATACCTGGGATGGCAGTGTGACTGTGTGGTACCCTTCCCTACAACATTTGACAGAAAAATTAACCTGGGCTTACATTTATCACACAAATTAGGTTTTACAAATGTTAAAGCGGAGTTCCGGCCACAGTTTCACTTTTTAAATATAAATACCCCTGTAATACACAAGCTTAATGTATTCTAGTAAAGTTAGTCTGTAAACTAAGGTCCGTTTTGTTAGGTTGTTACAGCATTTAGACACTTTATAAAATAGAAATTGACTGGGGCCATCTTAAGTGTGGGCATCATGAAGCCAGACTGTATGACTTCCTGGATTTCAGTCTTGCAGATCTCGCACATGCTCAGTGCTGCACAAGCAGTGTAATAGGTTTCAGATCAGGTTTCAGCACCTGTACTGTCCAAGTCACATGATTCTTCGAGACTGGGGAGTGCACAGACTCCTGGAAAGTTACACCCACTACATTCCCAGGAGTCTGTGCGGTGTAGGTTAGGAAGCTTAAGCACCTAGGTGCAGGAAGTGGGAAGATTAACTATTCTGCCTAGCAACAACACTTTGAAGGCATCTAAAAAACAATTTTTTTTCTTAAAGGACTAATGATTTTTTTTTTAAAACTACTGATGTAATGTTATATTTATGGGTGGAACTCCACTTTAAAGTGTTTTATATACACAGGCATGGGGTTAGTCTATTATCTAGAATATACTGTTTCTAGAAATAAAACATTCTGATATGTTAATAGAACATTCAATTCTCTTTTCATCAACTTTACTTTTAGTAAACATGTATTTATATGAATGTTTTATTTATATTAGCAAAATAGGGCTTTTGGTTTGTTGGCTATTGGGGTAATTTGAGAATTATGTAACACTGGGCTCTGCAGAGGAAAGGTTGAAGCTGATTAGACATTTATTCACAGCATTCAGTTATTCTTTAAATATTTGCCTTAGGAGCAACGCAAGTCGCTCCGACTTAGAAAAAGGTTCTTGTACGACTTTGGGGGCGGCTCGGGGCGATTTGCATTGACTTCTACACAGAAGTCATTTTGCTAATCGCCTCTGAAGTCGTCTTCAGGACGACTTGCAGAGTCGCCCCCAAAGTCATGCCGCCGCAATGTGAACCGGCTCTCACTCAAGTTTATATATTCAAAAAGAAAACAAACTATTATTTTTTGTGTTAACATGTATCTGAAAACTATTTTTTGAGGATGTATTTGTATACTTTGTATATTAATGTATATTGTGCGGCTTTCCCATTAGGATTTTAAAAGGTAATATATATAATATATTCCCTGTGCTAATATACAGTGGGGATCGAAAGTTTGGGCACCCCAGGTGAAAATTTGTATTAATGTGCATAACGAAGCCAAGGAAAGATGGAAAAATCTCCGAAAGGCATCAAATTACAGATTAGACTTTCTTATAATATGTCAAAAAAAGTTCAATTTTAATTCCATCATTTACACTTTCAAAATTAAAGAAAACAAACAAATAGCGTCTGCAAAAGTTTGGGCACCCTGCAGAATTTATAGCATGCACTGCCCCCTTTGCAAAACTGAGACCTGCCAGTGTCATGGATTGTTCTCAATCATCGTCTGGGAAGACCAGGTGATGTCAATCTCAAAGGTTTTAAATGCCCAGACTCATCTGACCTTACCCCAACAATCAGCACCATGGGTTCTTCTAAGCAGTTGTCTAGAAAACTGAAACTGATAATAGTTGGCGCTCTAAAAGCTGGAAAAGGCTATAAGAAGATAGCAAAGCGTTTTCAGATGTCAATATCCTCTGTTCGGAATGTAATTAAGAAATAGCAGTCATCAGGAACAGTGGAAGTTAAAGCAAGATCTGGAAGACCAAGAACAATATCAGACAGAACAGCTCCCAGGATTGTGAGAAAAGCAATTCAAACCCCACGTTTGACTGCACGATCCCTCCAGAAAGATCTTGCAGACACTGGAGTTGTGGTACACTATTCCACTATAAAGAGATACTTGTACAAATATGGTCTTCATGGTAGAGTCATCAGAAGAAAACCTCTTCTACGTCCTCACCACAAAAATCAGCATTTGAACTTTGCAAATGAACATATAGACAAGGCTGATGCATTTTGGAAACAAGTTCTGTGGACCGATTGTCCACTAATAAAACTTTTCTGTTAAAAATTATTATTTTTACTCTGGTGTGATGTTATAATGTTGTTGCACATTTGTTTTATACATGTGAAAATATGTATTTGCACATCTGTGATTCAGTAAAGGTTAAATTGTTCTGGGAATACTTATTACCTACATACATATATATATATTTTTTGTCCTTTTAAGGTTCTATATAAAATAGATATGTATGACTCATCATTGAATCTCCATCTGTCAAAAGTGCAGACTCTATTTCTTACTTACTATGAGATTTAGTTTTAATATTTTATTTAAATGCTATAGATATGTGTAACGGAATGACCCGGGACAAACAGAGACTTTGTAAGGATGAGGGGTACTGCTGTGCCAGCGTCATTAATAACTCTTATGTCTAGGGTCACCTTATGTCCGATAGGGCCATAGGGTGACTGAGAAATGATATCCTAAATTACAGGACAGGGGACATTACTGATAGCTGATATTGCAGGAGATTGAAAAGTGTTGGTTTATTCTATGACTCATCTCTCTGTGTAGACTGTTGACATGTTAAATGAGGCTGGCTCTTGGAAGGCCTTGCATTATGTGATAACACTGTTTAAAGCCTATTGATGATTAGGTGTGAATACCTTTCTGTCGGAGACGGACCGTCCGTCTCAAGATGTGGATTGAGAAGAAATCATTGTGTGATGGTGTTTTGTTTGAATTCTGTTAATGAAGGAATGTGACTTCTCAGGTGCAGATGAATGACTTATTGTCGGAGACGTAACGTCTGGGGGATAATTAACTCCTCTATGCAATTATCTAAAAGAATGTGATTGAAGCTCATCATGTGATGTATGGGTGGGGTGTAAAGCTGGGGGAGATCGGCTTGCAATCATAAGAGAAGGGACATTATTACAGAGCTTGTCCAAATGGATAGAGCTGAAAGGCCCAGCGTAACAGAAAGGACCAGCATAACAGACAGGACACCCAAGGAAGAGTTTTTTGACCGGGCTGTGGACTGGCACAGTATGGACCTAATCCTCCACCGGAGATCATAGACCGGGTTATAGCGACTGTGGATGCCACTTGGCTACAGCAAAGAGATGCTGCAGCAGCAGAAGTCACATCAGCACCAACTGAAGAGAGGGGAGAGGTACAGACAGTGTCATCTTAAGAGCATTATAGGCCCCCGGGCAATACAGTGCACTGGGGCACTGTCTACACAATCACACACTAGAATTTACTGACAAAAATCATAACATTTACTGGCAGAACCACATTTTTTACTGCCACTGCAAAAAAAGTACCTAAAATTACAGTTCTCAGTGCCCAACAATGCAAATGTCAGTATTTAAACTATAGACATATAGCTAGTGCTATTAGAAATGTGTTTAAGTTAAACAAAAGTAAAAAAAAAAAAAATGTCTTCATTGACATGAAGGTCAGGTTACTATAACCCAGCCAGCACAGAGTTTCCTCTTACATCAGAGTCTGCAGGATTCCCCCTTACAGTGAAAGGGAACTCTTATGTAAAGGGGAACGCTGCAGATCATGATCTAAGGGGGGAACTCTGATGTGGAGGGGGGCTATGGTGACCAGAGACCACCTTATATTAGAGTCCACTGCTTTCTCTTTCCCACTTACATCAGGGTCAGCAGACTGAGTTCCCCCTTGCATTGTAAGGGGGAATCCTGCAGACTCTGATGTGGGGGGCACTCTGGTGACCAGAGACCACCTTCCTTAGATTAAATACACTAAGGTAAGGGGGGTCACTAATATAGGAGGGGGAACCTTTATATCAGTGCCCCCTTACATTTTTGCATTCACTCCCCCCTTACATCAGCAACCCCCCGCACTCGTGGAGGACCGGATCTTCTCTGTGATTTCCGCGAACTGGGCATGGGCAGTTCTAACCCGTCACTCTCCATAATTTTTTACTGGGGTTGCTGGGCAGCCGGTGGGGCCCCCCAGGCAAGCGGGGCCCCCGGGCAACTGCCCAGCGTGCCCAATGGAAAAGATGGCCCTGGGTACAGATGCCAGTCACCATGGAAGTGGAGTTCCAGGGAGCCGGGGCAGGTGGCCCCTCTCCCCAGCAACAAGCTGTGGTGATAAAGTGTTTACTCCCAGCTGAATCACTGGCGGCAGGGCAGGATGCTACTGGCTGCTGCACACAACTGCAGCTTGAGCTGACATCGGGGGATGGGACTGTGGTCTCCCCTCACAGCAACACAGCGGAAGAGCTGGCAACGGAGCAGAGTGCCACAAGCCTCTGCTCTCAACTAACCGAAGAGGGAGTTCCTGGGGCAGTGGATGGGACTGTGGTCCCCACTCAAAGCGACCCAGCGAAAGAGCTGGCAACAGAGCAGAGTGCCACAATCCTCTGCTCTCACTTAACGGAAGAGGGAGTTCCTAGGGCAGTGGATGGGACTTCAGTCTTCACTGACACAACCCCAGAAAATGGTGCGTCACAGAGACAGTAGGATGTCGGCTTTGCTTTGCAAGCATCAGGGGATTTTCTACCACCAGTGGATGGGACTTCAGTCTCCACTGGTATACCCCAGGGATGGGGGCCAGTTGGCCCAGATCCCCAACAACATGATGGACTGAGCCCAGTCACCCTGCCTTCTCTCCAGCGGCTGAAAGTACTCCAGGGAGAAGGGCCAGTCCAGGCCTCTCCCCAGCGGCAGGCAGGTTCTCTGAGAGAGACAGAGGTTGGTGGGGTGAGTAATGCTCTGTTTGGAGCAATTTATTTGGGGTACTGTTTGGATACCAGCATTGAAGGACTGGTACTACTGACTAACTTCGGAGTCAACCCGTTCGGGGTTCCCTCCTGTGTCAGTCTCCCACCGAAAGGGGAGAGATGTAACGGAATGACCCGGGACAAACAGAGACTTTTGTAAGGATGAGGGGTACTCCTGTGCCAGCGTCATTAATAACTCTTATGTCTAGGGTCACCTTATGTCCGATAGGGCCATAGGGTGACTGAGAAATGATATCCTAAATTACAGGACAGGGGACATTACTGATAGCTGATATTGCAGGAGATTGCAAAGTGTTGGTTTATTCTATGACTCATCTCTCTGTGTAGACTGTTGACATGTTAAATGAGGCTGGCTCTTGGAAGGCCTTTCATTGTGTGATAACACTGTTTAAAGCCTATTGATGATTAGGTGTGAATACCTTTCTGTCGGAGACGGACCGTCTGTCTCAAGATGTGGATTGAGAAGAAATCATTGGGTGATGGTGTTTTGTTTGAATTCTGTTAATGAAGGAATGTGACTTCTCAGGTGCAGATGAATGACTTATTGTCGGAGACGTAACGTCTGGGGGATAATTAACTCCTCTATGTAATTATCTAAAATAATGTGATTGAAGCTCATCATGTGATGTATGGGTGGGGTGTGGTTTTGTTCATGTGATTACTGTAACCTGTTGTACTGTATATAAGACTGAAATATACCATTAAATGTGTTCATACATTTTGAAGCAGAGAATAGAGCGGTCAGTCTCATTTTCTGGGGAATTGATATGGATCGGGTCCTGTTGGTTTGTCTGTGTGTCAGATGAGCTGTGGTGGGTTGATGGAAGGTCGTAGACGGTGGTGACCGTTACAGTATGTGTTTTCTTCTCTAAAAAATAATATTGTGAAAATTGGTAAATGTTGCTTTTTGAATAAAGTCATATAGACAGAGATCACTAAGTCCAGTCTTCCCCCTTGCATCAGAGGGGGCTTCCCCAGTGACGTAGCAGAGGGTGCGTCAGAGGGGGTGGGACCACGTGACAGGTGGCCCCACCTCCCCTATATAAGAAATGTCAAAGCTACAGCGCGTCATTTGCTGGGCTGTGTCCAGCAGAGAGAGGAGGTCGGCGTGGCTGCGCTCTGGATGGATGGATCTTCTCATCGCTGGACCGGAGATCACCCGTCGCTGGATACAGACAACGTTAGAGCAGGGAGCTGGGACCGAGTAGATTACCACCGCTGGATTTTTTTTTCATTTTTTTTTATTAATAAAGGATTTTTTTTTACGGTGTGTGTGTGTGTTTTTTCCAACTATTTACACTTCCTTCGTGAAATGGTAGGGGTACAATGTGCCCCATTACCAATTCACATAGGGGGGGCAGGATCTGGGGGTCCCCTTTGTTAAAGGGGTCTTCCAGATTCTGATAAGCCCCCTGCCCGCAGACCCCCACAACCACCGGGCAAGGGTTGTGGGGAGGAGGCCCTTGTCCCCATCAACATGGGAACATCCTCCCCATGATGAGAGCATGTGGCCTGGTACGGTTCAGGAGAGGGGGGGTGCACTCTGTCCCCCCCTCTTTTCTGCGGCCAGCCAGGTTAACGTGCTCGGATAAGGGGTCTGGTGTGAATTTTTGGGGGAACTCCACGCCATTTTTTTTAAAATTTGGGGTGGAGTTCCCCTTAAAATCCACACCAGATCTGAAGGGTCTGACATGGATATTTGGGGGGAACCCCACGTCATTTTTTTTTTAAATTGATGGTGGGGTTCCCCTTAATATTCATTCCAGACCTGAAGGGCCTGGTAATGGAATTTGGGGGGGACCCCCACGCTATATATTTTTTTTTTATGAACAAATTCTCTCTGAATTGCCAGAGCCGACAATTCATTATAGCCGCAAGTCCGGATTTTAAAAGACTTTTTTTCCTTTCAGAAATGGCACTTTGTGCAGAGACAATGTACAGGAAACATGCGATATTTCACATGCTAACTTTACACCCCCCTAGGTACTAAATTTAAAGTAATATTTTACTTTTATTGTTTCACTTTTAGCATTATTAAATTCACTGCTCCCGAAAAAACTGCCATTTTTAAAACTTTTTTTTGCATTGATACATGTCACCTGGGGCAGGACCCAGGTCCCCAAACACTTTTTAGGACAATAAATTGCATATTAGCCTTTAAAATTAGCACTTTAGATTTCTCCCATAGACTTTAACAGGGTGTTTCGCGGCTTTTCGAATTTGCCGCGAACACCCCTAATTGTTCGTTGTTCGGAGAACAGGCAATGTTCGAGTCGAACATGAGTTCGACTCGAACTCGAAGTTCATCCCTACTTCTGATGTTGTTTGTTTTTCAGGAGTGGCTTGACAAGAGGAATACAACATTTGAAGCCCATGTCCAGGATCCATCTGTGTGTGGTGGCTCTTAATGCACTGACTCCAGCCTCAGTCCACTCCTTGTGAAAGTCCCCAACACTTTTAAATGGCCTTTTCCTGACAACCTTTGCCATTTTAATTTTCCTATTACCTTTTGAGGCTTTCCCTCCTTATGGAGGGTGTCAATGATAGTTTTCTGCACAACTGTCAGGTCAGCCGTCTTTCCCATTAAAGTGATTCCTACTGAACCAGACTGAGAGACCATTTAAAGGCTCAGTAACCCTTTGCAGTTGTTATGGCTTAATTAGCTGATTAGAGTGGGACACTGAGCCTAGAATATTGCACCTTTTCACAATATTAGAATTTTCTGAGATTGTGGATTTGGGGTTTTCATAAGCTGTAAGCCATAATAATCACAATGATGACAAATCACGGCTTGAACTATCTTGCTTTGCATGTAATGAGTCTATCTCATATATTAGTTTACCTTTTAGGTTGCATTAGTGAAATAAATTAACTTTTGCATGGTATTCAAATTTTTCGAGTATCACCTGTATTTATTTGTAGTGTTGTGTACCTGGCTACCTCTGCACTATTTGGAAAATAACCTGTTACACTGAGTGACTTAACCTGTTACACTGAGTGACTCTTGCGGGGGTAGCGCTACACCTGCCAGTATTTTTTTGTATAGTGGAATAAAACTGAAACAGCTGCACAAAACCCATACGCAAAAAGAACATATGTACTGCATGTGTTACCGGCCCCAAAATATAGATTAAGGGAACCGATGATTGTAGACATACTGATGTGATGTGATCATCTCGGCGGGTACTACAAAAATACACGAACAAGAGAATATATGACCATGCTTCTTTATGACTAAAATGAGTTTCACTTTTACATAACAATACATACAGTTTTTTTATAGTTACATGTTTATAATCGCTAACATAACAACAGTACAGATTGGACTGAAATACTTTTAAAACATAGCTGCAACAATGAATACCATTATATTTTAATAAACATACATTTCCCTTTTATTTCGTGTTATAGACACTTATCTTTATCTCTATGGCACACTTTAGCTGTGTCACAATGAGAATTACACTGCATTGCTTATAAATATAAATCCTGAAGCAATTCTCTCTTTTGACCACTAGATGGCGCATCTTGCATAAATGTACAAGCAGTGTATAACCTGTCCATGTGGCTATTAATCCTATATCATTTTACCATGTGCTTCTAATATATATAACTTTGCATAAATCGGGTTGAAATATACCCATATATAACAGTCTAGTGCTTGCAATAAACAGTTGCTCCGAACAGTACAATAGTCCTAGGGTTTTTCGCTATTTTCACTGCTCTCAACACATGCTGCTTTGAAAGTCTAATTACAGCCAAACTATTGCACAAAATCTACTTAAACTTTCTCCTGCATCTGCTCTAGATGTTTAGGAATCTTTCTAGTACAGTTTAGTAAGAATGAGAATGGTTTAAAGTACATACCTACAAAAATACACGAACAAGAGAATATATGACCATGCTTCTTTATGACTAAAATGAGTTTCACTTAGTCACATGATGCATGTGGTCTTATATAGACTCTGTTCGGGTACCCTCTCTGCCATCTACTGGTTGTTTTATAGAATAGCAGGATATCAAAAAATAACAATAAAAATAAATGAATGTAGGCTATGGGGTGCCTGTTTTGTCTTTCATGTGATACCCCAGCCCGTCACACATGCACACTGTTTCTCAGACAGATTCTAAGCTAGAGCTGCAAGACAAGAGTGCAGAGATACTGTAGAAATACTAGTAATCCAGAAAAAGTTTTATTGTTTGAACATTCTTCAAATAATCAAAAACCTTACAAACCTTCAGGTCTGCATCATCAATCCCCCCACTGATTCTGTAAATCTATTGTAGAAGCAGTAAAAATGTGGTTCTTCTGAATTTTTCCCCAGGTTTGTTTTAATAGTAGTTCTCTGATAATTGTTTTGCAAGTTCTGTATGACAACAGAGTAGTCATTTTTATTATCCGTACATCTTTTGTATTTAAGCAAGATGAAACTTAGTACACGTAGCATTTTAGTAGATAGTCAGGCCACTCTACAGTCTTAACTCCTGGTGACAGGCACTGTCTTCAACCAACCACCACATTTTAGTTCAGCTGCCTGGTCACTTAACGGAACCCAGTATAATGGGTCTTTTATTTCAAATCTTATTAGCCAATCAGCCCAGAGATTGTACTCCAACCCTAATTCTTTTGGCTTGCATGATTGTACCAGTAAACCACACTGAATCTTCAAACTAATGGGTATCAGCTTCAAAATGGAACCTTGCTATCACTAAGGTTGCAACAGAGTGGCAACGCCGTTCCCATTACTGGGCGGCATTACCGCAATTACTCCTACCCGTGTCAGCACTGCAGCCGTCGCCCATCCATTATTAAAAAGAGCGTGCCTCCTGAGTGTTCCGTGATTGGCGGAACACTAATTTTCCCAGCAGAGCCTCTGTTTAGTGTTCAGCCTATCACGGATGTCCTCTCGTCCGAGGCTGAGGATGAGAAGGCATCCGCCGTTTACACAGTGAGGCATGTTACAGATGGCACAGTGTCGTCTTATACGCCGGAAAAAAAAAAGTCAGTTACTTTGCTGAGTAACTAATTACTTTGCCAATGAAGTAACTGAGTCACTAACTCAATTACTTTTTCAGACAAGTAATTTGTAACTGTAACTAATTACTTTTTTAAAGGAAGATGAGCAACACTGGTGTTGAGTTATACACTTTACGGTCAACACTGAGGACAAGGGGGCACTCTTTACATCTAGAGGAAAAGAGACTTCATCTCCAAATACGGAAAGGTTTCTTCACAGTAAGAGCTGTGGAAATGTGGAACAGACTCCCTCCAGAGATGGTTCTGGCCAGCTCAGTAGATTGTTTTAAGAAAGGCCTGGATACTTTCCTAAGTGTACATAAAATTAGGGTTGTACCGACACCACTTTTTTAGGACCGAGTACAAGTACCGATACTTTTTTTTATGTACTCGCCGATACCGAATACTGATACTTTTTTTTAAATGTGTCCCCAAATGCAGCCATGCCCCCCCACAAATGCAGCCATGCCTAAGCTTCTGTATGCTAATGCTCGAAGAAACTGTATCCCATGGAACTGCTTATAAACTGTTTGTACCCCTTAATAAAAACATTTAACAGAAAAAATTATAATTATTACCTTTCCATTTAATCTGAGCACTGTTGCTTTTCTGAAACTGACAAGTGTTGCTTTCTTCTTCAAATATGGACCTAGGCATTCTTTGTGTCATTGATGCCCCCAGAAATCAAATTTCCCATTTGTGCGATTTAGCTCCTTGGTTTTCTTATAAGTCTGCATTAAAATTGTTAGACTCTCCCTGCAATAGGAGTTTCATTTTGTATGAGATACTCCCTTGGGCTTCAGCTTGTATAAGAGCAGCGTAAACTACAAGCTTCATAAAGACATCAGCAAGCGTTTGCAAAGTTTTCGGCAAGCTTCAAGCAGATTTCTTAAATCTTTAACACTTTCACAGCCCCCAATGTACATCATACTTCGGCAGCAAAATGTTCATTAACAGGGGTTCCTGCACAGTGTTGCCAAGCCCCCCCCGTCGTCGCCACCGCCTAGTTGATCAGCCCGGGGAACATTACAGCTTTCATTTGAATAGCTGTGTGTCCCCCGCCGCGCCTCGTCATATATAGCCCCTCCCCCTTGTCCGGGCACTTTTATAGACAGAGCACCTGTCCAATCCAGGGATGGGTGCTCTGTCTATCAAAGTGCCCGGACAAGGGGGAGGGGCTATACATGACGAGGCGCGGCAGGGGAACATACAGCTATTCAAATGAAAGCTGTATTGTTCCCCGCGCGGTTTAACTAGGCGGCGGCAGGGGGGGGAGGTCTTGGCTTTCTTTTTGAGGACTGCACTGCTCTGCCCCCTCGCCACCCCCTCTCGCTCTGAAAAAAAGTATCGGGTGTAGCATCTTGAGCATTTGCGAGAGTTCAAGTACTCGTGCAAATGCTCAGTATCGGTCCCGATATCGATACTAGTATCTAGTAACTATCTAACTATGTAACCCAACTTCACTTGAAAAATCAAGCCTTCTCTGTCCAGTTTAAAAATGTGTCATAAGGCATTAGATGTTAACAATAAAAAAAGCAGAGAAGATTAATATTGGCAAAAGTTTATTAATCTGAAATTAAACAGCGGTGATAACTTAATTCCCAAAATATTGTGCGTATGTTTTTTCCCCAATTTGTTTGGTATTGCCATGGATGGAAAAATTAGCAGTCTTAGGATTTCCCATTTACTGTTTCATATTCAGTGTTCTTCAGAGCCATCTCCTCAGCATATTTGGTCACCTCATCTTCATGATCAGTTCTGATGAAGAAAAAATATTAAATTAAAAATGTATTCCTAAAAACATCATCACAGTGATAAAGGACAACTGGAGTACATTGCAGAGACCCTCAAAACTGCAAATTTTAACGTGTGGCTTTTTTTTGCATAGTTACAGTGGTCTACCTTGGACCAATGCTAATATGCATACGCCATACCTTTGGGATCCATGTGGAAGTGGATAATCACTGTAGTAGTCACTGGGTGCCATGCCAAGCAGCTCCCTGGCTACATAGTGAACACAAGGGGTTGCCACCATTTACAGACTGTGTTGCACTTCTCTCAGAATATGCAATGCATTCTCTGACTGGGTGGTGGAGATTATGACGCTATAGCCCCACCTTTGCACTTTGCCTAATCAGAGAATGCCACCCTGTAGGCTTAAGGAAAGAAACCCATCGATCCCCAATCCATGATAAGCAGCATGGATAGAGAAATGTAAGGCGCCGGCTATTATATTCAGTAGCCACTGCTCTAATCCCTGCTAAATACCTGAACAGTGTTTGTATCTCATTGAATGCAAGCACTGTTCAGCTGAGAATGTTTGGACTAACTTCTCTAAAAAAATATTGCCAGCTTAAAGCGGAGGTTCACCCTAAAAACAAGTATATACCATTCCATCCAGCATACTGCCGACATGTACAGTATGCTGTTTTTAATTTTTTTTTCACTATACATACCGCCGTATAACTATTTCCCCCCCGGCTTCCGGGTAGTGGATCCTGCGGGAGTGGGCGTTCCTATTCAGAGACTAAGTGATTGACGTAATGACAAAAGCTTCCCTCCGGCGCATAATGCACGTCACCAGTTTCCGAAAGAAGCCGAACGTCGGTGCGCAGGCGCCGTATAGAGCCGATTCGCAGTTCGGCTTCTTTCGGAAACTGGTGACGCGCTTATGCGCCGGTGGGAAGCTTTTGTCATCACGTCAATCACTTAGTCTGAATAGGAACGCCCACTCCCGCGGGATCCACTACCCGGAAGCCAGGGGGGAAAATAGCTATACAGCAGTGGGTATAGCGGAAAAAAAAACCTGCATACATGTACATGTCGGCAGTATGCTGGATGGAATGGTATATACTTGTTTTTAGGGTGAACCTTCGCTTAAAGGCAATTTGAATGGTACCACTAACAAACAAAAAATACTTGTGACAGTGCTGCCTGCCCCACACTCTGTCTGTTCTCTTTTCAGTCCAGTTGCTTTTTCAACAACTGCCTTTCCATATGTGACATGTAAAAATGACAGAAAATGCATTAGTTTTTATTAGGGATGAGCTGTACATAACTGGGTACAGTTATGGGTTGGGTAGGCAAGCTACTGAAATTTGGGTGCCCAATCCTAACCCCATTGAAGTCAATAGAAGCTGAATGGTAAAAAGTAGCAATGGCCATTTTCTAGGCTAAAGATAAATATTTGAAAAAATTCAGTGTGGTGGGGACTGTGGAGTTGTAATTTTAATAATGTTTAACCACTTCCTGCCCGCTGTCAAATGACGGAGGGGCAGTGCGGCTCTCGTTCTGGGACAACATCCCACACTTGTGTGTCCATGGGGGGCACGCAGTGCGGCGATCGCAGCCACACCGTGTTGCTAGGGAGAGGCAAAAAACCCAACTGTGAGGACCCCTGCGGTTCCATTAACATTTCTGCACAGTGCAGGACATCCCAATTGATACAGAATTATGTAAACCTTTCACTTTAACTATAGAGATAGTATAGAGCAAACACTTTAAAAAAAATCAACAGACCATCTGCACCTAAATCCCTCAGAATATAAGGATTAGGAGTGTTTCCCATAACGGGATGTGGTATGGGATTTTTGATGATGCATGATGGATAACTGTAGTGATTTATATGAGATTTTTGATCAAACCCAAAGCATCTGAGTCACAAAAATAGATATTTTAATAGAAAAATTGGAAACATTTATTGTTACAATTTATAGAATAAATATATTTAACAAATACTAAAAACAGTCATAAATGAGTAGAAAAAGTACTGTACATGCAATAAGCTGCAAATAGTCTTCTTCATGCCACTCGTGTTGGTGGTTCAACTAGTTTCACCCTATAAGGGCTTCTTCAGGAACCCACGATGGGTGGTAGTCTATATAGATGAAAAGCTTTCCCCTGTTCAGACACAAGCCTGAAGCAGCCTGAGCAATAAATTATATTATATATTATTATATATTATTATATATTATTTTCACAATAAAGTATCACGTTGACAAAGTTTCATAGAACATGTAACACATATACATAGTGATAAAGCTTTAACATCATATTGAGCTTTTTTTTTTAAATAAATAGAAAATAATAAATTAATGAGAAAATGACAATTTAGCCATCAATCACTATATTGTTAATGCGTTGTATATATCATTATATAATTTTTTTAAATATTTCTTATCTATTTACCCCTTTTTCTTTCTTTTTATTCTTTTTGTCTCCACTTTTGCCCTGCAGTGTTGTTAGATCAGCATATTGCTCAAGCACAACCATTCAGTGGTAATGCCCCTTTTGCGCATGGACAACTGATATGCCTATATCCCATTCCCAGTACTTACCAATGGTTTAACTTCAATCAGTACCAGCAAGTGAGTTTCAATACGCCGCCCTATCAAACCGCCGCCATTTGCGATTCGCTTGCTATTGTTTACCCCTCAATTTTTCATCTATTTATTTTTCAACTTCAGTTGATCTTCTCTCTCTCTTATTAGGTCTGCATATGGGAGCCTATCTCCTTACTGGTATATCATTGGTGTAGCGCAGTATATCCCGCCTGTTGGGATTTTTTCCATCCAGGGAATTGTGCTTCCATGGTCGCTTCCATCTGGTCCCCCGCACTGTTCATTTGAGGTATGGGTTAATTCCTAGTCCACACTAGCCGCATAAACTCTATCCATCTATATACAACGCATTAACAATATAGTGATTGATGGCTAAATTGTCATTTTCTCATTAATTTATTATGTTCTATTTATTTAAAAAAAAAAGCTCAATATGATGTTAAAGCTTTATGTATATGTATATGTGTTACATGTTCTATGAAACTTTGTCAACGTGATACTTTATTGTGAACTTTTCATCTATATAGACTACCACCCATCGTGGGTTCCTGAAGAAGCCCTTATAGGGCGAAACTAGTTAAACCACCAACACGAGTGGCATGAAGAAGACTATTTGCAGCTTATTGCATATACAGTACTTTTTCTACTCATTTCTGACTGT
This sequence comes from Rana temporaria, assembly GCF_905171775.1. NCBI lineage: Eukaryota > Metazoa > Chordata > Amphibia > Anura > Ranidae > Rana > Rana temporaria. Next base: position 61,436,743 of record NC_053499.1, read on the forward strand.
TTTTAGTATTTGTTAAATATATTTATTCCTTTAAATTGTAACAATAAATGTTTCCTATTTTTCTATTAAAATATCTATTTTTGTGACTCAGATGCTTTGGGTTTGATCAAAAATCTCATATAAATCACTACAGTTATCCATCATGCATCATCAAAAATCCCATACCACATCCCGTTATGGGAAACACTCCTAATCCTTTCACTTTAACTATTCAAGACAAAGTAACACATTCTCTTTATAACCCCCCTACTCTGCTATCAATGCATACCTTCTCAGTGCTCCCTCACTAGGTAAAAAGCCTTGTCTGTCTATGCTGACGCTAAAACGGTGTAAAGAACCTCCTCCATCCACATATGGCAGTGCAAGGGCCTGAACAGAAATAAAGGTAACACCGAGCCACAATGTAAGATATATACTGATCCAACCTGGGCAGTCCAACATTAAGCTGTCTCACGTATAAATCCTCCATTCTGACACTCCAGTATTACAGCATAATCCTCCAGTGGGCCACCCTGACCCTGCTACTTCTT